>NC_072472.1:14805470-15152970 GCF_027596085.1 Anoplopoma fimbria | reverse complement strand
ACATGAATCAAGACAAATGATTCACTTTTAGATTAAAGCTTTAAAATCAGGCTTTATTGTAGCAATTACATGAGTCAAAGAAAAATGCAGCAATCTGTGATTAAAAATGACACATTTCAGAGTTGGTTACTGTCATAATTCATCATTACCTTCTGTAAACCCAGGAAGAAGTAAACGGACAGAGACATTAGGAGAGGGTCAAACCCAACACAACCCAGTGAAGCACTGATGTGGCGGTTTGCATGTCATGACCTCTGTTTAGGTCAAAATAGGACTGCATGTGTACTCTTACTTACTGAGAGAAAGTCATTTGCTGATGAAGACCATGATATGCTTTAAAAAATAGCGTAAGTGGATCTTATATTAAGATTATCTTGTCAAACTATTTCCAAGGTCAAGAATGAACTGTCTTCACTGGACCAAATTTTCTTGCAGTAGTTTGAACGTCTATGTTTCACACTGTATAACTGATGTTTAAGCAGCTTTTCAAATACTATATTTGAATGTTTATTTTGGACCTTTAGACATTGAAATAAAGTCCTTAACATAATTTGAAAATCACTTTCTGTCATCACTACCTGATGTGTAAAACACTTTTCCTCAAGTAATTTAGTATTAACAGAAGCACAAAGATATCTATTGACATGCAAATCATCACATCAAGTACACAAACAAAACAATTTTGCAGTATTATGGCATTAACTCAGTTGAACAGTGTAATCTGATACCCAAAAGATATACTTAGTCCCCAATTTCAGTTTAAATTTGTTGTTATAATTAGTTGTTTTTTTTATTTTTGTTGCAGGTAATCTAATTGACAAAAGTTTAGGCCTCAGGATGTCAAAGCCAGATTATTTTAGACTTTTTAATCAGTGTTGAAACATAAATGATGATCGACAACAACACTTTCTCATGCATATCAACACAATGCAGCTGGAAGCACTATTCATTTGTATTGAGCAGGAGGTAATCCGGCAAACAATGCTTTCTTATTTACAGACACAACCTGGGAGAGATTAATGAGGCGATGTGAGAAGCTTTGTTTCTAAATATGAAAAGACGTAAACAGGCAAAGTATTCGAAGTGCATCGATCCCAGCAGGCCGGGGCTTTGAGTGATTAGTTTGAAGAGGCCTGCAGACCTGATAATGATGATGTTACCACAGGATCATCTTTCCTTCCCGTTTATCAGCCACTGTCTTACTGGAACCGCTCGCACATTGAGGATCAGGTTTCTGTGATTGTGTGTGTGTGTGTGTGTGTGTGTGTGTGTGTGTGTGTGTGTGTGTGTGTGTGTGTGTGTGTGTGTGTGTGCGTGTGCGTGTGTGAGAAAGACACTCAGCTCACCAGTCTAATAATGAGAGGTTAACAGAGACCCAGCCTGGTCATAATAATGTGTAAAAGATTGAATTTAGCACCATGGAGAGGCACACTAAAACTGCTGACTGGCTCTGTGACCTCTCATATCCTCACACACACACACAAACATACACATACACAGAGACACACACTGATGGAGAGGCAATATGTTCCACCAGGCACAAACTCAAAAGAGCACACATGCAGCTAACCATAAGTGTGGGTGTGTGATTGTGTCACACACTGCAGCTTAATACTGTGAAGCACAGAGTAATTTTCTCTCTGTCGCCGGGCGGCCTCACGCTGTGGAAACGACAGCACATTAACTGTTAAACAAGACACCTTAGACCCCGGGGTGGGAGTCGAGAGAGAGGGGGGGAGAGACTGAGAGGGCTGGTGGGGGAGGAGAAACAATAAAGAGACTTGGAAAAAGAGAGAATTGTAGAGGGTTTGGTGGGTGGGGAAAATAAGAAAGACAATTCCCAATGCGGAGGCAAAGACGGATGTAGAAAAAGGGTGAAAATGGACTGGGAAAGCAGAGGAGGAAGAATTGAAACAAGATATTAAAATGTGAATAACACTTAGAGAACCTCTTTGTTGCAAAGAAGTTTACCTTTAACAAACACTGGAGAATTTTTGATCCTGAAAAGAATAATTAATACGGGTATATTTACCCTTTGAGGGACACTTCAGAACGGCTCACATTGTGGTCTGAGATGAACAGCAATGCACAGCAAAAGATCTACAGAGCACTTTAGATCTACTTCAGAGTATATTTTAAATGCCTGTCACTTTAACATGTCATTTAGACACAGAAAAGCACTAGACCTGACAGCAGATAATCTGCCTTTAAAAGGAGTGAAGAGCAATTTGTTTATCATGAATAGACGTTGAAATCCATGTTGAGTGTAGTGTAGCTGGGAGGGGGAAGGATTGTATATTTACTTTTAAATAACTTTTATATGTGATTCCATGTGTGATTTTGCATCTGTTTGTATGTCTTCAAAGGCATCTAAAACCTCAATGTAACTTACTTGTGAATTTTAATTAAAAAAGGCTACATTACACGTGTTGTGTATATATACAAACTGAGGCAAATTCTACACTCTTCTTTTTCTCACAGGAGGTTATTTTAAAGAGAGCAGCAGACTTGGTAGAAGCCCTCTATGGTTTGCCCCATAATAACCAGGTAAGGATCACACATACAAGCAAACATCCACAAGGAAAACGAAAATGAAAGTGTTATTTTAGTTTTCATGTTTGCGGTAATCGCTCTTTTGTGCTTTTTCTCTTCCTGTAGGAGATCATCATGAAACGCGCGGCGGACATTGCAGAAGCTCTCTACAGCGTTCCACGAGGTCACACCCAGCTCTCCGGCTCCACCCACAGTGGCATGATGGGGGTCAACTCCTTCACTGGACAGCTGTCCGTCAATGTCACTGAACCCCTACAGACCAATCAGGGTAAGTTCTTTAAAGTGTTAATCATCAAAGTGTTGGTTTATTTTTAATTGCAGTGAGTTTATCAAATACAAGTCACCACTTCTGACCCAGAAACACAGAATACCCTTATTTTCTCTTTGAAAGATAAAAAAAAGCTGACCTTCGAGATATTCACAAACAAATAAGCAGTGAAATAAACATCTGAATATTTAATTTGGATGTTTTCCTTCTACTTGTCTGAAACAAGAAATGTAATGGTGGCAAATAGCCAATATTCTCAAAATTGACCAGTTCATGAAAACATATTTTTGCCAGTGGTGTCTCCCTTTGAAAATATAAACAGGATATGTATTTATTTATTAGCCATCATATATCCTTTCACTGCTCAGCTATTTCTTTAATCTATAAATTTGTATTTTTACCAAAGTTGACCTCAGTTAACTTATATCTTATATAAAAGTCCAACCATAAGTCACATCAGCTTAATTTATTTCATGAATGATCTGTGTTCACATCACCTCAAACAACTGTCCAATCACCACGTTCTCCTCTTCCTCTCCTCCACAATCACTTCCTGCAGGTTTCGTGCGCAGCAGCAGTAGTGTGTCTCCTCATGGTTACGTGCCCAGCTCTACGCCGCAGCAGACCAGTTACACTTCTGTCACCAGCACCATGAACGGCTACACTAACAACACCGGCATGACCAACCTGGGAGGCTCGCCTACTTTCCTCAACGGCTCTGCAGCCAACTCGCCTTATGCTAGTGAGTGTACATGTGTGCATTTACTCCACTGTCAGTCACATGCTACACATTAGAGAGATAAATGTTTTACAAGCTATTAGCTACTTCACTTCTGTAGTGAAGGTATTTATCATACAGTCCTTTTAGCTGCCACCAAGCTACTTCAAAATGGAGTTAAATTGCAACCAGTTTAATAACAATCGCTAATAATTGCATACATTCATGGAAATCTTACATACTTTACCCACACAAGTCTGTGGACAGGAAGTGAAAGTCTTAGATCTGCCAAGTGAAGTTTCCCCCATGGGGCTTTCTGTCTCTTTATTTTCAAAAACAATCACCAACTCCATTTTGTCTTCCTACCATCTCCTACCTCCTTTCCTTGCTTCCTTTCATCTGACAGTCACACCTCTTTTGTTTTAATTGCATTCCTTTTCCATTTAGCAGAAAGCAAGAGAGAGTGATGTGAGAAGAATGAGGGATTCATATAGATCTGAGATGTTGTTTTTTTGCTGATATTTTTCTCAATGGTGATGAAGACAAGAAATGGAGATCTGACTTTAGAAGAGTGGAACCTTTCGAAGATTTTGGAACTTGCCTGCAGGGATTTTCCTTGATTCACAGCTGCAGTGAGGTCGAGCACCACCCTGGTTCACAGTCTGGTGGTTTAAATGAATCATAAAGGTGTTTGATGTTCTTTCACACAAAACTATTTTTTTTAGAACCTGACTTTGTGTACAGTTGCATTGTCACGTTAAAACACAAAAGGGCCTTACACAAACTGTTTCCCCTGATCAGAACTAAAGAGCCTAGTCCAACCCATGAAAACAGCTCAAGACTAAAGAACACAAAGAAATGTGGACAGGGGTGCTTATCTACTTCTGGCCATAAAGTATATTCTCAAAAGGCAGACACTTTTATAAACATTATATTCAATTTCTTTGCCATAACATCTTGAAAACATGTTATGTATATCAACATGTCTCACATAATGTGGAGAACTTCAAATTTTATTGCTGAAACAATAAATTGAAGCATCAAGTTCAATGAAGTAACCATAATCTCTCTCCTTTATTCTCACCCTTCATCCTAAATCCATCCTTTCATTCATTATCCCACCTCTCTACTTCTCTCTTTATCCTTATTCCTCCCCTCTTCCTTAAAAACCCTTTAATTACCACCAACCCCAGTTGTCCCGTCCAGCCCCACTATGGCCTCCTCCACCTCTCTCCCCTCCAACTGCTCCTCCTCTTCTGGCGTCTTCTCCTTCTCTCCGGCCAACATGGTGTCGGCGGCCGTTAAGCAGAAGTCCGCCTTCGCTCCAGTGGTCAGGCCCTCCTCCTCCCCTCCGCCATCCTGTAACAGCTCCAACGGCAACGGGCTCCAAGGTAATGTGCCATGACAACAGCCAGTCAGACAGAGGATGATTAGCAGGAGGACTTCCCCTGTGTATATATCCTTTAGTTTTGTCCAATTTGTCCAGTGCTTTGGTTAATGACCAACTACTTGCAAAACTGACATTGTCATTAGCTTTGTCTTTATTGCTAAGTAGCAAAAGCTGACATGCTAACGCGCTACAATAATATGTTTAACATGGAAATATTGTACCTTTTAAATATCAGCATTGTAGCATACTAAAACAACAAAATACATTAACATTGTTATGATTGTTTTCTCCGTTAAATTTGTGAAAACAATCTGACATTTTGGCAAGGAAATCCAATGTACACTGTCAAGGCCATACGCTCTTAAAGCCCAGTCGTCCATCATGCTACATTCACATTTGCTTCTTAATGTAATTCTCTTAAATCAAACTAGAAAGGTGCAGATCTCGACCAGGTGAGTCTGCAACGACCACTGCTGCGTTGTGATTTAATTAATACAAATCAAAATTGGCTACCCCGCGTCTAGACACAAATGGGCTGCGCAAAAAAAGGTGGCGTTGTATTAGGAAGAAACGGCTAAAACTCGTATAAGACATATCATACAATCTTGCTAAAAACACTCATAGCAGTGGCTGAGTTGCTGCGATGTACTCAGCAGTGTGTTTACTGGTATTTCCGTTAGCTGTTAAAAGTGAGCAAAGTTTTCCGCCCTCTGTGTCTCTGGGCACAGAGTAGCGGCTATACAGTCAGTTGTGTTATCACGAGGGACCCCTACCGGCCGGGGCCAGTGAGGTTTAGTCAGCAGACAGTTAAAAGCAGTATAAAACAGGCAATAAAAGGTGTTTTGAAAAAAGAGGTCCTTGAGCATGCAGCCATAACTGGCCATACACTATATTATGCAGTTTGCTGCAGCAGAATGCTAATTAGCCAAAGACGCACAGACACATCCAAGCGATATTATGATTCTCCTGGAGGGGATAATGTTTTTTATAGTGAGGACAAATTTGATCCAAGTCTGCTTTTTGTACTGCTTCACCTTTTGAACAGTTTTTTTCTTTATCTCTCCTATCTTTGACTTTTAACCCTTCCTTGTTATATTCCTCTGACCTTACACCCTCCCTTTGTTATTTCTCTGTCCCCGTCTCTCTCTCTCTCTCCTGCCTGTCTCTCTGCCTCTCTCTAGATCAAACATTTGTGGACTCTAGCAAGTACTCAACAACCAACTCTCTACAAGGCCTGGCCTTCACCTGAAGTATGTCCCTCAACTATCTTTTCATTTATCTCTATTGACAAATAGAATTTGCAACCTTTGGGAAACTGACAATTTTTTCAATAAAGTAATATTTGCCTGTTTCAGATCTCTTACCTCTGAATGATCTTCCACTCACTTTCCTGATTTTATCAACCCAACATCTCTTTCATGTCATACTTTTCTATCTTGTCTACTTCTTCCCATATTACTTCCGCCTCATCATCACTTCTCCATCCTCTTCCCCTTTACCTTTTCCATCCACGTCTCATCCCACAGCACAGATCTAGCCTTTCTGTTGCCTAGTAACTCCTCCCTGTCTTCCTATTGGCTGAGGAAAAAGACAGGAAGTTAGAAGAAAAGGACATTTGGCACATGGAATTTATTTCTCAACATTGCTGGCTTTGTTTAGCTGTGTGTGCCTGGGTGAGCATTTGTGCTGGCTCTATGCGTGTGTGTATGTATGTGTGTGTGTAGAGACAGAGCATGTGCGGGGGTGTGGGAACTCAAAGCTCGGCCTCAAAGCACAGCTGAAATAAACAGTCCCCACTTACAGATATACACAAACACTTTCCTCTGTCACACACACTCGGTGATCACACACTGGCAGCGTACCGGGTAGCGATCAACAATGACAGCTGTTCGACTCTCTTGACAGTTTATACTGGCAGTATACCTGCCCTATGGTGTGTGTGTGTGTGTGTGTGTGTGTGTGTGTGTGTGTGTGTGTGTGTGTGTGTGTGTGTGTGTGTGTGTGTGTGTGTGTGTGTGTGTGTGTGTGTGTGTGTGTGTGTGTGTGTGCTCATGAGCACCTGAAACAAAACAGAAAAAGAGGAAGAAATTGTGGTTTGACTAAAACAATATATTTTCTAGAGTTTTGACATGCTGGTACTAACAATGAATTATTTTTCTCTTTAAAGTTCACTCACCATGAAATATAAAAACATTTATTAAATGTTTTTTTCTTCTGTGTGTGTGTGTTTGTGTACTTGTACAGCAGTCTTTGTGAGGACCAATTTGAGTTCTAGACCTTCAAAGTGAGGACATTTTGGCCAGTTCTCACTTTGAGACAGGTGTTCAAGGCTTGGTTAAGGGTTCAGACTTGGTTTGAAGGTTCAGGCTAGAATTAGGTTTAGGTGAGGGTTAGGGGCTAGTAGATGCATTATGTCAATGAGTGTCCTCACAAAGATAGGAGTACAAGGTTGTGTGTGTGTGTGTGTGTGTGTGTGTGTGTGTGTGTGTGTGTGTGTGTGTGTGTGTGTGTGTGTGTGTGTGTGTGTGTGTGTGTGTGTGTGTGTGTGTGTGTGTGTGTGTGTGTGTGACTTTGGGCTGGGCTCTGCCTCTCACATGTTGACACCCATCCCTTGGGTTTAAATACAGCACACAACATGATGCAATCTGCCAGGCACACACACAAACCTACAATAAAATACACCAACTGTTCCCTCGCACAATTGTGTGTGTGTGTGTGTGTGTGTGTGTGTGTGTGTGTGTGTGTGTGTGTGTGTGTGTGTGTGTGTGTGTGTGTGTGTGTGTGTGTGTGTGTGTGTGTGTGTGTGTGTGTGTGTGAGAGAGCAGCATTGCCAAGCGCCAACTTGTACTCTATGATGTGTCCCTGCACGATTTTACTGATTTATTTGTGTATTGATGTTTTAAATGTCGCTGCAGACACACAGCTGCACAGATGGGGAGACATATTGATATATTTATGAAGGAATTTTTTATGTCGATGAAAAATATTTGGCTGTGTTTTAAACGTTTTTTTCTCTTCCCCCCCTTCTCTCCCTCTGTTTGTTTTTCCACCCAACAGCAATCCCTGGAATGATCATTCCACCCATGTAAAAGTGTGAGTGACTGTGTGTGTGTGTGTGTGTGTGCACGTGTGTGTGTGTGTGTGTGTGACTGTGCGAGATGAACCAAGCACACTCACGCCGATCCCAGCGGAGGATTTGGATGTGAGTCAGACTCACAGGATGGAAGAAACCGTCCTGATCTGAAGGAACAAACCCAACTCAGGCCCTTTCTAACACAAAAACAACAGCAAGAAAAAACAGACAAAGAACAAAAAAAACAAAGACTGTTTGCGAAGAAATAAGTTGTTTAGACTTTGTACACCTTGATGCTTTATAGGAGAACGGCCACGCCTACATTATGACTCTCCACGGACACAGGAAGTGTATTTATTTTGGAGAGAATCCATTTCTTCCCTTGAGTGACTTGTTTTTCTTTTCGTGCAACAGTCAACGTGTGATAATCATCTTCCAGCTGTATCTCACATGAGGGATTTTCTATTTATGAAGTTTGGTCATTAATGAAGGAATATAATGTGAAGAATGCCTGATGATGAAAGTGAAGACGATGATGATGATGATGAGGCTGCAGGATTCATACGGGGTCAAATCCAGCCGACACAGACAAGCCAAATCAGACACACACTTTCACTTCTTATTGCCAAATCCACACCACCGTCAGCACAAACCCTCAGACAGCGAGGTCTTCCTCTGCATTTAATCGATCAGCTGAAGGATTGAGATGCTTCCCGCCTGCTGCAGTTTTTAGCCATTTAAGAAATCCCCATGTTTGCTTTGAGCTCGCGTCACATAAATCTGCACTGCTACTTCTTTCAGCCAACAGAAAGTGCAGAGAGAAACAAAATGCAGTCATTTCACAAACCAGGAATAAATGTATTGACACCATGCAAGATTCAAGAGAGAAAGTAGACTTGCTGCAGATCTGATGAGCTAACTATAAAGAGGCCATAAATAAGTGCATGAGTTTGTGATCACTGGGTGCCAACAGCAGCTTCACTGTTTAGGAACGGACTTAAATCTTCCGCAGAGTCCTCTGTCGGCCCCTGTACCACATGATCTGTTATAAAGTCGGACGCCGCCACAGTAACACGTCTTAAGGACTGCTGCCATTTTGACTTTGATTTTGTTGTGAGGTTTTGCCTTCTCTAATGATTGTCTTAATACATAAATCCTTGTTTCTGTTTTGTTTTTCTTTTGGTTTGCTGTATTTATTATTTTCTTCCTGTGATTAGCCGGCCAATCAGTTTGCGTTTCTTTTGTTAACCTGGACACTTATCTGTTGTGACCGAGAGTTTTTAGTGAGAAAATGTCCAGTAGTGTGTCTTAAGTGCTGCGCTGCAAAGAATGTCATTAATTCTTCAACTGAGTCTTAAAATCAATGTGATTTCAGGGAAGTGCGTGAAATGACCACAACCTCTTAACAGAGCTTTACTTGGTGCTGTCATGTAATGTTTTAAAATGACAGGCTTCCACCACAGGGAACAATTTAGGTTTAGGCAACAAAACTACTTAGTTAGGTTTAGGAACGAAAACACTATGGCTTGGTGTAAGATTAATGACATAGTCTATCTAATTGTAAAAAGCCATTGTTGTCTTTTGGGTTCACAGGGGACACATACACCAGTTACCTGGGTGAAAGTCTCTTGTTTGACCCATCCATCAATCCACCGGGATCACCTGCCTACCTTTGATTAAAACATATTCACTTTCCATTGGCATAGTTTCCGTGGTGCCGGCACATCATTTTAACACATTACCACCTCAACGTAATATGCTGTTAAGACGTCACGGTCATTTCACGTAGTGTTGTGCGATCAAGCTGCTTAAAATCCAAATTTATTTCAATCATCTTCCCCTGAGGTTCACTTGTTTTTCAAATCTGGCCCTGATTCAGTTCATTTTTTACAGTGCAACTGTAATTCATTTTGCACTTCTCCTGATGTAAAGATGAGGTATGAATTTACATACCTCATGTATTGTTTAAAAAAAGGCTTTTTTTGCAGCGCAGGACAATTAGCCAGCGACATGTCTTAGACGCGCTGATGATTTGTTGTGAAAGTCACTGCAGTGTGTGTGGTTAAACAGTCTTAAGTAATTTATGAGAATGTTAATTTTGCCAAAGCCCTTATTTCAGACATTACTGCCTAAACAGTCTTATGCCACAGCTTCAATGCTATTTGTTTTTAATTTTGTTTCACTAAAGAAACTGTGTAAGAATGCCATAGGATTTACAACTGTCTGCGTCGTTTTCAGACCTGCAGCAGGCAGCGATCACACATTTATTTTTCTTGTTTATTTGTCATCATGTCCATGGCTTTTGCCACAAATAGAAACAATTTGAAAGTGAATTTTGATTCTTAACTGGATAGAAAAGCTAACTGGCATCACATGCTGATAAAGTAAACCCCTCTCATTTGATGAATATGAATCATGTGTAGCTCCTGCCTGAGGGGATCCAGCCTGAATGTTATTGATTGAATAAAAAAAAGGAAAAAAATCCTAAACATCCTTCAATTTTTAAATGGAATAAAAACTGTTGTGATTTTAGAAAACTCAATTCCTAGAAGATGTTTCCCTTGATCGGTCTCTCTCATGTCTAACCATTTGAACCTTATTCATCTTTTTTGTTTTGTATTATAGTGTCTGTTAATTAAAAAGCCATACTTCTACTGCTAATTTCAATCTAACTAAAATAAGCCATGGTGTTTTTTTGTTTTTTTATCATTTGTAAGTCAGAAAAGCAAACATTTTCATTTTGTCACAATGTTGTTCGTATCATTATTGTTAAAGTTTGCATAATCTAGGTGTAGAGTTCATGAATATGTCTTTATGATTGTCTGTGTGTGTCTTCCATGTGATGGATTTGAAGATGGAACAGAGCTGCTTAATGAACGCTTTTCTATCCTCCCTTTGTCATTTCCCTCCTCCACCTTGTTTTCATTGTGCTTTTAATACTCTGTATGTTTGCCCTCTTTATTTCCTTTCCCTCACAAAATGAGCCACCTATTTATTTTATCTCAAATATGGGTCTGGAGACCACTTTTCTGTTTGTGTCTACATGTAAGAGTGTCTGCAACCGTGTGTCTGAGTGTGTCATGATTTTTCTCAAATAGAAAAATTTGATGTTTTAAAGCTAAAGGATGATTTTTGTTATAGTACATATATAAATACCTGTACAGGAAGAAGTACATGGAGGGTTTGGTTAAAAGAGGTTTGATCCGAAGCACTTGTCCAGCATCAGTAACAACAGTTATCATGGCTTGTCTGCGTCCAGGCTCACAGTGGTGGTCATCATTCACACACACACGTTTATCAGTAGTATCAGTGTGGAGGGGAAGAGTACAGAGGAAACTACTGTAAAGATGATAATGTTGATTCTTTTTTTATTTTAAACTTTGAAGTGTAAAATAACTTTTTGATTCTCTATATTTAATTAAAGTTCTTTCTTCTCTGTGAAAAAGGTGTCGGTTTTACACTTATTATTTTGACTTTATCACTGTCACTTAAATTGCAGCATGATGTGGAGAACCACACATGCAAGGGAAAGAAGTGAGGATGCAATTAAGGGAATTGAGATGCACCTCTCTCTGCAGGAGCCTGAAGGGAGGAGTCAGGTCGTCACTGAGATTCAGCTCACCTGTGTCAGCTACCTGAATCCTCTATATAAACTGGTGAGAGTCAGGCTTTCCTCCTTTAGAGAGGTTGTATCAAGGTCGCTTTTTCGTTCATTTCCTCGTCACTTAGATAAACCAGTTTTAGTCCATGATCTCAGGTCTTTGTCCCACTTCAAGGACCTTAAGATTGTTTGGGACAATCACTTCTTAGAAAGCCCAAAACACATGTCCAATATGGACTTGCTGAACTTTGATGTTTCTATTTAATTAACCTGCAGATGGTGATGAAGTTAGATAGAGACAGGGCTAGTAATGAAAGAGGGTTCATGGTGAATGAAAAAAAGTGAATTCCTTTATCATTTAGTGTTTTCCGTGACAGCACTGGATTAATTCCCTACAATATTGGGAATCAAACCTGCAGAGCAAAAAGTAAAAGATCAGTTGAATTTGAAACCTTCCATGCAAAATGTAATGCCTTGGTCAAACAGTATCGCACCATATCAGACCAGTAATGGCCTCACCTGACAAACATGAGGCGTCAGGTGTGACGATATCTCAATGTATCCCCTGCTACTGATGCAGCATGTGTGACACATCACAGTTGCACAACAAAATAAATACATGCATGTCAGATGCGTACATTTATTTATATTTTTTTGCAGTATGCTGTTGGGGTTTGACAACTGTGACTTTGACCCACAACCACGCATTTAAAGAAAATAGGTTTCTGTAAATGCAATAAAATTTGCAACGCACACAAAGAGGATAAAACAAAAAAACACGTGCCACTGATAACTAAAAGAGACACACAATAAATTATGGTTTGTCCTATCATGAAAATGTCAAAAGCCAATTATTAATGGATTCAATCTAACTTTATTTGAATTCACCTTCCATACAGTACAGATTAGTGCTGTCAAAAGTGCTTTACAGCTGACTCACAACCTGAAAGACTATAACACATTGTGAGGGTAGCGCACACAAAGTTAAATGTGAGATTAAATGTGGATAAAAGTTAAATAAAATAGTTAAAATGTGACTGTGAACTCCTTGACTGTTCAAAAGTTAAACTCTATTCCAGTAAAGATCACACAGTCAGAGAGGCTTCTGGGTCAAACTGTTACACAATAAGTTGTAAAACTCAGACAGATTTAGAGTTAGATATAGATATATTTGTTTAATTATTTTAATCTTTTTCTTTCTATTTCTCCTCCATTCTTCTGTCAAGATAAGCTGTTTCTGTCTCCAGCAGCTCTGATGTTGAGCAAGGCTACCAGCACTGCCAGCGATGTGGTCATACATACTGTGTGTGTGTGTGTGTGTGTGTGTGTGTGTGTGTGTGTGTGTGTGTGTGTGTGTGTGTGTGTGTGTGTGTGTGTGTGTGTGTGCGTGTGTGTGTGTGTGTGTGTGTGCGTGCGTGCGTGTGTGTGGTGTGTGTGTGTGTCCATAAACAATACAAATTCTCTAGTGAGAACCGTTTCTGTAATGAGACAGATGGGCCCTGCCTGGAGTTAGCTATCAGCACAACCACAGGCTGTTTGTGTGTGTGTGTGTGTGTGTGTGTGTGTGTGTGTGTGTGTGTGTGTGTGTGTGTGTGTGTGTGTGTGTGTGTGTGTGTGTGTGTGTGTGTGTGTGTGTGTGTGCCTGCGTGTGTGTGTGTTTGTGAGGTGTTATTCTCCTATTCCTAGCCTGCAGGCTTAATCAAAGAGGAGCCACAGATGTCTTATTGACACCAATTAGTTTCTGTCTCATGGCACATACACACACACGCACACACACATTAATGTATTTAGAGTGTGAACACACATCTGCGTTTTGGTTTTATAGAGTTGATATCAGTTGAATTTGGGATTATTTATGGCCTCGTTTAGATGGGTTAAAGAATGCAGTCAATTTGTTGGCGCACTAACTGAACACATTCACAATTCACAAAAAACACCGGTTCGATAGCTTGTTGCCTCTGTGCGTGCGTGCGTGCGTGCGTGCGTGCATGCGTGTGAGTGTGCGTGTGATAAGTCTGACGAGACACGACTGAAGACATCCATTAGCTAATGGATCTCCCGACTCTCAAATTTTTTTTCTCCTCTTTCCTTTTCTTTTATCTCTCTCATCCTCTCTCCATCACCACATCACACTCCCGTTGCTCTTAACCCCATCAGGAGGAACCACATACACATGCACACACACACACACACACACACACACACACACACACACACACACACACACACACACACACACACACACACACACACACACACACACACACACACACACACACCCTAATCCCCTCTCTCCTCCCTCCTCCATCCTCCTTCAGCTGGATTCAAACCCTTTATGTACGCAGGCTCTACATGCTGACATCAAGCTTTCTTTTGAGGTTTGGATCTGCTCACAGAACAGTTTGAAAAACAAGAATGTGACCAACAAATTTGTAACTACGGTTACGCTGGACAGTGAAAACTGAACAGAGCAGCTTTGACCTCACATGATGGTGAAACATTTTTTTTCAGGTTTACATACTTTAAAAGTAAAGAGCTGCTGTTGTTAAACATGCATATGTGCACGAACATTTGGTAAATACATTTTGCTTACCTATACTTTCACTGTGCATTTGTTAAATTATATATAATTATATGTCCCTTTGGCATACTGGTGTCAAAACACTCCTCTCTTGTGTCTCTTTTCTACTTGAGAGGCTGTAACTTTTTTGAAAACATACCTCCTGCCTTCTAGAAAGGTTTGCCTACATGTGCCAGCTTAATGTTCAGTTTGAGTAGCTTTGCCTGGAGGTCCAGGGCTACAGGGCTTTGTCACTTCAGCATTAACATGCAGTACGTGGTCTTCAGTCGACGGCTGAAATGACTGATACGGTCATTTTCAGGTGGTTGAGGTTGACGGCTTGTTTAAGAAATGCAAGAAGACTGTGAAAGAAAACTTAGTGAATGAGGAATGAGGAACGAGGCATCAATTTAACAAGAGCATCAGATAAAAGGATGAGAGACAGGATAAATATGAGGATGAGTGGGAGATGGAGGAAGAGGAGAAGAGGAGGGTGACATGATGATTGTATGTACGAGGGTGAGTGGTAATGGAGTCTTCTCTCGATAAGAAGGTGATGCTGCTGTATGATCTAACAATTGAGAGCTGAAGAACAATAAAATATAAAATATCACCACTGTGTGTGTGTGTGTGTGTGTGTGTGTGTGTGTGTGTGTGTGTGTGTGTGTGTGTGTGTGTGTGTGTGTGTGTGTGTGTGTGTGTGTGTGTGTGTGTGTGTGTGTGTGTGTGTGTGTGTGTGTGTGTGTGAGTGTGTGTATGTGGCTGACCTGTGCATTTGAATGGGAGGTATAAAGCTAAGTATAGGGATCACACTCTTCCCCTGCTGCCACTCCAAAAGCACTTGTAACACACACTCACACACATACTGAAACACACTCATACCCACTCACTTAAGTGGAGGGTTTGAAATTGAGCTGGGACTTGGAACGAATACTCCAAACAATTATCTCTCTCTCTCTCCTGCGTCTAGTAATCCATTTCCCATGAATATATTCACATCTGCCTCTTTTATTTTTATTTTCCCGCTCTTCCTCCCTCCCTCCTCGTCCTCTTCTTTTACACATTATCACCTCCCTCTTTTCTCCTCCTTCAAAGGTGATGGCAACTTTCCCTCGAGGCCTCGGACAAAATGTGACAATACAGCAATCATGCTTCTGATTTATGGCAGCCTGTCACATAATGTCCACATTATGGTTATTAGCTGCAAGTGACACACTATGTTTGGAAGATGTAGCTTCCTCCTGGAAACAGAAAAATGTAAATGTATTTTAATGATCATAAATCTGTAAAAAGCAGGAAAAACTAGGTTTCAGAAAACAATAATAAAAATCAATAAATCAAAAGTTTATTTTGGAGTCAGTTGTGTTACTGAATTACTGTTGTATTTTGTGACTTAAGATTCACTTTTATGATATCTGTAATTCATATTATAGTTTATCCTGAACAATATCAACCTTGTAAAAAATTAGGTGCGAATAAGTATTTTAAGGGAAAACGACCACATGCTCGCTCTTAATACTACGCCCATTGCCCTGACACAGATGGATTGTCAATAGATTTAGTTGAAAGCTAAGTAGCTCTCCCACAGATGCTAAAGTGTGCCTTGTGCGTTTGTATCAAGATGCCAAAGGTCACTGGCCAAGAGTCAGAATTTGAAGCGCTGGGTCTGAGACTAGGCTGCTCTGACAATGCTAGCATGATGATTAGTTTAATGTTTACCATATTCACCATCTTAGTTTAGTGTGTTTGCAAGCTTGCCAACTATAACTAAACAGAGTACATCTGAGGCTAGCCAAGTATTGGACAAATACAAATTTTGACCTCATGATGATATTATATCAAAAGTGAAGGGATCACAAAAGTGATAACAGTGGTTACAATTCATCCTGAGGGGCACATGAAGATCTGAAGCATATTCCATGACAATCCATCTAATAGTTGTCCTGATATCTCACTAAAAACGACTTATTACAACTTAAAATGTCAACCTCATGGTGGGTATGAAGGAAAAGTTAGGGGTTCAAAGTCAGTAGGTTTAATCTTCAGGGGACCATGAATTTCCCGAACAAATTGTAATTTTAGTTAAGCAATGTATTTTGCTGACTTGTTGGTTAACCTAAAAAACAGAAAACATGAATCTTGTCTGTTTGTTGGGTTCTCGTCTTGGACTCTTTTGATATATATGTCAAGTCATCTCCAGCATCCCCTTTTGTTGTCAGTTGATGATCTGTGAAGAATTTAATTGTCAGATTGCTCTTTCTTAGTCACTTTTAATCTTTAATCTTTTAATCTCGTTTACTACCTGATGATATCACCCGCTGCCAGGAAACTGAGATTATCAATGAGTGAATGCCCAGAAATGTGTGGTGATTGGCAGGGATGAAAGGTGATGACATCATCCTGATGCTCGCCATAAAAAAAGAAAAATACGGCCCTTCTGGTGTGCATGGCGATGATGATGTCAGTGCCGTTGTGTGAAGGCTGTGTGTATGTGCGCTTGTGTGTGTCGCACCACAGAATGTGGATATGATATCATCACCAGGAGTGATGCCTATCCCGATCATCTCAGGGATCTCACACACTCACAGACCACACACAGTGTTCTGGCAGTGCTCTCGTCCAGCCGCTGTTAAAGGCCAGACATTAAAGTCAAATGTCACGGTTGTGAGTTTCTGTTCACCTTGCAGAAACACTGAATCCGTTCTGAGCAGGAACTGAGCTTCAACCCTGACAGCAGGAGGCTCTGATAACACACCGCTCGTCAGAGTACGTCAGAGAGGAAACACAGGAGAAAGATGCTTGTTGGGGAATGAATACAGAGTATCTTTGTAGTTTAAAATTTGTTTGTAACCTTTCCTTGACTTGTTGATACCCCCACCTCTTTTCACATATAACATATAAGATAAAAGAACAGATTATACAGGCAGCTAAACACCAGTTTTCTGATATTCAAATAAGATTGCTGATCTTTTTTTATAGACATTGTTTTTGAAGGTTCTCAGCTTTGTTAACTGTTATTCAACGGAAGCAAAGGAACAGCATTTTCATAAAGATTTTTCGTTCTAAGGCAGATTAAATGCTGATTTGCATTGCCAATTGGCATTTGTTCACATACCAGTTCACAATCATGCATAAATAAGACTGAATTGAAGACCTGCTTTGAAGAAAAACCAACACTCACAAGTGTAGCTAGTAGCTTGTTCATTAACAAACTGTGTAATGAATCAACTGAACCTTCTTGTTCCCCCAAAATTCACTCATCTCACTCTCATAGTTAACAACACGCACAGATTCAGTGTTTCTTGTTTTTAGCTGTACTAGACCAGTGAATATTTGGTTAAAACAGATCAGTGGTGCTGTTTCGCGCTTGTTGTTTTCCGTGAAGTTTGCTTTCAGCTTTAAAAGTGGCGTATTTTCTTTTTTTTTAAAGTGTTGAATTCATGCTGAAGTGAAGAGTAACACATCAAAATTAACTGAATATTTAAAGAAACTATAAAAAAAAATTGGTTTTGTGGTAGGTGGTTGAATGAGTGTAAAGAAACCACCCTATTTGTCTCCCTTTTGAAATTATAATTAAATCACTCTTAAGGGTACCATGGCTGAATGTTATGAGGGTTGTTTTGCGTTGGATCATAAAAACAGAATAGACTTTTGATCAGTATCATTGGGTAACAAAACATGGACAGAAGCCATGAAACTGTTGATGAAGTTTGTGGAAATGCCAACCTGTTTTGTCATTGTCATGGAATACGTCAGTGCCTCACATACACCCACTTTCATTTACTAATCGGGGACAGTTTGAGACCAACCAACCCTGGATCACCTGCTTCTTCGATTGTAAGGTACCTTTGATGTTTAATTCCAAACAAAGTGCATTTTCCTGATGCAGGAAAACACAAACCCCAACAGTTACTGTGGCTCCATATCATTTTATAACCCAAAGTCAAGTAAGTGGAATAGCAGATGATTTTGAGTCTACATTGAATTTGAACCGGGTTATTTCATTGAACAATAAAAAGTAGAAAAACAGACATATTTATGAGAAATATGTATCACTTTAGCTTCTCGGGCAGAGCTCACACCCCCGTAATCCTCTCTATCTCCCTGAGTGTTGCTGTTGAACCCAAGCCAATTGAATAATGCCTCTGCCTAGTCAACCGCGTGTATGTGTGTGTGTGTGTGTGTGTGTGTGTGTGTGTGTGTGTGTGTGTGTGTGTGTGTGTGTGTGTGTGTGTGTGTGTGTGTGTGTGTGTGTGTGTGTGTGTGTGTGTGTGTGTGTGTGTGTGTGTGTGTGTGTGTGTGTGTGTATGTGTGTAACTGAACCCCGGATTTTAGTTAATTTGTGAATATTTGAGCAGAGGGAGCTTACAGAACATAAACACACACACACACACACACACACACACACACACACACACACACACACACACACACATACACACACACACACAGTGTTTTTACAGTTTCTCAACGTGCAGCCCTGTGAAGCTCTGTGCTGCCAGCTGAGTGCTCAGGCAGGAGGTCTTCTGCCTCCGCTGACCCCCTCAGCGACCCCTGGGAGTCTTTTTCAGAGAACCGTGGTTCGAGTGTGTAACACCAAGCACTGAGCGAGGTTTGATCTGCTGCTGCTCTCCTGCTGCAGTAAACACAGAAACACACCACCGGGGATCGAACAGTTATCAATAGTTCAGCAGCTGCCATGGACTTTAACCCTTCTGTGCGGAGCTGCAATCTAGCTGACCTCTTTCTGATGGAACATCTCGTCTAAAAACATACATTTTAATTTGTTTTCTCAGCAATGCCTCAGTTAAATCAGTTGTGATCTACTTTTTGTCAGCACTGGTACAACAGACTTATGTTTTATGCATTTAAAAAAAAAAAAATTCAGCAGAAGTATAAAAGTAGTTAAGTAAGTCGTTGTGTGCTGCTGATTTTAGCCTCCCAGTTTGGGTGCCAGTTTCTTTCAGTAAACAAAGCAGAGAACTTTCCATGTTTGTTAAGTTAAATGCAGCCTAAAAAGACCTGGCTCAAACTTTTGGGGAATACATAATATGACACAAAAAAGCAAGAATAACGCCTTGGTTAGGTTAAGTAAAACACAGTATTTGTGATACGTCAATAACAAATGTAATCCTGCAAAATCAAAAGAAGAAATTGACAATGCACTTTCGTTATATGGGAACGTCATCTTTAGAAGATCAGGCTGCAGCTTTACCCCTAACCAACTGGGCTCATTCTCTCAAGTCTAGCAATGAGGTCAGATCAGGAAGAACTTAACAACTTTTCAGCTATTCTGTCCTGTTTTTTTCCATATCTGTGCATACAGTTAAAAAAACTAAACCAACACAGTTTGACACATCACATTAGGGAATCTTAATCCTTCCTTTACAATAAAGTCTTTTTGGTGATACAGGAGTATCTGAACTCCCAACATTAACTTTATGGCTGACAAGAGGGCTTCTACTCACTTCACTCATCACATCTAATCACATCCTAATCACACACACACACACACACACACACACACACACACACACACACACACACACACACACACACACACACACACACACACACACACACACACACAAATATGTGTATGCCTTGCTGTATGCACACTCTCTTTTGCACAAGAGTGGACACGCACACACACTCACGTACTCCAACTGGGTTGTTTTTCTAAGGGGTGTTTATGTAAAGGAAGTTGGATCCCGAAACTCACTGCATACTTCACATTTATGAAGGTTGGAAACGGCCCGACTGCTGATATGATTACACCGAGAAGCAAGCAGGAAAAAGCTCTGACATTCTCATATGGAAGCCATTATGCTTTCTCTATTTATCTTCACCTTTTCTTCTCCCCCTTCTCTTCTCATTCTCTGACTTTCTCCCCCTCATTCTTCTAATTTCCCTTCTCTTTTCTCTCTTCTCGGTTTCTCACATGCTGTTTGTGTTTATGAGTGTTTGCTTTGCACGACCTGCATGCATGTGAATCTCACGCCCGCTGTGAATTGCTTTGTGTAGACACAGGCATCAGAAGTGAGGCGCATAAATACACACACACACATGCAGGGAAATGGTTTGATTAACGGCTAGTTGGCCTGACTTTCTTCTCTGGATCAGCCACAGTGTTAGCCATTAAAACCCCATAATTCAGAAAACACCCCACCAGATGTGTGTGTGTGTGTGTGTGTGTGTGTGTGTGTGTGTGTGTGTGTGTGTGTGTGTGTGTGTGTGTGTGTGTGTGTGTGTGTGTGTGTGTGTGTGTGTGTGTGTGTGTGTGTTTGTGTGTGGGTGTCTTTCTCATAAGCCTCCTCCGCCCATCAATCCACTCCCAAATGACATCAGAAGAGTGAGGAGTGAGAACACGGTGCCTGACTGACAGAGACCAGGACAAGAGAGGGAATACACTCTGATGCTGTGAGTGTTAGTGAGAGAGGGGGGAGGGGGACTCTCACGCCCTAGATGCTGTAATAACGTAATCATTTTTGGCTGAATGGAGTTGGTGTAGAGAGAAGACACACACACAATCACACTGAAACTGAGATCCACCCTGCTTGACTGCCTCTCTGTTTCCAAACATTGCATCAAATTCCCAGAAATATGACAACAGAAACCTGAGAAGCCAGAGCGGGTCCTCCACTGACCTCTTAGTTCTGCACAGAGTGAGGAGTCACCACCAAATGTGTCTTAAACTCATTTTAAACTGATATCTTAACCTAAAACATGTTTGAAATAACATTTACATCTACAATTGATAAGTGATGGTCAGAATCAACGATTTCAACTATCAATTTCAACTATAATTGTGTCTTTTTTACAACGTCTGTCATGTTTTTATAGTTCTCACCATCATTTCTTACACTTACAAACTACCCACGTACATGTACTCAAGTACTACTTTATACTTTCATTCTATTGTGGAGGGAAATTTACTTTTTACTACACTACATTTACTTAAGAATTTAAAATCTTGAAAACCTTTACTTAAAAAAATGATGTGCATTGATACATAGTAAATTAAACTACCAACTATAAAAAGGATAAACAAGCCCTACCACAGCCAGCTACATTTTTAAAATGTTAACAATACCATATTATACGTATATACAATATCATATTATTGGATTATACATCCAACAATATCATATTGTAACATTGACAGAGTTCTTTTTTTGCCTGCAATAATCTTACTTTTATTTTACTTAAAGTGCATTATGCTCTGAAAACTTTATTTTATTTAATGCGGCTCTAATCAATTTTATAGCTTGTATGGTTTAATTCCCTCTCTGAGTTTGTTTGCTGCTTTTCCAGATATCAGCAATTAACTTAGTGAGTACAATGTTATAAAGGCAAAAACTAAAATAAGAGACAATTCTTAAAGGTACAAAATTAAACTGCAGAACATGTTATTTTAAGTAGCTCCAGCTGCTGGTTAACAAAAATAGTAACAAGATAAATGCTGCTCCTAGAATGAAAAACAGATGTAAATGTAATATACAGGGAAGAAAAACCTTAGGCCTTCATAAAAATAAAAAAACATACTGCGGCCTGTCCGTCTCCCATAAATAGAATAGACCATGGTCTATTTAGGAAAACTTTCACATTGAAACACAATAGTTTGAGGTCTACCACATATCACCACCAGAGAGGAACAGGAGATAAAGAAAGAGCGCAGACACTTGGAGACAAGAAACAGAGAGACGAAATAAAACAAAATTTGCAAAAGACAGAGGGGGTCATATACCTCCTGTACTTGTAGGTGTCCCTGGAGTCTTACATTGTTTTAGTCCTGCGGTTGCAGCCTCCGCATTGGGTTCTGGTTGATATGCTACTCTATTGCAAACATTGGCTTTGCAGTGGGACAGCCTGAGAATGTGGCAGGGGAAAACACAGGAAAAATGAGCTGAGAAATGTCTGTTTGTTTGTTGCGGAGAAGAAAATGAGAGGGTGAAGTCATGTAAGTTCATCTCAGGAGAAAGTCGGTAGTTTCATTTAATCCTGAGTTCAGGCTCTCATCTTTTGGATTTGCTCATGTTGGCTTGAATGTGTTGAGTGTGAAAATTGAGCTGGAGAGTGGGGCGGGTCTTTTCTCCACCCTGTGGTGTGATTGGTGGTGTGTTGTCTTTGTTGATGGATTGATGGAGGCTGCTCTCCTGTGGTTGGGTGAGGGGTTAATCCATCATTCACCTGTCCAGGTGCACCGCAGACATTCACTCTCTTCTCAGCTCATCTAACTTCTCATCCTCCTCCTGCTTCCCCTTCATCTCCTCCTCGCTACACCTCACCTCGTGCTTCGCTAAAAATTGAATGGTGTCAATAAACTCAAATATATAGTACTATCTTTTTGATCTGTACAATTCCCTCATTAAGCCACCAGAATATTGTTTTCCTAACTTGTCTACCAGGGAGAAAAAAAGATAATTGTACTGTAAAACATTACAATCTGAACACTTGGCTCTTAAATATCTTGGTCCGCCTCTTGTAGGGGCCTTACACTACAATATTCAGATTATCTGACACACTGAAGAGTTGTGTTTCCAGCAGACCTCTCAAGTCTTTCACACATCCCCAGAATACAATCAACATCTGCTGAAATTACATTTAATTTTGAGGTGACGGGGAGTCTACTTGTTGGCGTGAGATCTGCACTGAATATATGTTCATTTAAAACCTACACACTGACGACCTAGACATAATTAAAGTGTCCCTGTGTTTTACATTTTGCTTGTTCAGACTCTAAGTGTTTTTGTGTTTTCTGTCAATAAAGTTCATACTGTATGATGACATACATGACGTATAAAGTATATTTTTTTCAATGAGCATATGTTTTTTTTATCATCTGTCTTCCCCCTGTGAATACATACTGAGCTTTTTTTTGTTAAAATAAACTGTGCACATGCTGTACATTTTGTGGTCTTGTAAGAAGAGTATGGTAGTACGGCTGCCAGCAGACAGCCACCACGCTAAAAATGCATCTTGGTACTGCAAAGTGTTTCTGACACCGGCCCATCACATGGCTTATATTAATGGAAAAGGCTTCACTCACTCTTCTGGTAGATCATATGAAATAATTGGCCTGGTGTGTTTCTCAGAATTATTTTCATATCAGCACACGAGCAGACAGAGATATTTTTGGCCGGCACACACATACAGCAACCGGATCACATCAGAGAGCAGGATCACCCACGTTGCAGTGAAGGAACAGTTTTCAAGGTGTTGCGTTGGCCCTAACTTGCATTCTAGCGTTTCTCAGCAGCACCTGTGATTGTCTCATATCTTTCTCTGGGCTGATGCAGGTGCAGGCTGCAGTTTTAAATTCGTCCCATTTGGCATTTTAATTCTCCAGCGAATGGCAGCATTTGATAAAACACACATTTAGTCTGCATGACTGCAGCTCAACTCATTGTAGCAGCGTCACTGAAAAGTTAAACTTGTGTTTTAAATCTCATCCCAGGAGACTTAAATTCTATCATAAACACACGTACACACACACACACACACACACACACACACACACACACACACACACACACACACACACACACACACACACACACACACACACAAACACACACAGAGATGCACAATGACCCACAACATGCCTCTAGTCTTCTTTTACAACCACCTCTTCCCTAATTCCCTTTCCCCTTCTCTTCCATCACCCCCTCACCCTTTTCCCCCGTGCTTCCCTCCACTCCTTGTCCGGTTCAATTTATGTTGCGGACTAGTGTGCTATGTTGGTGGTGGTCCAAAGGAAAGCACCCTACCACACACATACAAAAACACACACACTCAGACGCACACTGTTAGGGTGGTAATCCCACTTTCTGTGAACCATGTGGAAGCCATTGCTATGTAATCTGTTGTAATTGTGTTGTATTTAAGAGAGAGAGCTGGTCTACATTACCTACTTTTCACCACGAACGTGTGTGTGTGTGTGTGTGTGTGTGTGTGTGTGTGTGTGTGTGTGTGTGTGTGTGTGTGTGTGTGTGTGTGTGTATGTATGTATGTGTGTGTGTTATAAAAAGTACACTGCTGCATACTGAGACAGAGAGAGGAAAAGATGTATAAAAAAACATTGACAAAAGAAGGGGGAATAGTGAACACCAGCATAATGAGACATTATTCACACATTGTCACAGTTTATCTCATGTCCTTCTGAAACATTTAAATAAAAGGATTTACTAACCTAAAGTGCAGTCAGCGAATTAAACATGCAATGAGATCGAGCTCTAGCTCTACAGATATTTACATGCAGATCGGGACACACACACACACACACACACACACACACACACACACACACTCATACATACACTATTACACACACAGAGTGCATAATTACACATAATGGATTGAGGGCTGCAAGCACTCTGAACGTAAATCTAGCGTGAATGTAAGTACACAGTCCTCACTCTGTGTTGTTTACCTGCAAACAAGCTGAGATTGGCCAGCTAATATGCTGCTTGGTTCAAATGATCATCCAAACAAGCTAATATTAGAAAGTGTTTCATTATGAGTCAATGAAGAAAAAACAAGTGACCAGTGACTAGTGAACTTGGAATATGCATATTTTTTAACTTCTGGATGATAATTTGTGGCCTAATAATGTTAAACACAGAGCTGAAATCATCATGAAACATTTTGAAAGAATGGCCATCAGTCTTGAGACAATGCACAAGCAGATAAAAAAAAACCTGATCCTTTTAATTAAAATGAAGAACATGGACTAAGGTTTTTCATCAGGATCACCAAGCTTCTCATTCAAAGGTGAATACCATTCTATGCATGTGTTTGTATTTAAAGGAAAGGTTCACATGTCATCAAGTCTGTCTTGAAACAATACTAACATGACAACACACAAAGGAATTGCTGTGATTGTTTCTCCAAAGGATTCCCTTTCTAAAGCAATTTTAGTGTAAATGATGGATGACAAAATCCACAGTCTTTGTTCTGTTCAAAAATGCATTGTGAAGTTTATCTGAAGCTAATCTGAGGCTTCAGCGGTTAAAGTTAGACTAAACAAGAGGGTATCATCAAAGGTTACAGCCTTTTTTAGTATGAAATTCTCTCTTTGTGCTTCCACGGACACTGTTTCCTTGCTGGGAAAGTAAGACAAAACAGGAATGTGGTAAAAAGACTATAACTCCAACTGAACTTTACATTTAGTTTTGCATGGAACAAGAACCGTGGATGTACTCAAAGGAAGCGAAAGCATTGTATTTCTTTTTATAAACAAACATTTTCAGAATCATTTGAAAGCTATTTTGATTACATAAACATTACACACATAGTGAAGTTAAGTGAGGCAATGTGGCAACAGTCAGGGAGAAGATCCTCACAAAGCAACACTCATAGTAAACAATATACATGTCTTGTACAGTGTGTGAAACAGGTCCGGTGGCTGTTTTGCAGATGAAGAAAAGCAAAAACTTTGTCCAGCCAGCTGTCGGCCTCATCCTCACTGGTCTGAGATCAGCCCTCCTGGGTGAATCCAGAGTGGAGCCTCCCGCTGCATCACTCACAGACCTGCTATCCGGTCAGCCCCTGCCAATGCTGCGGTGATCGATGCACTGAGTTCCTGGCTGTACACTCACCTTCATCCATCGTCTGGAGAGAGCATGAAAAGAGAGAACAGAAAGAGAGATGTAAGCATCAAGAGAGAAGCAGAGCAAGAGAGAAGATAGTCCGAAAAAAACATCTCTCAGCGTCCCTGCAGAGTGAGATAAATAAGAATGGCAGTCTAATACATGACCTGATGAATGATTGAGCTAACACCTCCCCCAATAGCCTCCCATCACCTTCCTCTTCTACACACATCCTCACTCTGTTTATTTATTTACTTCAGCAGAGCAGCGTGGGACCAGAGAGGAGTGGTGATGAATGGAGCGGAAAGTCATACAGGGCCAGAGCAGCATTTGGACTCTCAGTTTGAGTGTGTATTTGTGTGTGCATGTGTGTGTGTGTGTGTGTGTGTGTGTGTGTGTGTGTGTGTGTGTGTGTGTGTGTGTGTGTGTGTGTGTGTGTGTGTGTGTGTGTGTGTGTGTGTGTGTGTGTGTGTGCGCTGTTCTTCTATCAATGTGAGAACCAGTTTAAGGCCGTTCAAGTAAAACATTTTCACAAGTGATGAAACATTGGTCAATTCCGTCGGTCAGTTTATGATTAGTAAATTGGGGTTTATGTTAAATATTAGAGATTGGAACAAGAATCAACTACAAGGAGCCAAATGTTGAAGCCAGTGTGGAAGAACATCAAGATTTAGTTCCTCAAACGCATCCCAAAAACTCACTGCACTGACGTCAGTAGGAAAGACCCTAACTGTTCTCTCAAAGTCTAAAACAGCTTGTGGTCTTTCTGGTGTATTAACTCAGAACTCTTACGTTTTTTCTTTTCTGCTTTGGCTCAATTCTTGGATGAGAATACAGATTTGTATTTGTCATTCCTTCAAGCAAATTGCACATATTTTAGCACAAAAGAGTAAGTACAATTTGCACAATAACCAGTTGAAAATGGCTTGGTGATTAAAAAACTGAGAGAGAGGGAGAAAGAGATTCACAGTTTCTCTTATGATGACTATGTTTTTGAACAAAATCTTTATCCGATGTGATTGGCCAACACTACTATGTTGTTCATTAGAAATTCCTCTGCTCAAGATAAATAAACATGTGTTTGTTGTCCAGGTAACGTGATGTCAGAAAGTGCTGTATTTACACATATTGATGGCCAATGCTGCCCAAAGGCTTGTGAGTAAGTAACTTCAGTTCACTCAATCAAAATTAAACTTTATTCATTCAATATCTTCCCTCATTCCTCCGACATGAAAACTGACGGCTTTCCATCAAGACCTCTGAATTGAACAACACAAAATGTTGACATAGAAGCATTTTATGATCTGACGTAACGTTAAGGCACAAACACATCATGGTTAGGGTTAGGAAAAGATCATGGTTTGGATTGAAATAAGTACTTTTTAGGTTTGGATCTTTGTCGTCATGGTTACAACAATAAAAACTTTAGAAAAGGACTGCAGTCAAGGTTAAAGTAAACAGATATTGGTTGTGGGATAGAAACAGGAAGTTAACACCGGTCGTCTATGGTAAAGTCGGATGTTTTATTGACCAATCGCAACCAACATCTGACTTTCAACTCTACTCCTGTCTTAATCTCTACGGCTGCTACGAGGCTCAGTCATTTTAATGTAACCTTGTGTTGTTTTCGGAAAACAAAAGATTCTGTTTTTCTTTATTGGGAGGACAGTGTCATGATTTCATACAAAGTCAATGAAAAGACACAAAAACACTTTGCTCAGGTGGTGCGAACCAAAACAAAGACATGTCTACACTATTTATTTTTGATGCTGTGTGGCTTTAAATTATAAACGTGGGTGAGTATCTCAGTTGTCACACACACACACACACACACACACGCACACTCACAAACACACAGACATGCTGAATAAATTTAACTGTATTTGAACAAACCTCTAGTCACAAAAAAATCAAATTTTTAAGAAACTGAATTGAGAGTGAAGTCACCTGAACTGAAAACCAGGAAGGCTGTGTTGCTCGGAGACATGAAAGGCAAACCATATCTTTCGGAAGAATTAATTGAGGGCTCTGAACACTTCCTCTTCTCCATTTCTTCTCATCCTCTCTTCCTCGCTTCCTCCATACAGGTCTGACGAATAGCGAGATCCAGGCTTTTTGCACTGACTGTTTCTTTTACGAAGCATTCAGAGTGATATGAAGAATGTGTATGTGTGATTTTCTTTGCTTGTGTATAAATGTTTACATGGCAAAGGAATGTTCTGAAATGTGATCTACTCGCCAGAGAGTGCCAACAGCCACACGAACACACACACACAAACACACAAACACAGTACAGCTATGATGAACATTACGGGTTGGGTGTGCTGGTTATGCGGTCGGTTAAATCAGTTTATTCAGTGCATTCCTCTTCCATAAGAAACTGAACACACAGCCCATAAATGTCCTGGAGAAATGTATTGTCTATTTTACACACAGATACACACATGTACACACACAAACACACACACAATATGTCATTATTGTGATGTTGGTTGCATCATTCAAGGCAGAGTGACAAATAATGAATCAGAGCTTGGATATGTTGAATTGACCTCCTATAAAACAGATTCTGCAGAGCTACACAGGCACCACTTGATCCCCAACCTTCACCCCACCCACATCACACACACACACACACACACACACACACACACACACACACACACACACACTCACACACAGGATAGTGGGCCAGGGGTGAGCACGGCTGTTTTGTTTGACAACTAATGAAGCAGGTCTCAAAGACAAGATGGCACTTCCTGCCATTTCCACTCTGAACACAATCACACACACACACACACACACACACACACACACACACACACACAGGCACACTGCCATCCATGACTCTGAATAACAATCACAACAAATGAAAGTGGTTGTGAGGGGGAAACTTTCCTCATTGTCTGTTTTAATTTGAGTCTTATTTAACGAGTCGAGAATCAAACGTCGGATAAGGGGGTGGGCGGCGGGCGAGGCGGCGCAGAGACGACAAAAGACGCTGAGAGGGGGAGAAGAAGAAGAAAACGACAGAGAGACATCAGACTCTATCAGTCTGAAAATAGAGCAGTTTTTTGTTTCATCCGACACGGAGAGGTGTCGATAATTAGGCTCTGTCAGGTAGAGTGGGGAGTGTGTGTGTGTGTGTGTGTTGTGTGTGTGTGTTGTGTGTGTGTGTGTGTGTGTGTGTGTGTGTGTGTGTGTGTGTGTGTGTGTGTGTGTGTGTGTGCATGCAGAGTCTTCCTGACAGTATGTGCTGAGAGCACTGTAAATGCATGGGTAATGGTTGTCAGTGTGTGACAGCTATAAATGGCCCTTTGGTTCTCTTCTCAGCACCACATTGACACACACACCCTCTCTCTCTTTTCCTTTCTCACATCACACACACACACACACACACACACACACACACACACACGTGCGTCAGCACCTACACTATGTTAGAGCAAAGGATCTTCATTTTCATGTTCATCGACTTAATTATCATCGGAATCAACACACGCCCGCCTCTCCACTCGAGGGAGTAGCTCTGAGAACGTGGATGATGGAGATTCCCATGCAGCTTGTTAACATCAGGTACCTGTAAATACAAAAGACTGCGTGAACCTACTTGACTGGCAAATTATTGTAAATTATTATTTATTGGTACATAGGGAGAGTTTTATTTCAAAGAGACATGATAGTAGATCGCTCTAATTGGAAAACCAACAGTCACTCATACAGGATAATTATTACATGAAAAGTAAAACATTTTGGAAAAACTTGTTTGAAAAGTGATCTTCATTAGAAGGTCGTCATAAAGTTATTAATGCATGGTGGTTGTAATATAAAGGGCAGAAGAAGTTGCTTGGCACTGACTAAGCGGATGTTCAAGAAGCAGATCGATGGGAAAGAGTCCATGAAAAAAATGGGGTCACCACAGGGCTAAACTGATACAAAGCTGAGATCAAACCGAGAGGGAAATAGTTAGATGGGAAGGTGCAGTGAAATAGAGTGATGTATATGAATCACTGGTGTTTGATCAATTAAGAAATATTGTCATGTCCTAACCTTGAATATATTTGCGTAAATGTAGTTGATAGAAACCTACTTTGAATCACATTTTATTCAGATAAAGTTTCAGACATAAGCTTGAAACTTGGGCTTTATAAACTCTTGTTGATCTGCAGTATCATTAATGATTTTGAGACACATATAAGCTTAACTCAGGAGAGTAAAGCTAATTATATTTCATATAAGAAGTCTCTTTCATAGAAGCCATTTGACATGTCACAGTAAGTAAAACACAGCCTGACTCATGCTGTGTAAGACTGTAACTACAGGGTGAGAGATGACCGACATGACCATCCCAGAAAAAGGTCAAGGGCTAATGTGTTGCTTTTGAAAAAGGAGCCCTTTAAAAAAAATAGTCTTGGCTACTAAAATAGGTTTCTTAACTATCTGTCACTCACTGTCTGTGTTGCTCAGATAAACACACACCCTCAGCGAGGTCACAGATCTGACAGCTGGATAATAACATTACAACTAATGGACTCTCATCTGTTTATTCATAAAGGTTTCCTCTCTCTTTCTCTCTGTGGGAGCAAGTGCCGTGTGTGTGTGTGTGTGTGTGTGTGTGTGTGTGTGTGTGTGTGTGTGTGTGTGTGTGTGTGTGTGTGTGTGTGTGTGTGAGTGTGTGTGTGTGTGTAAGAGTGCGGGTGTGCGTGTACATGTGTGTGTGTGTGAGCGCAAAGGCAGAGAAGACCGTTTTCAGCGGTTTCACGTTGCGTCTCGGGGACGCTGTGGTGACTATACCCAGAGTGCTTTGCTGCACAGGCAGGTCTGTGTGGGAGTGAGCTGGTAGTTTTATTACATTACTGTCAGGCACAGAGACCCACTGTAGCCCAGCATCAGGATGCACACTAATCCAGCACCAACTAGGTGTGTGTGTGTGTGTGTGTGTGTGTGTGTGTGTGTGTGTGTGTGTGTGTGTGTGTGTGTGTGTGTGTGTGTGTGTGTGTGTGTGTGTGTGTGTGTGTGTCCATACCTGCATGTGAAGTATGTTTGCATGTGTGTGTTTCTGTATTTCTTACTTAGAATACTCCTCTAAATCAATTAATGCCCCAAGATATTTCTTTATATATCAATGTTTCTGTATAGTTGATTTAATGCTAACGTGTGTATGTGTGTCTTTAAAAACGAAAGGAGAGTGTGTGTTGAGGACAGCGATGTACGCCGGTGCTTGTGAATGTGTTGTTTATGGCATGCGTCTACTTCTGATGTCTAAATCATCAACAGGCCACAGGTGCCATCCAACACCTGCTGATGACAGCAGAAGGTGCTCATGGGAACTGCGGTGCAGATAGAAGAGCCTGGACAGACTGATCCTGACAGCTGGCCAATCATATCTGCTGAAAATGTTTCCCTCGATGACCTTACCAGACCTAAATTGTTGAGCTGAACTTCAGGACGGCTGCTGGAAAGTTTCTGACTTTCTCCATGGGAAAATAATGTGAAATGGCTTTTAAAGGCTGAATATAAAAGTGGAAATTCAAGATATTGATTGTGAATCTGAAGCATGCTGAAATTCAATTATCTGATACAGTATGTCAACACTGTGGCCAATCAACACATTATTGCAAATGATATATAGATTTTTTTTATACTTACATTTTTACTTTAGGGATTTTTCACAATGCAAGATCTTACAATTTTTTTTCACTTGTGGTTTATGAGGCACATGTGGCACATGAATTGTACATGTCATTTTTTAAAACGTATAATCAGGATTAAACATTTGTTTCCAACCATCACTGAAATGTTAGCTGTTGTATGTGGAAAGAAACCAAGTAAATAAACATGTTAGAGGCTGCTGTGTTTCTCCCCGGATTATTCCAAGAGGTTGCAACTCCGATGTACCAGTTGGGATTTTCCAACGTTTGACTTGTGTGACATCATTGAATCCAATAATATCCACAGAAACAATGCTGCCTGGCAACTGAAAGAGTTCCGACATCATTTATTCCCTTTTGGGAGGACCAGTAAAACCTGTTAAAGTGTTTTTTATCACCTCCAAAGGCCAGATTCAAGCCTGAAAATAGCATTTTTTACACCTTGATTACACATTTAAATGGTGTCAGTGTTGTACTGGCTCCCTACCTTTTTGGTTTGTGACACCTGAACATTTTGATTAAATGATAAAAATTTAATTTATAACAATTGCCCTATACATAGAGGAACATACCTTTGTATTTAACCCATCTTTAGCATTTTTAGAGGCTGTGGGCTTCTGTGATGTGCAATTTATGGTTCAGTGTTTCTCTCAGGAAAACTTGGGGACATGCGGACAGAAGCGGTTGAGGATCAAACCGTCAAATTTGTGGTTAAAGGAGGAGCCGCTCTCCTCCCTGACCCAAAGCCGCCCCAAAACAAAGCAATGTCTGTATTTTAATAAACTTGAGCTCATATTATGTGCAGTCACAGTTAGACAAAAACTGATGAGGTTCTCCCGATGCAAAATAAAAATCTAGTATTATTTATTTTGAGAAAAAAGGTTTTTAAAAATCGACGTAGTGAAGTACTGAATAAGTTGGCAGCATTATATTTAGCTAAATATAAAATTATGATTATGTGCTTTGTTACATATGGGTTGAAGTTTTTTGTATGTTTTAAGCTATGTTTTTGTAATGCTTATTAGTTTTTCATCTAGTCTATATTCTTTTTTATATTAGTATTTATTAAAGGGGGAGTAGGCCCATTGCACGTACCTTAAAAGCCTGTAATTAGCATACATGAAACATTAGATAAACAAAGGTTTAAAAGCAAACATTTATTATGGACATAAAATGAGAGCATCAAAACAGAGTGACAGCCTTGTCCAACTTGACTTGTAGCTATATTGTACATTCTTTTGGGTGGTAGTTCAAAAGTGTAAAATTTAAAATTAAAATGAACCAAGCTTGAGCTTTTCGAAGCTATTTTTGTCTTTGTGGCTTGGCTTCTAACTGAAAATGACTTATTCGCCCTGTGGGAGGGGCCTGTTTCCCAGGGTGACAGTTAGCTGCTCAGAGAGGCAGGTGAGCAGTCATGAGATGGTATGTTGACAAGTTGTCTAATGTTGTTTAACCCACCAGGAACGCAGGAAAGTGGCCTTAATGGTTTATCATGATCTATTTTTGCAACTAGCTGCTCCCAGTGTTTTTATAATTAGCTGCTGCTGCTGTTGTTGTATGGATCAACAGAAACACAGTCATGTCTAAGTTTACTCAAACATTTCCCAGACACACACAGCTACGTCCGTTTAATGCACTGGCATTTATTACAAGCCCACTCCTCGGCCACAAATATAGCCTTGCTGCTGTTTGGAGCTGGAATAGTTAGCTTTTCTCCGTGGTGTGAGCAGTCGTGTGGAGTGTTACTAATGTGAGATGACAGGTAAACTTGTGAGTCTGTCCCCCATACCAGCGGCCACTGCTGAGCCGCTGTGTGAGTGTGTGTGTTTGTGGCGCTGTGGGGGAGAAGCCAGCAGTGTGTCCAGGCAGTAATCAGGTCGTAAACTCCATCAGGTTCTGTTTTCTCTGGAAGACTTTGGAGGGACGAAGTGGAAGGACGAAGGTGGGCGAGGAGGAAGGAGGCAGTAAAACTCTGGTTAGCTCTGTCAGCTCTCCTTCATTCAACAGCGAGACGGAGGGGGGACAGAGCCAAGCCAGGGGAATTAGGAGAACATAAAACATGCAAGGAGAAAGGGGAGGGGGGGAGTCAAACAGGTTGGCAGAGAGCAAGAGAGCAGCAGGACAAAAAAATATATGGCTTCTTTGGGCTTTAAAAGTATTTGTAAAAATGTTTTATAGAATGTTACAGCCTTCTGTGGTGGCAGATGGTTGGAGTTTGACACATGTGACAATAAATAAGAGTTATTAGGCTGGAGTCTGGTGGGGGGCTTCTGTCCAGCAGTCGCAGCCCTGCATAATCTCAGTCATCACTTGTCTCTAGTTTGTCAGTAGCAGCAGACACATGTGGTGCACCAAACACACACACAAACACACACGTACTCTCCGCAGACTACAGAGGTCATCTTTGGGTGGGAGGGGGCGTTGAAGAGAAAGAGGGGGCTGATGATAGGTGGAGGTTATGTGTGTGTGTGTGTGTTGATGAAGATCATGATGCAGAGTAAATGGTCATATCTGTCAGGTTAGGTGGTGGTCACAGCAACTGTTGTGATGAAAACACAGTTTAATTTCAGCGAGAGAGAGACACTGGATATAATCACACACACACACACCCACACACACACATACACACACACACACACATGCATAAGATAACATACACCTGGTCAAATCCGCAGCAGGGTTTTCTAATCTTCCGCTATCAGAGACATGATCCAGCTGTTTTCTTGTATATGTGTGTGTGTGTGTGTGTGTGTGTGTGTGTGTGTGTGTGTGTGTGTGTGTGTGTGTGTGTGTGTGTGTGTGTGTGTGTGTGTGTGTGTGTGTGTGTTTGCATGCACATGTGTCCTTGCTGGAGGACTAATTGTAACTAGACCCAGTCATGAAGCTTTTCAGAGCTTCCTGTTGTGACTCCTTTCGGGGGTCAAACACTCGTCTCCCACACAGTAACCCAAACAACAGAACAGTCCGGGGTGTACCTCGTATCAATATCAGATCAGACTGAAACTAAATGTATGTTACACCCCAAAGTCTGATCACTGCAAGCCAATGAAATCATGGTTAAAGTTAATTCGATAGCACAATACTCACCAGGTAAACAGGCCTTTTTTGGTGTGAATAATAACATGAACTGAACTGCTTTTAGCTGCTTCAGGTTCAGGGTCCTGGTATTGTCCCCCTTATGAAAAGCCCAAAGAAAAATATGTTTTATACAAAGGGTCTTAGAGTAGATGTTAGTATGGCCTTCCAGTATAATTACTGTATATCAGTTTCTCCAAATCAATAAGGTGTTCATTCATTGCCTCTGTCACGGGCATTACATTTAAACTGCTAGTTTATCTGTGAGCAGGTCAGTGGAAGCTCCAGATCTAATGGGTTTGCACTCTTCACATCTCTGGCCAAAGAACAACTGACTAGAAGTTGCTTTTTATTTTTATTTTTTATTTTTTTGGATTAAGACTAACAGAGACAGAGACCACCAAATTAAAATGTAATGGTAGAAGTTTCAAGAGATACATGAAAATAAATTTAAAAAATTGCATGTAGATTCAACCAAATGTATTTTTATTTGGGGTACAGAAAGATGTATCTCATAATGAATGTGCTTTTGTGTGTGGCGTGAAAGAAAGAGTTGTCTGTTGGCAACTGTTAAAAAAAGTCCATCTTTATAGATTTAATCACTGATTATCAGAGGCAATAATAAACATTTACAAATGTTGACATTTCTGGTTTCATATAAAACAGACTGTGATTCATTCTTTGTCAGAGGCGTGTGAAAAGCAATTAAGTTTTAAACTAAATCAATTTTCGCGTCTCCAGGTCCCCCACCACCTCCTCCTTATAGCATACATTCATGCACAAACAATTGTGCGTGCACACACACACACACACACACACACACACACACACACACACACACACACACACACACACACACACACACACACACACACACACACACACACACATGCCCCCTCATGATATCTGACAGTCGATGTTTGAAGCTGTAAAGATTGTCAGGATGTGTTTTTGCCTGGAAGCCCATGGGCCTGATTTTCATTTCTCATACTTAAGAACAGAGCCGTGCTTCCACATGTTATGCAAGTGTGTGTGTGTGTGTGTGTGTGTGTGTGTGTGTGTGTGTGTGTGTGTGTGTGTGTGTGTGTGTGTGTGTGTGTGTGTGTGTGTGTGTGTGTGTGTGTGTACGTGGGTGTGTGGGTGTGTGGGTGCGTGTGTGTTTGTGTCTCAGGGAGTACAGAGAGTTTGCATAAACAGTTAAAAGAATATATAAAAGCATATACAGTACAGAATAGGGGTTGTGTAGAGTGGAGTGTGAATGTATGTTTAACATAATGGTGAAGTAGTGTAATGGGTGAAGACAAACATGAGGGTACCAAAGCAGAACTACAAAATAAAATAAAGAGTTAAATGTATCTCAAAGATCCAGAGATGTTGGTGCAACTTGGGAACCTTGGGAGCACAAATTAAAATCTCCTACATGACCCAGAGACATGTATTCATTCCCAGAATTCAATTCATTTGGTTACAATAAACATGTGAATGTCAGTCACTTCAACCAAACCCCAGTGTATTATGTAAAATATAATCATTAATCAAATAAGACTTATTCTTTTCAGACGGTATGTACAAAGAAGTTGGGTGTATCATTCAATCTGTGTTATATATGAAACATAATGCTATACTTCTGACAAAAATGTGGAGGGAGTAACTGTTAAAAGGAATATACAGTAACTGCTTTGAACTGAATTACTAAGACTTGGCTGAAAAAAAACATTATCACAATTTTAAAAATCAAGAGAAATTAAGAAAATAAAACAGAAATTTTAAAGTTTGGCATTTCTTAGCATATTTAAAAAAAAATCATGGTAGGTTTGATTGCACCTTACGGACATTGGCACAAAGCTCAACATAAAAGTAGTTTGAAGGTGGAAAGTCAGAGTCTACATTTGCTTGCATTGATTATACATAAAAAACAGACACACACAGGGACACACATACAGGGACACACACAGATTGTCTAGACCATGCAGCTCGAATGAGATCCTAAATCTCCACATTGTATTAGTTTGTCGGTTCTCAAAATGACGGTGTAATGAACTTAATTTGTTGAATTCACTGTAAATCCCACCAACACACACACACACACACACACACACACACACACACACACACACACACACACACACACACACACACACACACACACACACACACACACACAATCCCCTTCCTCCCTATGATGATTATAGTACACCTGACTCATGGGTGGCAGCCATGCCATTTTACTTGTGGTTAGTTTAGCTGAGGTTAAGACAACACTGTAAATTACTACAATATGTACAGTTAGCATGATAACACTGAATTGACCAGGTTGTGTGGGTGTGTGTGTGTGTGTTACAGTGCCCTGTATCAGCAGCAGCCCCCACTCTAATTGAGCAGCAGTTGTGTGTAATGGCTGTGATATTTATCAGGGCGGCTAGGTCAGGTATGATAACGATCTGGGTTGCCAGGTTTGGTCTCGGGGTTTACAGGACATGATCTTATCTTGTGAGCCACTACTGCACTTATTATGAAGCCTGTAATGAGTGACAATAACCACTTAAAGGAGCAAAGGAAGGGGAGTTGTGTTTTCTAGTTCATTCTCACAGTACTGAAAGTCTATTATTTGTCCCACTTTTATTTAACATCCTTTGTCGCATTAAAAACAGCTCCACGAGAGGAATGATAAGCAGACAGTTATGAGACAGGACGCAGGAGTCAATATGTCTTTTGAATAAACTTTGTGACCTGAACTAGCAATTGTTTTTTGTGATACTAACAACTCTGTTTAAGAAGGTATATTTTGTTGTTGAGAGTACCTAAAATATTCTTCATGTTATCCATTGCAGCAGTGTGGCTGATGCATTTTGAGTCGTAATTGTACAACATGGTACAGAGGAGTAACTTCTTGCAATCTTCTCATCAAACTCTGATCAGACTTCTTACATTTTACACTTGCTTGAGGAAGGTTTGCCTTTGCCAAAAAAAAAATTGATGCGACAAATGAGATATGGAAACGCCTTTGCTGAATAAATTGAATATCATAAAACAAACTAGTCTCACACTGACAGTCTTAATCCTTTGACCTTTTTCTCCCAGTTTACTGCAAACATACCACATGCACATATCCACACAGAGGCTTAAACGCAGCGGTCTAATGGTTTCCATAAAGTGTTCATCAGTCTGTGGCCTGGAGGGAATGATTGGTAAGTCATACTGTTGAACTTGGGGAGCAGCTCGGGGCTAAGATCAGGTCCTGGGCAAAGCATAGGGGCAGCTGCAGCCACTCATTTGTGGCCACCCAGGACAAGCGTGTTCATGTGTGTATGGGTGCGTGTGATTGTGTGTGTTTGTGTGTGTGTTACTTAGTGAAAAGACAGGACAGCTGCAGAGGTCTATTCATAGTGCACTGATGTCTCTGATGAAGACTGATGTCTCTTTCCTGCTCTGAAAACCTGCCATCCCTCCATCACCGTGACTTATTTCTGTCAGCTCTACCGTCATCGTCCTTTTACTGTACAACTTCAGCAACAATCCCATCATCTTATCACAGCGGAGAGGAGAGGAGGAGGAGAGGAGATGAGAGACCATCTGTGTAACTGCCTCTTGGACAGTAGAAATGTTTTTTTTCCCATATTATTGCTGTAAGTTTAAGATACATAGAGATAAATAGCACCAGGAACACACACAATAATTAGGCCTAGGAGATTTGCCAGAAATCAACATCTGGTTTTTCCAGTTTCAATATACTGTCTATCACAGTATGGCAAATGTATGCAAGATGACATATAAAGTACTTAGTGTTTAATGTCTTACCAGCAGTAATGTTTGGGCCACTACACACAACATTGCCATATTTTTATCTTACAAATTCAAACAGTAGCATTAGTATTTATTCAGAGTTGTGTGTCTGGACATCCGACGGTTGAAGTCCACTCTCCTTTTAGCTCTGTTTTGGTCTCCACCAACCTCCACCTGTCTGTCATTTGGTATTGAGCATGTAGTGTACAGTGATGTGTTCAGTAATCAATGCTATTTTTTGTTTAAAACAGCGACCAGCTGCTGGAAATGACACTGATGAGAATAATGAGAGTAAACCACATACTAGAGTTGTATCCTGTTAACCAAAACATGGAGCTGAGGAGAACTGCGAGGTAGACTGGCTCTTTTCACATCACAGATGGTCATTTATTTTGCTAGGATATATATCAAATATATATAATATATATATTCTATTACCTTCGTAATGAAGTCTGTTCCACTGTCATGCAATTAGCGTCACGTAGCCTCTAATATTGAACATCAAAAACATTTTGTGTTATGTTTTTATGTGTTATGGATACCTTTAACCAAAAGATGATACACAGAATCTCACCAGCCACAATATTCTCTTCTGTCATCCCTCTTGTGTTTTATCGTTTTATCCAAAACAAGGAAGGTTGACACCTCACGAAACTTGGGAAAGTACTACTCTCCCATCTGTAACCCCATGCTGCATGCTCCTGATGGCCCTCGAGGGAAATTTGCCCTTGAATACTGACAAGGGAGCGGCTTCTCTGCACAGTATCCCACCATTAGTTGTAATATTGCAAAGCTGGGCCCACGTCTATTGTACTGGTTACAACTGGTTGCATCAGGAATCTGTTCTCTAAACACACAACATGTAATTAGGTGATGGATTATGTGTTCCTGTCTGTCCGTCCGTGTGTACATGTGTTCCATCTATCTATCTATCTATCTATCTATCTATCTATCTATCTATCTATCTATCTATCTATCTATCTATCTATCTATCTATCTATCTATCTATCTATCTATCTATCTATCTATCTATCTATCTACAGGAGCACACACGCCTGTCACTCTTGCTCAACTTCCCACAGCCTCTTTGCACCCTCCCTATGGTCTATAGGTCCACAATTACCAATACACTCATTAGCACCCAGACACACTCACTGGCAAAAAAACACACACACAAACAAGCCACAACTTGCACATTTAACCATGATGCCTCAGGGGACAGCCAGAAGGTAGCCGGAGGGTAGAAAACCGAGAGAGATGGAGATGGAGGGAAGAAAGAACTGTGCAAACATCTAAGGTCACATTCTTCCTGGTGCAGCTACTTTCCCTCTTTGATTTAAATTGATTTAAGTTTTGTAACAATGATTAGTGTTAAAGATTATACTCCTTGCTCTGTGCATTTGTATGTCAACTCATGCACACCAACATACAGTTTCTTGACTTAATTTCGCTGACAGACATTCATTTGTTCATGTAAGCCACATTCTTCCATATTTGGGCATCGTTCCCATTTCCTGCTATGAATATGTATGTGAGTGGATGGAATCTACCATAAGCAGACCACAGAGAGCTTCTGGCGCACACAAACACACCTGAATACCATCGAGTGTTAAGAGATGTACATCAACACTCGTGAGTAGCTGAACAAACAGAAACTCTCTAAATCTTAATTTTCTCATAGATCCTCAAGTGCTCCATGCAAACACTTTAACGTTACTGTAAATACTGCATGTTGAGGGACAGTAGGCAAATAAACCAAACGGAAATGGAGGTTTTATTTATCCATAAATGGATGTATGGATGGATATTTTTTGCCAATGAACATCACTTTGAGTGCAAACAAGGAAAGTCATACGTGGTAGCTCAAAACAGTGGAATATTTTTTAATGGCTGTGTAACTTTTAAAACATACAAAAATTTGCCACTACAAGTTCTCATTTTCTCCTTGTTGAAATAATGTAATGTTTTGTATAAATATGCATACAGAAGCCAAAGTGTTAGAATGTAACACTATCTTTATTCGATCTGCCGGTGGCCAACGGTGATCTTGGCATCTGTGTCTTCAGTGACACAAAGTTTGCAAAATATATATTTTTTAATGGTTGAAATGGCAGATCTGACATAATTTTGACTCTACTCTGACTTGAATAACAGTTTGACTGACTTACTTATGTTGCAACTAAATACGAGACCAATTATAGAAACTGCATATGACATAAACAGTCAACACTTAGTAGCAAGTGAACACAAAAGGACATGAATTCTCTCTGAGAAGTGAGAATTGAAGCAAAGGTGTCCTTGCATGAGTTGCAAATGTTTCTGATTGAGCAAAAAAAAAAATGTTTATCCTGAAAGAAAATGTCTACAATTCATGAACTTATGACGATAAAAAGGAGTGGTGTCTGGAGGAAACAGGCCCAGATTCGCTTTGCTTAAAGTGTGAACACATTTTTAAACTTGATTTGATATGAGAAGAGACACTGGGTTACTGTGCCTCAGACTTGATAATTTGAGATGGTTTACTTTGGCAAAGTTGTATTAATCTTCACAGGGATAATGTTGAAAGTTTTCCACCTAGGACTGGAGACTTCATAGCTGTGTGGCAGATATACGTTAAACAAGCATATTCAGGAGACAAGCAGAGTGAGAAAAAGTTGGAAACACCTCTGACATGTTAACACACTTGGAGGTGAGGTGAGTAACCACAGCCTCCTGTATCCACAGTGATTAATGCCACGGCAACTTCCTCACTTCACATCAGCACAGCATCTCACAACTGGAAGCACACATACTCTCTCTTACACACACACACACACACACACACACACACACACACACACACACACACACACACACACACACACACACACACACACACACACACACATACAGAGAAAACCTCTGTTTGAATAACATGCATGTTACATACACACACACACACATTCACTCTGTTATGCTATAATGTGTGACAGTGAGAGAGCATCATTACAGAGAGACAAAGCAAACTATTTTTGTTCTGCGAAAACAAAACAAGATTCAACACTTTGTAGCATTCTGTTTGGAGACAAAGTATAAACAAGCAGTATAATTATGGGCTCATTTGAGACAAACAACCAGTGTCTTTGTGTTTGTGTGTCTGTCTGTACAAGTGTGTGCAAACACGACTAGGTTCTCTATCAGGGATGAGATGAGAAGTAAAGGATGAAAGATACTCTGTCTTACTTTGGCAGATGACAAATAAATGACAGCACACACACACACACACACACACACACACACACACACACACACACACACACACACACACACACACACACACACACACACACACACTTATACACTCATAAACACATATAAACACCTGTGTAAGGAAAAAAAAACACACACACACAAGCAAGCAAGCACGCAAACACACACTCCAAACAAATTTGTTTGAAAAGTGACACTTTTCACACTGTCATTACACTGCTCACGGCTGTCATTTTAGTGTTTCTCATCAGTACATCACAAAGACAAAAATGTGTTCACACATGCACACACACACAGCCACACACACACACACACACACACACACACAGCCACAGTACCATACCAAGCTGACAAATGCGGAAAAATCAATTTAACACAAACAGTGAACGCACAGCCAGGGAGCAACAAAAACTCTGTGTGTTTCTACAAAACGAACTGCCTTTTTTTAGTTCTGATGAAGCTCCAACAGCAAGCGCTAATGAATACAAACACTGATGTGACGGATACAAGGATGTATGTTCATATGGGGTAATATTAGCATCAAAAACTGTCAAATTTATTTTCTCAAGGGACTGAGACACCACTGGCATTAAGATGATGAGTTTTAGTGTAAATATCATACAGCATTCAACACTCTGATATGTCAGAATAGTTTACCTCGACAAAGGATTGTTTTTTCAGAACATAAAGGATTTGTGTTTTGTTAACAGGCCAACAACATTTCAGGACTAATTAGCGCTTAGTGATTTATTTTTCTTGAGCTATTTACTTGAAATGTATCAACAAATATTTTAATTTGACTTACACCCTTGTATCACTGGTGAGCTCAGTAAATCAACTTAAACAAGTGTTAATGTATTAAACACAGAATTCTGTGTCTTCAATTATTCACATTTATACAAACAAAGACGATTATCTTTTGATTAAAACCATCAAAAACTTATTGTAGTGCATTTTACTACAAAACTGGCTTATAAATATGATATTTAAATTTCTTTACAAGTTTTGACCCAGCAGTTGCGACTCACAAAAGCCAAGCTGCAATGGAAAAACACAGAATCATAAGTAGGATTGATCTTTTGTTGGCTCAAATGTTCCCTTGTTATTGTGGAGTAATTGTGCCCTTTATGATACATAAGGAAGCTGAAAGAAAATGGGTGAGCGTTGGGAGCTCCACTTGAGTCTCTGATAACAAGCTCACTGCTTCTTCTAGCCCTCTCCTTTGCACCAACTACCAAACTGCAGTGTTGCATTTTTCCACATGAAAAAAAATGGAAACAGTAAAAAAATGTGAGCTATGTCATTCTATAACCCTGTCAAAATGGTTTGAACTGTAAAGTTTCTACATATATTTCCAAACTACCTATATCATTTCGGTATTTTAAGTCTATGAGTCTTTATTTAGATTTTCTGCGGCTGTAACAATCAGATAGAGTTGCTTTAAACTAAGCACACACATCTATTTCATTGTATTTAAAATACTGTCTTGCGTTTCATTTAAGAGTATTTTTGTTCGCTGAAGGAGGTGATGGACAGAGCCATACTGCCCCCTGTTGTGTCAGACAGATCATGGCACAGTATGTCTTTCAACACAAAGCAACTCTCAGAGAAAGACTCAGGAGGAATGATTTTAATGTCTTAGCCAGGTGAGATTTATTCAATATGACAAGAAGGTGTATATGTCTTTACCTCTGGGACTACTGCAGTAGAAGACATGTTCATATCTTTGACTTTAGTAAAAGTGCCAACAAATGACCACATTTCAAGTTAAAGTCTCGCATTCAAAATTAAACTTACTTTGTTTTTATATTATTACATTAGTTGTTTTAAAGTCGGACCAGATCATTTTACCTAGGTGTCACAAGCCAAAAAAGCTGGGAGAAACATATTCAAGCAATTTTATTTTAACAGCTTATTATATGTTTTTGTTTTTTTTAGGTAAAATGTAAATATGAAAGTAACAGCTATCAAATAGATATAGTGGAGTGTCAATATAAAGTAGCATAAAATGGAAATACTTGAGTAAGGCAAATCGAAATTGTGCTTGAGTAGAGTACTTGAGTTAAAGTACTTACTGGGAACCAGCATACTAACTTACAAATGCAGCTGCAGAAATTGTGAATTATGTGTGTACTTAATTGGTTCCTTTAAGATTGTAAGTTACTTGTAACACAATCAGGGTTGTACTGTATGACCCCACATTTCTCAATTCTTTCTTCGTTTCTCTCTGCTACATGTTTCCAAACTTGGCCAGCTAACTTCCTCCTGTAGCAGTCGAGGGAGCGAGAGCTTCATAGAGAGGGAGAGATGGATGCCCAAATAGAGAAGAAGGAGACAAAGTACAGATAAAAAATAGTAACCTGTGACGGATGAGCGACGAAAACAGAGATGCGAATGGAGAGATTGATGGCCGGCTGAGAGAAATATGGAGGCTAGAAGGAGAGTGACGGGTAAGACGAGTTAAAGCTGGCAGCAAAAGTGAGTGAGAGGTTGAAAGAGGAGGATGAAAAAGTAGAGGAAAGGTTCATCCCTCTGCCCCTTTTCCTCTCAATCCCCTTCTCTTCGTCTTTCTCTCTTGGCCAGTTGACAACTCAGTAGGAGTCGGACTACCATCTGTCTACTGGAGAACAGTGAGCAGCCCTCCACCTACTCCTCCTCCTCTTCCTCCTCTTCCTCCTCCTCCTCCTTCTCTTCCTCACTTCCCTCCTTATCTCCCTCCATTTCTCCTCTCCCTCCTCCTCACGCAACTCTTCATTCTGACAGCATGTGAGAGAAAGAAAACCAGACAGAGCCAATTGACAGACAGGATACTAATACGCTAATATGCTAATCCTGCTTTGCACTTGTATGCTATCTGTGCTGTTTTAAAGTGTGTGTGCGTGTGCATGCCTCTGTGCGTGCATGTGTGTGTGCGCGTGTCTGTGTGTGTGTGTTAGTGTGGCAAGGCCTAGCCCCTGGGTAATAAAACAATACAAAGAGAGCTTTAGGCCTGCTGGGCCCGCAACAGCACTTGAATACCAAATCAGCCAGCAGAGATCACTGGGGGAAAGGTGTAGTGTGTGTGTGTGTGTGTGTGTGTGTGTGTGTGTGTGTGTGTGTGTGTGTGTGTGTGTGTGTGTGTGTGTGTGTGTGTGTGTGTGTGTGTGTGTGTGAGTGTCAGTGTGTGGGTCTGCAGTAGTGAGACAGATAGCAGAAAGCAGCTTGTTTTTCCAGTGGTGACCGTTGTTCGGTAACTCCCGCTTCTAAAAGTAGGAGAGCAACTTCGCAACAGCTCTGGGCACAGATGGATGAATTTCTAAAAAAGAGAGGAAGATGGATGATGACGGGGGGTTGGGGGGCATGAAAAGCAAACAAGAACAGGGATTTATAAAAAGATATAGAGCTTAGAGCGCCGTAGAAAAGGCTGTACAGTTAAAATGCTATTTCTAACAGTTTCACTTCTCTGTTGGTCGACGCACACACATGTTCACATATATCCGAACACACCCATCGCTTTTTTTCCTTCTCTCTCTCACCCTTGTCTGTCAGCCAGCCACTGCCTTAATGGACCATACATACAATTACTACTGATTAATACACCACTTAACATTTTGACCCCACTCATGCAACACACACACACACACACACACACACACACACAACACACACACACACACACACACACACACACACACACACACACAAACACACACACTTAACATTCTGGCCTTGCCCTGGTATCATTGGCTTTTCAGGTACCCAGCATGCTGCAGCGACGCTCCAGGGCAGCCCCGCTGAGACCACTGCTGTCTGAAGAGGAGACTAAAAGTGTGTGTGTGTGTGTGTGTGTGTGTGTGTGTGTGTGTGTGTGTGTGTGTGTGTGTGTGTGTGTGTGTGTGTGTGTGTGTGTGTGTGTGTGTGTGATGAGATGAGAACATGCCGGTGCCAGCTCGGTACCATCCAGTCCAAGTCCTCAGGGAGCCTCGACACTTTCGGAATGGCACTACAGTGGGGCATCATGGCAGCTAAGGGGCCCAGAGGGATGGAGGGAAAGGGAGAAAGGGAGAAGGGAGGTCGATTGGAGAACAGTGGGGCCCAATCATCATCAAGGGCCCCAAAGGGAGGATGGCCTGCTGTAGTGAAAGGTGGATAAAAGACTCAGAGTGTAATAAAGACGTGGTGGGTGCAAAGCTGTCAAGATATCACACATCAAACATGATCTTGTCCAAAACTGGAGTCAAAGACATTACTTCATATACTGTCAACAATATACATTTCATTCAAATGGGATTTTGAGAGGATAGAGGAATATGAGGAAACCAGACAAAATATGTATGAACACTATGGAATGTAAACCTGTGAAGATGTGTTTCTAAAAGAACAAAGGTTGAACCGGCAATAACAGATTTTTTTGGCCACTCGAGGGCAGCGGAAACAAGTTGTGAACAAAACACGCACATAATATCACATTTTAAGTTAAAATGGCATACTTGTTAGCAAGTTAGAGATATGTTACAACAGGCTGGTAAAACAGTGCAATATTGCTGTGTTTTGTACGGTGAGGACAACAGTTGGTAATCTCAACACTTAAACAAACAGGCTTTTGTTAAATTGCTTTGACAGCTCAAATTTAGACTGTTTGTCTCAGACAGACAATAAGCCTGCACACTCCACAGTCCAAGACCTGAGCGGCACTTTATTTCACCACAAACAGGCACAATTTTATAAACTATCCACTTTATTAGGGAAGTGAGCTGAGAGCAAAAGGATGAAAGCACCTCAAGCTACTGAGGGAGTTAAATTATATAAAGAGAGAGAAAAAAAGACATTATAGAGATAAAAGGTTTGAATGTGGCATAAAGGTATCAGTGAGGGAGTTACAGATCAAGGTGTGAGGATCACAAGGGAGAGGCAGGGATGGTGTGACAGTGAAGGCTGGAGGGAGGGTGTGAGTCAGAAATACTAATCAGAGGAGAAATATAGAGATGGGTATTAATTATAATCAGGGCACTGATGTGAAAACTCCACAGGCCTGATGTTTTCATGATGGAGACATGGACATGCACATCACACAAACCCAAGAGGTGCCTGGTGCTGGAAAACTGTGATGGTGCGAAAGCTCAGTTTGAAGAAAAGTGTTGATTTGGGGTTTACTCTGTTCAGAAAAGTTGAGGAAACTGCTGTCTTGGATAAAATATATTTTTTTAATGTTTCTCTGAATTCTGCAAAACATTTTTTTGCTATATTTTCTATTCTATATACATATTGAGACCTTTAAAATTTGTTAAAGTAGCAATACTGCAGTATAAAATACTAAAGTATTAGTAGCAAAATACAGTTTCAAAAGTGAAAGTACTCAGGACCAATGGCACCATTCAGAGTGTTATTTGTATAGTATATAAATTAATGATACAACTTGTGAGCAGCATTTTGATTTTGTCAATGAGCTAATTTATATGATTTTACAATGTATGTGTCAAATCTTAATCTGCAAATTAACCAGTAACTATAGCTATAAATGAATTCAGTGGAGTAAAGTAGTTCCCTATCAGTTATAGCAGAGTATAAAGTAAAGTACAATTACTTCAAAACTATACATTAGTGTAGTACCATTACTAACCTTCATTCTGCCACTGCACTCTAGTTCCTCCATGTGATTCAATGCTTGCAGCAACATTTATACAGAAAAATAATTCCTAATACACTTACATTCACAGCTGCTATAAGGAAAACCAAGGTTTATTCACTTCTATATTTTGTACATAAAGTGCTTGCAAGCCAATGTAAAAGAAATGTAAAAGAATGTAACAACTGGGAAAACGTTTTGAATAGTTGATTATAAAACCAACATTTTGTGTTAATGTAATGTCTCCCTGTGAATTCAAAAACACATTCAGTACTTTTAACGATCCGAAAAATACCACTGTCCTGCTAATCAGGGGTTAGCTACGTTCCAAGCGTTCTTTGCTATCAAGTTGCACTCGAGCAGGCAGTACCAAGACAAAGCGCAGCTTAAAATGCAGTATCTACAAATCTACAGTAGTAGAACATTTGTGCAAGACATCTGAATTTTAAAGGACAATAAAAGGGTAAAAAACATATCTACTAGTGCTACTGCAATGAAAATTAGCCACAACCAGTGCAGCAACTTAAATTATAATCCTGTACTTCTGGTTTGTAGGCGGGAATAACCAGGGCCCCCACGATACAATACTATCACGAAACTTACGTCACAATACAATATTATTGCTATTTTAAACATTTTGCCATATGTAGTATATACAGATATATAGTATTGTGGTATCAAACATTGCTATATGTTGGGATCTATTACCGTTTTTTGGTAGTTAAGATAATATTTTTTCACTTCTTTCAATTCACTTTAGTCAGTTTTATTGCAGCAAAATGGTTTGTCAGTCAAGCAGACAGACTGACCGACTCTGTCATAAAAACTAAAAAAATGTTGCATAATACACTTGACAAACGGAGCTGTTTGTATTACAGTTTACACAATTTAAGTAAATGAAACCTCCATACATCCTTACAGATCTGCTTACTACTTTCCAACAACATCTGTTTGCTGCCAACGTTATAAGCGTTACAAGCTAACCTCCTGCTGATTGCAACACAGATTTGTGAAACACAGTGTATCACAAATCACGGTTCAAATGACTCCCTGGTCATTTTTTTATATCCAAAATGCTCCCTCACTGCTGATTTAAGGCCCATTTTTGGCGAATATAAGACCAGAGTGTGTTTCCCTCTGAATTGTTTACAGCAATGCTTCAGGTGAGTGGCAGGACTCTCTAAAATACACAAAACCAACCACACACTAGTGCTCACAGCACTAGTTGGAGAAAGCTTGTGGTCTTCCTAAAAAAATTGTAAAAAGTAAAAAGTGACTTGAAGCTCGAGACGGGTTGTTTTTGTCAGTGTGCAGTAAATAAATTTAGCTCCCACAAAAAAAAAACATTGCCAGGTAACATTGTCCAGGTAACAATTACATTTCACCGCAAAATGGAAGTCAGTAGTGTAGAAATGTTAGCACTTTAGACCTTTACAGTTTAAAAATGATCTGGTGAAAATATTAGCTTCCTACTCACACCAGAACATAGAGGTTGAATAGAACTCATGTGGTGAACAAAGTTGATGTCTTACAGTGTTTGGCGATAAGTGTTGGAAACTATGTGTGGAGCCCACTAATGAGATATTGACTCCATTGTGACTGTGGTACATTGTTTATCCCACTTATTTATTTATGCACAATTGATGTGTGGGTTCAGCTGAGTTCCTACAAACACACACGGTGAATGAGCGAGGCAGAGAGATCAATATGCAACATTAACACAGGATGGTCTTTAATGTTATTTTTCATTTGCAAAACACAAACACACTGTTTATTTCCATTTCCACAAACCTCATTCTCTCATGACTGATAACTCTCAGTGTAGATGTCTCACCCCCATTTCACATCCAAACACCCCCATCCAAACACACACACACACACACACACACACACACACACACACACACACACACACACACACACACACACACACACACACACACACACACACACACACACACATCACAGCCCACAACTCTTTTCCCCCTCTCTCCTGGCTGTGTCAGCAGCTACTTGGGTCTTTGTGTCTCCTTCATATCATCTTGTTAAAAATTAAAGTGATTCTTCTTCCCTCCACCTTTCTCTCTCTCTAATGCTAATCTGTTCCCTGTTGGACCAGTATGCAGATGAGACGCAAATACTGTGGAGCCTGATGAATAGTGATGAGGCTACAACACACACACACACACACACACACACACACACACACACACACACACACACACACACACACACACACACACACACACATATACACACATACACCTTAGCAGCCTTGGAATGCCCTGTGGTTTACCTGTCTGTCTGTCAATCAAAGCAGTGACCGAGTGAAAGAGGGTTTGTGTGTCTGTGTGTGTGTTCATCCCTAAAATCACTCCTCAAACCATGAAATTGGAGATAATCCAAAAAGATCCAAAAAGTCTGTACATTTTTTAGATATAATTTTACTAGAACAAGCAATGAGCTTTTGTCTAGTAGTGTGTTTCATTTACAGATGTCTATAACAGTGTCTGTGACCAACAAATGTAAGTGTGAATATTTAAATTTTCCTTTAAAAGACAGTTCACATTTTTTTTTTTTTTTTATACAGTTGACAGTTCAGACAGCCAAACAAGTAAAAATATGACTTGAGTGTTGATTGGCGCACAACCATACAAGCTAGATGATAACATTTGCTTATTAGCCAGTTTATATGAAGATATATCAACTATGAACACCACTGATTTGTCTGATTATGTCCTCAGCATGGAGGGGATGGGGTATCTTAAGATGTAGGAAGATAAGTAAAATATTTCTGCAGTAAATTACATCTATTTACATTTGGTGTGCTCATTGTTGTGCATGGGTGCCCATAGATAAATTGTGATTTCAGCAGCAATAAAATAATCTTGCAAATACATTTAGTTAATTAATTTTTATTTTGATGCTTGCTCTTTGTTTAGTTCACCCAGTACTGACCTGTGAAAGTGGTAGGTTCCCGTTAAGTGAGGCTGAGAATATAAAGTGCCATTCACTGGAGAAGATGGAAGGGTGGAGGTGCAGCTTGCTGTGAGGCTGCAGCTTTCATTAGATTTGTGTTCTTTTTACTTAAGATTATTTCAATTTTGTACATTTCCTGGGTTCCATTTTTGCCTTTGTTTCATTAAAATTTTTGTTACTAAATGCAACATTTTATGCATTTGTTACTGCTTATTAACCCGTTTTTTTCAGCATTCCTTTTTAAGTTTTCCAGTGCCAAACGACACAATCTGCCCTTTATATTGAAAGGCAATCTACAAAGAGAATGAAAGAGACATGCCTTACATTTTCAGTTGTAGTGGTGTAGCATGACACCGTCAGTTCTGTTGACTATTACTGCATTCATCTATTGCCTCTTTTGAGTATATAACATATAATAGCAAACTGCTGCTGCACACATATAAATACACACACACACACACACACACACACACACACACACACACACACACACACACACACACACACACACACACACACACACACACACACACACACACACACACACACACACAGCTGCAGAGTAGGCTGTTTCCTGTATACTGTTCTCAGTGTCCACCATCTGCATAGGCATTTCCTGTCCGACCTTGAAATCAGGCCCTAAGACACGACCACCATCACTTCACACACATTCAGTCTTCCCCCATTTCCCCACATATTCTGTGCTTTTTGAAAACACGACATCTTTTTTTTTTGAATAACATCCACATTCACAGACTCACCGTCCAAACACACAACACCCTCATATGTTTACATAAGCACTGACAAGTGTCCAAATTAAAGAGTGACTTGGCAAAAACAATCACCAGTGGAATATAAATACATAAGTGCCTCAAACAAACCTGTAATTATCTGTTATGAAAAAGTAAACTCCTATAGGGAAAACACTTGGCATTGTTATTATGACTGGAAGCTAAAATACAGCACAAACTTGAACTTTATGAGCATCCAGAGTAACTCTTATCTGCCACTTTCACACCGGGGAGCCATGATGTCATCAATCAGTAACCCAGCACTCGAGCAGCGGCCAGCCTTCCCCAAATCAGCCACATGTGTTTTTATTCAGCAGGAAAGTTATAGCAGAAAAGGTTAGGTCACAGATAGTTTACAATAATATTATTCATGAAAAGGAAAGTGGAAACGATCCCTGCATGTGACTTCACTCTATTTACACAAGCATGCCCTGAATACATTGATATCGCCAGACAGTAAAACACACCATGCACACACCATGCACACACACACACACACACACACACACACACACACACACACACACACACACACACACACACACACACACACACACACACACACACACACACACACACACACACACACACAGAGGACACGTAACACATTAATTCCATGAACTGGATTTCATAAGGTGAAGGAAAGGAACCAAGCCAAATTCTGACAATTAGCAAAGATTTAAAATAACAACTGAGGGCCTGAGGCGTAGTGTTAAAGCAGAGGAGACATAATGAGAGTCAGAGTTATGATTCCAACTCACAGGAGAAACAGAGACACTTTTGTGGTGTTCAAATGTCTGACGCCAGGTTTTTACAGCTCTTGGATTGGTTCTCTGGTTGTTTTTAATACTGACTTGATGAGAAAATATTGATTAAAATTAACACATTTCAATTTGTGGAATAGGAATTTTGTAACTGTGTGCTGTTGGCTATGTTGTTAAGACCAATGGATGGATGAAAACTATACATTTTTGCTATTTTGCTTTTCAAGTGAACGTGCAGATGTGTCCAGATTATGTGTGTCTTACTTGTATATCTGGCATAGTAAGAACATAGTGTCTACACACAGTCACATTATGGGGACTCACCTCCCATTTGGGGGCTGGTCCCAACAAGTTAGTGTAAAACATTAAACTTTAGGGTAAAGACCTGTTTTTTTGCTTGAGGTTGGGGGACCTCTCCAGGGGATTCATATATAATATCCTCCTAAGTGACAAAAACAAGTCTCTCTGTGTGTTACAGTCATAGTTTCCCTGTGAAAAGAGGACACATCAACAGAAACACAGGATACCGCACCATACATCCCGTGGGAGAAAGCAGAATATAGAAAAAGGAGAGAGAGAGATGTGGTCAAGACTCTGAACTTTCACACGGCTGCTGTCGTGCTTAAATAAATGGAGACCATCCGCTTAAGATTTAGCTTTCTTTTTGTTTGATTTTCTGACTTCTTAGTTACTTGAGATGGTTTTTATTTATATGAAAAATATATAAACGCTTGTCTAACAAACCAACGCTAACTTGTCAAGTGTCGTGTTTTCAGCTTGTTTCTGCGGTGGCCAAAACATAATTCATTGCAAGTTTAGAGGTTCAGTCGCGGCTTGACGTTCATGATAAACTTTGTTTAATGTGCTGCTGCTGTCTTGGCCAGGACACATTTTTAATCTCAATGAGGCTTTTCCTAGTTAAATACATTTTAAATAATAAAAAGAAAAATGTATGTGGTACCGGGATGTATGCATTTTTTTGCATTCAAAATAAAACGATCCAGTATTGCATTCAACAAGAACACAAGATGGAGGATGAAGACGCTACCCTGCCTGTCTCAATGATTTCTTGGTAAACAATTGTTAATAAAGGTAATGAAGTTTACCTTCATCTGTTCTCCCATGTATATCCATTTCCCCTGTTCAAGTTTCAAACCACCATGGGATGGCAAACTCAATGCTGTTACCATTAAGATACTGCTGGCCCCTTTAGCTGGTAAAATTTTGTTTTATAAATGCAAGACACTGTCTTTTTCACTAACCCACACACCAATAAAAACACGCCCATTTCCATAAAGAATCAACCTTATGTCATTTTCCAGTAGACTGGAGCATCTGCAGCAAATCAACCTCACTTTTCCTCCTTCTTTTCTCTCTCGGTCTCCCACTCGCTTGCTTCCTCTATTTATTTATTTATGTTTCAGTTATTAAAAGTGTTAAGTGTTACTGGCCAAATATATCCTTCCTCTACTGTATCTCTGAACTTAACACACTGTCGTGCACAGGTGCTTGTCTTCATCCTGTCTCAGCAGTAAAAAATGTGCCCCAAGACTCCAAATAGAAAGGAAAATGGAATAATTATTCACTAGATACCTTTCCCATACCTTTTTAAGAGCTCAACTATTCAATTGCAGCATACGGTGGAATCATTGTGATCCATTTCACCTACTGTTTATGTTTATATGGTTGTATGTTTTCTTGACAGACACAAGTATTATTGTCCTGTTCATGATACGTCTTTGTCCTTGTTAATTCCAACCACACAGGTGTTGAGTTTTTTCTCTGTTCTATTAAATAGTTAATTGAATTAACCTATTAAAAAACAGCTGCTTTTGGGTTGGTTACAGAGGATCAGTAAAAGTCTTGTTTGTTTCTCTGTGTATGTGTGTGTGTGTGTGTGTGTGTGTGGGGGGGGGGGGGAAGAGAAAGAGAGACAGAGAGAGAGAGAGAGAGATACAGAAAAATTATTTCATTGGTCATCAGTAAAATTGGCTTGTGATCAATCAGTATCAGAACAACCATTTGTACTCAGTACAAGGCTTTGTGGTCACCCAACTGCTCAAGTTCCTAGTTCACACACTGAACCACCCCCACTCCATGCACGCTGTTAATGGAGCAGGACCTGTTGTCCATGCAGCGCAATGGACACATCTACAGGCTGGAATTTCCCATGGCTGATCGTCATCTTTGGTCACGGGCGCCTTCAACCCCGGCAACCTCCATCCACTCTCCAACGAAACAAAGAGGGAAAACAAATCAAACAATTCAAAGTTTCCCATTTTTCTCTCTGTCTGTCAGCATATGGTTCCAATCAGCAGTGTGTGTGTGTGTGTGTGTGTGTGTGTGTGTGTGTGTGTGTGTGTGTGCGTGCGTGCGTGCGTGCGTGCGTGCGTGCGTGCGTGTGTGTGTGTGTGTGACACCATGTGAATGTTTTTATTTTCCATACATTTTCTCCACAGATACAAAGCTCTTTGTCCACACTCTTTCTCCATCTCTTGGCTCCTCCTTCCTCTCGCGCCCTCTCCATCTTCCATCTTCCCCTCTTTCTCTCTCTCTCTCTCTCTCTCTTTCTCTTCTCTCTATCTCTCTTTCTCTCTCTCTCTCTCTCTCACTATTTTAGTCTTGCTTTTCTTGGCTGCATGTCAGACCTCAGGCAGACCTAGAGGTCTTTTTCCCAAGCGATCTCCAGGGTGGACTCCAGGGAACAGAAAATACACACATACACACACACACACACACACACACACACACACACACACACACACACACACACACACACACACACACACACACACACACACAGACACACACACACACACAGACCCTGCTTTCACATGCTCTGTCCATTTCCTCCTCCGTCTCTGCTCCTGCCCCATATCTTTCTCTGTCTGCATCTTCTTGTTGACTCATATAATATTGTTGCATTACTGTTAAACTGTGTTGCAGTCATAGTTTATTGGAAAAGAGAGAACACAGTACAAAATCAAGTATTGTGTTCTCGGCCTGCTAGAACTCTCTGAACCACGTACACTCATTTGTAAATGAAATGCTTTTTGGGTGTTTTAAGGCTTTATTTATCCAGGTTAGCCCAACTGGACTTAGGGTCTCATTTACAATGGAGACCTGGTTGAGACTATAGCAGCACATTTAACTAGACAGAACATCACAAGTACCAATGCACCTACAGGGTTAATGGATCGCTGTAGCTTCTTAGTAGATTTATTATTGAAAAACACTGAAGGATATTATTTGATTATGACCAGATCTGTGCTGTTTCCTTTACTCCCCCCCTGCAAAAATAGGTATTTACAAAGAAACTATATGAATTGCTGTATAATATCTTTGCATTAAAATTGGCTCTCATACGTTTTTTTATGGCAATAATCTGCAAAAAATGGTAGACGAAAAACTCATATCTTTCGATTCAAAACCAAAACTGAAGTAAAGTACATTTCCAACTGATGTTCTCCTTGAAGGTACTCAATCTACTTTGGCTAAAGCTGATCTCCTTCCCCTCTGGTCAAGAGTCTATTGAAACACAGATCAACATGTTACCTGTTGATGTTACTCGGCCTGCATACTTTCATCTCTGAAATAGGAATCGTCTTCGCCCGTTGCTCACACAGAACAGCACCATCACTCTCAATCACACCCTGGTTACATACGTTATTTACTCTTGCAATTATATCCTCTCTGGTTTTCCTCTCAATTACATAACCACACTACCATATTTCATGTTATGACTTATGCAGTGAAACAATACCAAAATGTTTTATGCGGTAAGACTATTCAACAGAGAACCACTTGATCAACATGATAAAAGCATTGATAATGTAGGAAACATTTCATATGCTTTTGCATGAATGTATATGTAAAAGCATATGACATTTGTTCAAATTAATGAATAATTGCTTTAATAAATGAGCACAAGTGACTAGATGATTGGAGGTTAAACAAACATTAAATTTAAATATTGATAAAAGCACCAAAGCGACTGAATAACTATATTACCTCCAAGTTATACTTTAGCACATTAAATGTACATAGTTACTTTCCACTGCTTTCATCAAGCAATATTTACTTTGAAACTGTGAAAACAGTCCTGTTGCTGGTGCTAATGTGACATAACTATGATATCTTATTTATATTAAAGCAAAGTTCACCACCTATTAGAGGCAACAGCAGGATCACAGTGCTCTCTAGTGGTGAGGCAGGGTGGAATGTAAATGCTCCAAAGTTTCAGAATCATTAGAAGGGATTTACTAAATTATAAAATGTTTTAATAAGAAAATGTGAGTATACTACTGCCACTTCTACTAATGTGAATATATGTTCTGTGAGGTTAAAGTTGAACTTTAATGGACCCTTTTCTCTATTCATGTTGATTCTGTGAGTCAATGTTCAATGAAAACAAGAAGGAAATCAAAGCAAGAACTTTTTATAGGCACTGAAAAATAACATTTAACTACAGACTAAGCCCACTGGCGGTTGGTAGGAGGGGATAAAATTGACAAGGGGATGTGAAGGGTTAGAAAAGGAAAAAGGATTTTACTCCTCTCTTCTCCGTCTCCGTCTTCTCTCTCTCCTTCCTCTCCTTTTTCTCCTTTTCCTCATTTCCTTTCTTCTCTTTCTTCAGTTTCTTTGTCTCCTTCCTCTCATTTTCTTCTCTTTCTTTCTTCTCTGTCTCCTCCTTCTCTTTTATCTCCTTCCTCAAGCTTTTTTCTGTTTCCTCCTTTGCCTTCCTATCCTCCTTTTTTATCTTTGCCTTCTCTTTGTCAGTTTTTAAAGCGAGTTCCTGAAATGACAGAGACAGAATATAATTTAGTATTATTCTCTTTTAAAGGTTCAATTTAATTAGAATGATCAGATAGTGTACCTGAAGTTCTACATTTTGCAGGACCAGGAGCTGCATCTCTTCCTCCATCTTGCTCGTCGTGTTGAGCCACTCCTTCTCGTTGTTGAGCCACTTTTCCTCCACCTCTCTTATAAGTTTCTGCAGCTCCTGTGTTTTCTTAAAGCTCTCCTCTTTTGTCACTGTGTCAATCTCGCGGACCTCTGTCTCTATTGCTCTCACCTTGGCCAAGCTTTCCAGATTTCCCTCTACCAGTGCCATCATTTCCTTTCTGATACTTGTGATGGAAGCATCCTTTTCCTGGATGACCTGGCTCAACTTCTTCCCACAGTCCTGCTGCAGAGTTTCTAGCTCAGCAGCTATCTCCTTAATAATCCACCGGTTTTCCGACTCTTCATTTACCTGCATCACAGTTTTGTCAAAGGGAAGTTTAATCACCTTGAGCTGGTCGCGCTCTGCCTTCCAGAATTTTTCGAACTTCTCAGCCTTCATCATGTGGTGGTGCAGAGTTTTCTTCAAGAAGCGTACTTCCGTCTCCTTTCCTTTCATTTTTCCTTCAATCTCCCGGCGTTGAGTGTTAAATTGTTTTTGACTGGCTTTTGCAGACTCCAAAGCCTTAACCATGTCATTTCTGACCATCAACTGAGTTTCCAATAAAGAGGCCTTTTCACCCATCAGCTTATTCTTTTCTTGCTCCCAGTTGAGCTCTTTGTTGGCTGTCTGCTCCCTCAGAGCAGCATTATCTGAAGCCAGCTCCTTGCTTTGTGCTTTGTAGTCCATAAGGACTTGCCGCAGGCTGTGAAGGATTGTGATGAGATCACAATCGGAGGACTGAAAGTTACAAATAAACATGCAAGTGACAAGTAAATTAAGTGTTACCGTCTGCATTTGTTGTAAAAGAGCCCTACATCCCCACCAGCAAAAAATAATTTCCTTCATGCATTGCTTAAGTTAAAAGTAAAAAAATTCTCAAATTCTCAATTAAGTATTGAGTAATGATGGTCTGATAAACTCTAGAAAAACTGTGGTCATAAAAGATAAAGCATTAACTCATTCATCCTACTGACCACATCTCCTTAAAAAAAAAATAGCCTATAAATACTATGGGGAAAAGAAGTCGCCAGTCCATCTTAATATTGGCTAACCTCTTTCAAAAACTATTCAAAATAATTATATTTGTTGAAGCTCAAGACAAAAGATGAAGAAAAAGAAGAAAAACTAATCTGTCCTAAATAAATGAAGCATTAAAAAAATATGTCTGCATGTGTCTCCTGCTTAGAAAATCTTACCTTGTCTTCTGGGTTGCTGCCTTTCTCCATGTCTATTGAACATAGATACTGTAGCGGTATTGGAGTTGTAGTATTTACTTGTACTTCTGATGTACTTTCCATTATTGTAGTTTTACACAGAGATGTTTCTCTGTTGGAGGTCAAGTTGTAGTTAACTCACTGGAAATGTGACACAAGGTTTAAATCAAACACAATCTGTATGTCGTCATAGCAACTGCATCTTGTGTGATTACAGTTTTCAGAATGAGATGATGTCATGAGACTTCAAAAAGTTACAAATCCAAACAACTTTATTAAACACATAAATGCTCATATCTACAAGACAGCATCCAAAGGGAGTGTGTGTTTGTAATAATAAGTCTGTCTTATAATATAAGACCCTGGTTCCACCTCAGAGATCCAGAACTGGACACTAAGAGGGAAAAGTGCAATTATCTATTTGCACTAAGATGATGCACTATCTATCTAGTGTACATTTAAGTATATTGGTTATTGTTTTGAAGTCCCTTTTGCATGAAAATCTTTATGGCTGTTCACTTTGGAACTGAAGTAGTCAGCACGCTGTCTATATGAAAACCACAGAAAAGGTTTCTGATCTGCACACATGCAACTATTTTGGAAACGAAAAAAAGGATTCCGTTAAATGTGTGCCGTGTTAAAACTTAAACTTATCTTTAGTTTGAAGTTATGATATTCAGACTTTTTACTGCCAAACATATATTTTCTACAAGGTTTGGGGAAAATGACGATCTTTACCATGTAACAATATACATTTGTGTACTTAATGATTCAAACCAAGGTAAGTTTCCCTTTGATATCTGTTGGCAGTTAAGGGCAAAATCCCAAAACAAATCCATCACAGTTTCAGTCAATGTTGTCTTTCATAATTGATCAATATTTCAGGGTTATCAGCACAAAACTGCAAACAAACTTTTACACTGAAATTCAGTGAAAGTCAGTGCAGGTTTGATTGCGGTGTAAACCAAAATAGTGAAAATATGGTAGACAAAATCATAATTTTATTTTTCTACATTACAAAACAGCTCAAACTGTCCAAATACCAGCTCGTACTCCTCACCTGTTCAAAACAGGTGTTTACCACAGTTCACAATCTAGCAGGACTGTCCTTATTGGTTGCCATGGGGACCAAAGATGTGCATAGAAAAATCTATGCTTTCTCATCATCACTTCCTTCCAGGCTGCTATCTGTAGAGTTTGCTTCCTCTTCCTGTTGCTGTGGTTCTTTTTTGGGAGGCTGTTCAGGCTCTGTGGTGCTGGAGGGTTCTGTGGGTTCTGTTTTGGTGGTGCTGCTCTCTGCTGGCTTGGCAGTGTCGTTCTGCGGGCCTTTATCTCCTCCCTCCAGGAAAGTAGACCAACCCTTCAGACGCTCCTCCCGCTCACGCGTTGTCTCTTCAACCTGCACAAACAGTATCCGCATTGAGTCCGCAAATTCTTTCCAGATGCAGAGTTTAAGTTAAATCGAGGATATCACCATAACTCAAGTATCACATGACTTGTTGGTAAGAATGATGACTAGCAGGCTCTGATTTGTTATCCTGCGTTATTCACTTGTACGGGTGAAGCTTCAAAAATGCTGCATCCGTACATTTACATAATGATATACAATGGCGTATTTTCATCATCCTTCCTGCTTGCCTAATTCCCATTTGTCTGTTGCATTTGGTTTACCTGATAGTCTGTCGTTCCATCCCAAAGCAGAGCAGTCAGCTGCCTTCCTCCAAACCAGCGACCATTGAACGACTCTATACATGCATCGGCTTGTTCGGGCTCCTTAAATGCGACTGATGCCACGCCGTCCGGGTGTCTCTACAGCACAAACACAACCACATACCAGTTACTTATTGATGCCGCTAACATACATATTTAAACCATTCTACTATGACTATGAAAGAACATAAATGACATTCAGCTCACATCAAAGAGGATGACCTTCTTGACCTCCCCAAACTTCTCACACTCTGTCCGCAGATCGTCACGATACTCATTCAACTCCAGTGGGTCCTCCTACGAAGGCCAACACAGAGGCCACATAGATTAGTACCAGCCATGGACAGTGTTTGTGTGTTTGAGTATGTATGTGCATGTGTTTGTCTCTCCGCACCTCAAAGTCACTGGGGTGGAACATGTTCCTAATGATGACAACTTTCTCGTGCCTCTTCCTCAATTCTCCTTGCTTCTCTGGCCTCCAGTCCAACTGTCTGCATGGACAAAGACACAGACAAGAAAATACTCAATTAATTGTGTTCTCTTAATCCTATTGAACATTTATGGTTGTTGATCCCTACATGCAAAGTGGGACTTGTGGGAGTTTAACTAAAAAGGAACAAGGAAGTAGAATTTACTTCTGTTGCTGCTGCATTCTTTTCCTATAGTCTTTGTTCTTCTTCTTCTTCTTGCTGGCGTCGTACTGGCCCTTCAGCTCAAACCGTGCTGCTTCCACATGGAGTCTGTAACCTCGGACCTCTGACTCGTCAATCAGACGCAGAGCCAATTCCACTGACTCCTTCTGCAGAGAATAACAAACACACACTGTCACTTCACTGTAGTGCAATGCAATATTACTGTAACTACTACTTCTTCTCTATACTGTGTCATTCAAGCCAAAACCCATGTTTAGGCACAGACAGACCTTGAGGTAGCAGCACAGACCATCTCCCTTCAGATTTCCCTCTTTATCCTTGTAGAGTTTGACCTTGTACTCTTCAGTAATGGGGTCCCGCATCACAATGCCGCACTTGGACATCAACTCAGCAAACTCATCACTGCTGATGTCAGGAGGCAGGCCTAAGGAGGAAGGAGACCACGATAAAACAAATAAATAAGACAGAGAGCGTGAGATAGGATGAACAGTCACTGGTCAGCTGTCTCCTTGACAATGAAAAAAGAAATGTTAGCAATACCAACCTGATACGTAGACATTCGTGTTTTTATTCTCTTCTATATCAAACCATCCTAAAAGCAAGAAAAAGGGGAAAAAAAGGTTTTATCAAAAGATACGTTTGTACAAACTTAAACTCAGAAATTGTACATTTATATGTATACTGGTAATAATCACTATGCAGAGAGGGCTACATGTGGAAATATACATCAATGACTGTAGTACTTTATAACACAATTACTATTTACCATTTGTGTGTTAGTAAATTCACTGTTTTTTCTCTCTTCTCTATGGTTGTGGATGTCATTTTACCTGGCTCTGGTTTTCTCTTCTCCCCTTTCTGTTTGGCATCTTTAGCTGAGGTCTCATGCTGGTCAGGGTCCTCGTTCTTGACGGAATCTCCTGGTTTATCCTTTTCCGAGGGCTTGCTTTCTGGGGCTGCTGGGTTGGAGCTGCTCACTGCAGCACTGTTGGCGTCTGGATCTCCATCCTTAGTGAAGCCATAGTTGGCCTGGTAGGCAGCAATGAAGTCCTCTGTTATCTAGAGAAACAAAGCAAAACCTACTTGAAATAAACACTGAAACTGTTACAACTACTTATACTAAAGAGGTCTGCGATCCAATTTGGGGTGCATTGACATCTGTAGTTTGTGCTTCCTCTTGTGTGTGGTTCACCAATAATGCATTTTATTGCCAGGTTTGGCCAGGGGCCAATATAAGGTGGTATGATGGAGACCTTGAACTTTTTTGTAACATAATTGGCGCTATTGTTTTCCAACTAAACTTGCAAACAGAGGGACTAAAGAGAGGATACAATCCACAATATATAAATATGCCAAAGATTGCTGTGCAAACAGCAACAAAAATAGGATAGATCTGAAACTCAGAGACTGAGAGCCTTCAAAGAACAAATATATGAAGTAGGAAAACAAAAGTTCATACTTTAGGGAACCAGGCCTTCTTTTCCGCGTCCCAGTCATACACGGTCCCGTCTTCTGGGTCAGTGTAGGTGTTGGCGTCAGAGCCATCCTCGTGTTTACGCCCATAGAGCTCCTGCAGCCGCAGCTGCTCCATAAACTCTTGGTTGGCATTTGCTTGACCACTCATCTGCAACAAGAACGTGTAAGGATCCAGGTCAACAAGCATTCCATTTCAACATGCATAAAAGCAGCTGCATTATATACCCCAATGTATACCCCAATATTATGCTTTTTCCCTCTCCTATTTCTAATTTCAGAAGATGTTGCAAAGGGAAGGATCATTCGGTTACTAACCAGCAAAAGTCAGAAAAGAAAGTAAAGAAGATCAACGTGTATATGTTCTCTGCGCTCATAGATTAAGTGAGCATCTGACAAAGTATGTGTGGTTGAACAATAGTATCAAAGAAGGACAGTAAACTCATATGCCAGTCCTGTAAAAAACAAACAATAAACGACTCTGCTTATAAAGCCTATTTGACTTCCCATCTGCTTGCTCTTGACCGGTCCTGACAGACGACAGACCATAACAGAGTACATTCACAGCCCCAGGCAAAGGACCAACCAATCAAATGTTGCTACTGGCACTGTCACCGCCCCGTAAGTCATGAAAAAGATGGCAGTCAGTCGTTTTAATTCATCGCACCATGGTGTGTTTGATGAACTGGCAGCATGAATCTGTGTCAGCAATATGCTGCAAGTGTTTAAGCGGCGGTCAATGTTCAGTTTACATTAAGATAATTCACTGATGAACATCTGGTAACATCTAAAGGTCTGTGCTTGTGAGTATTAAGAAAGTAAGGCAATGCATTATGTGAAGCTAGCATTGGTTAACGCTAGCCATCATTACCTTTAACGACAATAACGTGAGTCCAGTCTAAAATATGGTCGGTGCAAAGGTGAACGACACAGATCCGCTTCGTCTACAGAGCCAACCACGGGACGGATTGGCTTCTGTGTTTTGAGGATTCAGCCAGTGTAAATGAATATTACCTTTAGATAAACGCGCAAACGTCTACCCTTACCCCCGACGTGAACTGAAGCACTTCCGGTGTCATGTTTCGAACACGCATGCGCGTCGACTGGGGAAGGAGCGCTCGATCTGTCGTCCAGCGTCTCCCTCGGTCGCACCGCCCGCAGTCTGCTGAGGACCGCACGAATGGTCCTCCCACGTCTTGAAAGGAAACAAGCGCCCATGCGGCTAGCTTAGCGGCTGAGCTAACAAACCTGTACTCCGGTTTGTCATGGCGGAAGGTAGCGGCAGCGTTAACGTCAGTCCGGGAGACCTTCCCCCGGGAGACCCGCAGCTCATCGGTATGATTGTGGAGCATCTGAAGAACCGGGGCCTCTTTGACGAGTTCCGTCGCGACTGTCTGGCCGACGTGGATACAAAGGTAAACTAAGCAAGTCGGCTAACGACAGCTCCACCTTGGCTATACGTGTATATGAGATAAGTTACATCTATTTGTTTCACTTCAGCAAACCAGACTGTAAGCTCAGCTAGTCGCTTCTTATAATTGGTAACTATATCTTGCAAATGTTAGTTATTAAGTCGTTGCTAATTTAAATAGAAATCATTTAGCAGTGTGTTGTTCTCATTTGTGTCACAGTGCACTATACTGCATCACTGTATAATGCCTGGGTTTACATGGCTGTCACTGTTATTGCCTGCAGCCTGCCTATCAGAACCTGCGACAGAAAGTCGACAACTACGTCACGTCGCACCTGAGCACACAGGACTGGAACCCGTCCATCAACAAGAACCAGATGAGGAACGGGCTGAGACAAAGTGTTGTTCAGTGAGTGCTACTGTCAGCTGTCTCTGCTTTATTACTCGTCATCTGTGCAATTCAAAGGATTAACCATGTAAAATGAGCAGCTGCTTTATGAGTTTAGAACATTTTTTGGTTGAAGAATTGTCATTTTTATTGTAATCTATAGAGAAGTTTGCAGCTAATGATTTTGTGACAGTTCAATCCAGTCATCTATACCAGTGGTTCTCAAATGGGGGTACGTGAAGGCACTCCAGGGGGTACTTGAGATTTTTAAAGAATATATTTAAAATTAGCATCCATTCAAAAATCCTTTCAAAATAGTTATTTGATAAATATTCAATAAAATATAAGTGTAAGTTCATGAACTGAATTCAATGCCACAATGCAATCTTCAGTGTTGACAGTTTAATAAATCAGACACTGATGGCAGAGCGCTGTGTATTCCATCTTTTTTTCAACCAAAAATTCTTTGCGCTGGTTAGGGGGTACTTGGCTGAAAAAATATTTCACAGGGGGTACATCACTGAAAAAAGGTTGAGAACCACTGATCTATACTGTACGTAAGGTCACCGTGCAATTGTTTTCACGGGATATGTAGTGCATTCCAGGAAGATTGAACTCATCTTCCTGTGTAGAGTCAGCAGACTTTAATGGTGATAATACCAAACTGTTGTTTAGACTTGAACAAGGCTTCATTACTTTTTTTTTTCATGAGCCGTTTGAAATTAATAATTACAACAATATTGCTTTAGTAAGTCAAATAACAGTACTTCTCTAATGCTTATTTATGTGTGTTTTTTTTTTCTAGATCGGGTATGCTGGAGTCCGGTGTGGACAGGATCATCACTCAGGTCGTCGACCCCAAGATGAACCACACTTTCCGGCCGCACATAGAAACTGCTATCCATGATTTCTTGTCGGGGGAGAGGAGGGAGGAGAACGCTTCGAGTTGTAACTCTGCACCTTCTGAGCAGACAGAAATACAGGAGGCCCCATCTGCCTCTGGCCCCAAAACCCCTTGAGGTCTGTTTACAAAACTCAAGTACAGTGTAAGGTCGAGAATGATTTAGAGATAAAGTTAAGAAATCTATATTTTCCCTCCTGCTGCAGGTACACATGTTGGTCTACATATGATGTGGTACGGCTGTGTTAGCCACTTGAAAGGTGCAGCATCAGACAAGAAGAAGGAGGAGGAGGTTGTTTTCCTGCTACACCTGTTTGAAAGACTAGAGTGAGGAGTCTGGAGTGTATCTGCATTCAAAGTTACCAGCATGAGATGTTGTTTCATGGCTCGTCTGTGCTGCTCTTGGCTGCTGCTGGAGAAGTTTGACAATGTGGAGCGGCTCACTTTTGCTGCGTAGCTCTGCCTATAAAAAATGTGAGATATCGGACTTATATTGAAGTTGTATATTATGTAATGCAGATTTCTCAATCAGGCTGTTGTATTGACATTTTCCACAATTAACATGTTTAAATAACAATATGTTAAACTTGTAAACTGCACTGATTCATCATGATGGGTGAAGTCATTGGGCTCATTTCATTTCAGTTTTGTATAACAGGTTTAATCTTTGAAAGACATTTATGTAAATATATTTTGTTCAGGTGTCTCAATTTTTTATAACTGTGTCAGATTTCCTTGTGTTGCATGTATTTAGTATGTGGCATTAATTATGTATCCTATGTGCTTTACTAAACACGGTTGACATCATGTCCCTCTATTTTTCTTTTTGTACCAATATGTAGTACCTGTGCCTTTTTTTTTTTTTTTTTTTTTTTTATAAATTAAAGATACCCTGCTGATGCAAAGCTATTGGTTTAGTTCTTGAAGCTACTCAGTCAATTCTTCCCTCTGAATGATGGGAATAGCTTTGTTTCCTGCATAATCATAAAACCAAACCACTAGGTGGGGTAGTTTTTCTCAGTTTTGCATTTCAAAGCCAAAATCCACCCAAAAGTATCAGAGGCTTACATTTTCAAGGCAAACCCTGAGATTCCACCACATGAAACATATATCTACCATCTGCATGTTTGAGATGGGACATTAACTATGACTATATGAGGTGTACAACTTTGAGGCATTAAGGTACATTAAGCGATGCATGAGCCTGTCATGTGGGTCAGGAAGGTGGATATACATTCCAGCTACTTGTGTTCATTTGCTTCTGTAAAATGTACAACAAACCCTGCAGTCGCTCATAATGGTGGAAGAAAAAACGTTTTTATGTAATATGTATCTAAAAAGAAATCGACGAAAGCCACGATAGCATCCCTGTCTGTTTTTTTTTTTTTTTTTTTTTTATTTGCTCAGAGGATAAAATGTACTACTCAGCAGTTTCACTCTCTAAACCTTCACAAATCCAGTGTTAAACCTCAGTTAATCAGTTTTGAGTATTTGTGTGTGTGTCATCGCAACTTGCGTAACTTTATTGATTTAACTACTTGTTTTTGGCAGTGGTCCACAAATTAACACAAATGTGTTTCAGAGAGTGCGTCCAAAAATCCGTGTGTGTCCTATGTGTGTTGTGTAAAGTCAATTACTCTTTTATGTATGACACTGAACAAATTTAATTTATGGATAATATTGGTAAATTATTTGAATTATCCTTATTGCCCATTTAAACATCAATTATTAAAATGCCCAATAGTTTATTTTTTTTAATGTTTTTGCTCGGTGGAAAAACTTAATCATTGTATTAATCACTTTTTAACCACTTCACTTATTAATCATTTTAGTTACACTCATGGTCCTCCATATCAGTTCAGCTAAATAACAAAATCCTATTTTTTTTATTTAACCCCTAGCTTTGCTCAAAGCATCAAACGTGTGTTTTATAAACAAAAACTCAATAACAGAATGTTTACTTACATGTAAAACCAGAAAAAAAGCAATATTGTTCTTGAAGTGGGTTCAATCATGCACTAAAGACATTAGGGCAAAGCTAGCAACTGATCTGAGTTCATAAACCCCAACATTATGGTAATGCTCCCTCCTGAGCTCAGTAATCATAAAGCAGATACTGAATGAATGTGATTTAAACTGTCTGCATGCAGAAACACGTTATTCACAACATGGTCATGTGAGAGTCCGAGCAGAAGGGGCTCCTGCATGTGTGCTGTTTGCACAGTGGTGTCTATATGTATTAGTGTAGAATTTTGTGTGTGTGTGTGTTCGTTCAGTGTCGGGGTGAAGGGTCATTGCATGGGTGGTCATCAAGGGTTGAGTGAGGGAAGTTGTTTTGAAGCAGGATGAGACAGAACGTGCTGAAAAGGTCAAGGAAAAAAATACTCTTAACGCACGTCCGAACATTAGCCCCCCTAAAGAGTATGTCTTCCCCAACTGGGCCCCTGCATGGACACACACATAAATACACCCTGTTTCTGTACCTTGACCTCCCACTACACACACACACACACACACACACACACACACACACACACACACACACACACACACACACACACACACACACACACACACACACACACACACACACACACATACACTTGTTCTAAACCGTCTTCACTGAAGGCCTTTTGGGTGGAGGGTGGATAAACCTGAGAAGTCATAGTAGCAAGAATTGAGAGGGTTGTTTTTTTTATTCGCTTGGGGATGCCGATGCCGTGTTGTCACATGACTGTGGCCTCCCTCTTTGTTGATGTCAAGGGGTCAGAGTTCATGGCTGTTAAGAGACAAAACACGGCCACAACAACTGGGCTCCAATAATGGAGCGTATCAAAGCATAACTCACCTTGGACTTGCGAACAAAAGCATGTTACTCTTTGATGTAACTGCTATAGCTTACAAATTGTCTGAAACAACCAACAGTTATTGTAACAAAATAGAGCCTCATTACCAATCTGAGAGTACAAAGTAGTCAGTTGTTTCCTATCCCCTGTAGTTTTAAAGAGTTAGTTAAAAAAAAAATATCACTTACCTCTAGTGGTATACATGATTATACATGGTTTAGTTGTATCTGCTATGGTTTTGAGAAATCTGTCTCTGAGATTTCTGCCTACAGCCCAGTTGGTGTTCCCGCCGTGAAAGAGGACTCTGACTGAAAGCCTGCTTATTTAAATTATTTGAGTGTGTGGATGTTTTTTTATATATGATTTGACCCCAGCACAATGGAGGATGTCCACACAATAAGTTACAGGTATGTACATTTGATCACAGACATTTCAACCAGACCTTTTTCAAGTCAAGTTTAATTAAAAGTGTCAGACACAACCTTCTTAAACACAAACACCGCCTTGGGGTGTCCCTGTAACAAACATGAATAATTTCCCTCTAGGAAGCACCAACATAAGATAGAATATACAAAAGCACCCTCTAGGATGTCTTAGCAGTGGAGAAACAAGATGCAGTGCACCAATGGGTGCCCTTAAATGAAGGAAAACGTGATGCTGTGCCATATAGGGATGCCTTGCATGCAACAAAATAATAATAAATAGGAAACGAAATCAGCCCAATCGAGTTTATTCAAACACAGCTACATAGGCTACATTCTGCTCCTGTCGGTACTCTTTTTCTCTCATCAATGATAAACTTTTGCCTCCATTGTAGTGTGTTCACGGGGCTGCGCTGTGATTGGTGGAGATATAATGTGAACGCGCAGTGCTCATGTGGCTTTATATATTTCAGCCTCCATGCCGGGGGAATACATTTTAGCGGAAACTCCACTGCAAGGCTGCACCCGTGCTGCTCCAACCTATAAAACCAACAGATTATACAACAACAATTCTCAAATACAAAGCTTTGGCCAGTCTAAAGCATGCCAGCGAACATGTCCGCTGTGTTCTTTCTGCTCCTGGCCTGTCAACAGGTGCTGACCATGGATCTGCATGATGTCCATGAGAAATACGTGAGCCAAGTCAAAAAACGCCTGACTCTGCAGAGCACAGGTGAGTTCTAACAGCAGGTGTACAGCCGCCTTAACTGTCTACACTGCATGTCTACACTGCATGTGCTACACTTTAGTCACACTGCATCCAGATATAAACAAGGTTTATTCAAACTATTGAGTCTCTAGAAAAAAAAGATTAGTCATAGGCTGTCTAATTGTTTGAAATTAAGTGCAAGGTTACCAAGAGCAATCTCTGCAGGAAAACCATTCATGAATGAAAGCGCCTGTAGACACTGAACATGTTGGGAGGCTTGGTTAAGTGTTTGAATATGCGCTTTTTTGTAATTCATCAAATTGAGTTGTTTTTGGACCTGCATTATGTATTGGAAGTTATGTTACTTTGCTAAGAAAACATTCAGTATTTGTGGCTTAATTTCTGTTCAAATATAGCACTGATACAACTGGGCAAGGTGTATGTGTGGTCTGTCTGCGGTATTGTAAAATGCTCCCACTTAATGCCACTGTTCAATAGCCTTGATGACACAAATCAACAACAAAGACAAAAAAAAAGTATTGATATGTATTAACAGTTAATCACTACTGTAACCATAACCAGTGGACCGCTCCAGCCATAATCCCACTAGTCGGGCAGCAGAGCCTCACTTTCAGTCCTCCTGCTCTGCTGGTGGCTGTAACTCAATGCGCAGCTCCGGCGGCTCGATTCCTGTCAAAGCACATTCCCTCCGTCCCACCAGGGCGGTGCATGACAGCGCCTCCGGCCTGCTTATCAACAGCAGCAATAACTAGTAAAGACCTAAATCAGCAAGCACAACATAATAATCCTATGTTGTTCGGTAAAGGTTAACGTGGAGCTAACTAAGTAATCCTCCCCCCAAAAAAATGTTTTGTCTCCTCTGCAAAGGAAAACAAAAACTCTTCTCTAAGCAAACATGTTTGTTTAGAATTGACTTTTTAAACGACAGGAAAGTAGTTCCTTTACTGCTTTCTTCCATTAAGCAAAATGTACATTTCAAACACTGTCTCCTCTGGTTTATGTTGGCATCCTATCCTGCTGTCCACTACAGAGCAGCTTGTGTTAAAGGACATCTTAACTGCCCTGAATCTTAAAACAAACTATACAAGAACCTTGAACTCACAACAGCCTAAAATAACATGACAAGGCAATTGACTTTTCTTTCTGTAAAACCAATGCTGTCCAATGTCTGGACATGACCAGATGTTCCCAAGGTCATCCTAATGTGTGATATCATAGTATTTATAATGCTTATATTGTCCTCTCTAATCACAAAACAGCACAATAGCACATATTATTTGAGAGACTCACTTGCTTCTGTATCACTGAAGGGATGTTAAGTCTGATCTGTGTTTTTCTGTCTCTCCCAGCGGAGATTCAGAGTTGCCTGGTGAGTTCAGGGGATGTCGGCTGTGGGACGTTTCAATGTTTCAACAACAACTCCTGTGAAATCCAAGGGCTGCACCACATCTGTCTCACTTTGCTGAACAACGCTGGGCGCTATGACTCACAGGTGGGCTGCAGCAAAACATTGCAAAATAAAACATTTTTTGACGAGAGCAGCAAATTTGGTACGTGTATAGTTTTATACATTTACAAGAGATCTGGATATTGTGCCATAGCAGATTAGTATTCTGATGTGGCAGCCATCTGTTACTGGCAAAGAGCAGTTTGGTCAACCCCAAGCAGCTGTTCAGTTCCTGAAATATTTAATGTTTTATTACAATGTAAGGCAAAAAATAATTGAACTGCAGCCTATATCTTAAGAGAGGTGGTTGTAACACAACACCCAAAGCAGAGGCCAGACGAGATACATCATCCCTCCAACGTGTTCTGGGTCGACCCCAGGTCCTCTTACCAGTTGGAGGAGCCCGGAAAACCTCTAAAGAGAGGCGTCTCGGAGATATCCTGATCTAGGAGATATCCCCTTCCAACTTGAAGGAGCAGCGGCTTTACTCCGAGCTCCCTTCAGATGTCTGAGCTTCTCACCCTACCTCAAAGCTCAGCCGACCTACGAAGGAAGCTCATTTTGGTCGCTTGTATCCGCCTTCTCATTCTTTTGGTCATTACCAAATGCTCATGACCATAGGTGAGGGTCAGAACGTAGATGGACTGGTGAATTGAGAGATTTGCCTTTTTTAGCCTCATATACTATGACTTTTGTTTTAAAGAAATACTATACTTTTTTTCTTTTAATTTTTTAGCAAACTTAAGCTAGTCTTGTCTGTCATTGTTATGGAATACTATGAAATTCTCATGACATACTATACTATAATTGTCTTATGGCATATTTTACCATGACATTTTGATGGCTGACTATACTATGACATTTTCATGAAATACTTTACTAGGACTTATTTTTTAAGCATACTATATTACAACTTTTTAATGACATTTTATGGTACACTATTCAATGACATATTTATACCATACTATATGATGACACCTTTATACTATGCTATACTGTGACTTTTTATTACATACTATTACTTTTTTTGGCTAATTTTTCATGGCATACTACTTTGATTTGTTATGGTATGGTCGATTGCTTTTTGACATTATTATGGCATATATAGTACTTTAGAATGAATGTTTTCAACGGCATACTATCCTATGAGTTTTTAACTCCATACATAACATAACGTGTTTAATAACTTTTATTTGGCGTTTCATTCTACGAGTTTTATGGCAATCAATACTATGACTTCAATGACAAACTCTATTATGACTATGACTTTTTTAATCAATACCCTATGATATTTTTTATGCTGTTTTATACAATGACTTTACTGTGACATCGTATAATTTGACTTATCATGGCATACCATACAATGACCTTTTTTTATTTTTGAATTCTCATGGAATATTATACTTTGACCTTTTATATGCCGTTTCATACTATGACTTTTATGGCAATCTATAGTATGACTTTTATGTCATACTATGCGATAACTTTTTAATTCTATGGCATACTACACTAAATAGTTTTTGGCTTAATATGCTCTGACCTTTTTTATAAACATTTTATGGCCTTTTATACTATTATTAATATAAAATATGCTTTAATTTGACTGACTTTTTATGGCATACAATACAATACAATTACTTTATTTTTATTTTATTCTTTTGGCATATTATACTATAACTTTAAATGATGATATACTTTCTGACAATATTATCACCATAGTATAGTATGTTGAAAATAGTCATTATAAAGTGATAGTATAGTATGTCCAAAAAAGTCCTAAAGAAGTCATAGTACATACGTCGAAAAAAGTCATAGTATAGCCCTTCGTAAAAAGTCATGTTGTAGTATGTCGTAAAATGTAATGAAAAAAGTCATAGTATTGTAAGTCGAAAAAGTCATGAAAAGGTGATAGTATAGCATGTCGTAAAAAGTCATAATAAAGTCATAGTATAGTATGTCGAAAGAGTCATAAAAAAAGGTATAAACTATGGCTATGGTGTCTTAATGTAGGAAAATATTGCCCTTGCCTACAACTATCTTCTGGTAAGTGGACACTGATAACGATTTTGACTCTGTAAAATGATACATATATGACCTCTTTTTCACAACACATACATGGTCACTTTTCTATTTAGTTTCGTTCACCTATGCCTGCTTAATGTTACACTGTTTCTTTAATGACTTAAGATAATGACCACACACAAGCATGTCAGATTGTGGTGAATCCAATGAGAATAAATAAAGGAAGCAGGGGAGATGGCACACATATTTGACATTGTGAGCTGCAGTACATGCAGCTTTGCTGACCAAGTCATTAGAAATGAAACTGATTCCCCCTGTTGCTCTCCTCCTCCTCCTCCTCCTCCTCCCAGGGAAAGTCATTTGTGAAGGAAGCCTTGCGGTGCATGGCGCTGGGACTGCGGCAGCGCTTCAGCTGTGTGAGCCGCCGGTGCTCAGCAGTAAAAGAGATGGTGTTCTCCCTACAGAGAGAGTGTTACTCCAAACACCAGCTCTGCCTCGCGCCACGAGACCACATGGATACCATGGGCAACCTGGTCCAGTTCCATCTAATGTTTCCCCCCGGGTAAGAAGCAAAGACTCACAAATAATCAGTAAACTTTTATCACCAAACACCCTCTGTGAAATAATGCTGCATTGATCTGTAGTTTAAAATTAATATATATTGTCTAACAACACTTTAAAGTAAGAGAATGTCACTTTTGAAAAAAGAAATACCCAATCCTCTTCTCAGAAATGAGTAAGTTGAAAATAGTCATAGTATAGTATGTGTCAAAAAAATCATTAAAATCATCAAAGAACAGTAATTCAAAAAAGTCGAATAAGGTCATAGTATAGTATGTCGAAAAAAATCATAGCATAGTATGTTGAAAAAAGTCATGGTATAGTATGTCCAAAACAGTCCTTAAAATGTCCTAGTATAGTATGTCGATAAAAAGTAAAAAAAAGAATTGTACCGTTTGTCGAAAAAAGTCATATTATAGTATGTTGAAAAAAGTCATATTATAGTATGTTGAAAAAAAAATTATGAAAAAAGTTATAGTATAGTAGGTCGAAAAAAATAATGATATAGTACGTCAAAAAAGTAATAGAATAGTGTCTTGAAAAAAGTCATAGTAGAGTATATCAGAAAAGTCGTAGTATAGTATGTCGAAATGAGTCATAAAAAAGTAATAGTATAGTATGCTGAAATTGTTTTATAAAAAGTCAAAGTATAGTATGTCGAAAAAAGTCATAATAAAGTCATAGCATAGTATGTCGAAAAAAGTCATTAATAAAGTCATAGTATAGTATGTCAAAAAAATTCAAACAGTCATAGGAGGGTATGCTGAAATTGTTTTATAAAAAGTCATAGTATAGTAGTTCGAAAAAAGTCATAATAAAGTCATAGTATTGCATGTCGAAAAAACTCATAGTATGTCGAAAGTCTTAGAAAAGTATGTAAATAAAAAGTCTTAAAAAGTCATGAAAAACTCATAGTACAGTACGTCGTAAAAAGTCATTGTATGTCAAAAAAAGTCATAGTATTGTGTTTTGAAAAAAGTCATGTTGTAGTATGTCGTAAAAAGTAATAAAAATAATAATAAAAACAATAAAATAATATAGTGTCATAAAAAAAATATTTTAATCATAATAAAGTATTTCATCAAAATATGTTTTTAAACATAATAGTATAGGCGTGAAAAATGTAATAGAAAGTCATCTTATGGTAAGTCATGAAATCACAATAGTCAAATTTGCTTGTTGCCCTTCTGCTTGCTACCTGCTTGCCTGTCACCTGCCTGATTGTTACTCGCTGCCTGTCTGTCTGCCGTACCGACTGCTTTATTTAGTTTCTGTAAGCATATCTGTACAATAAATCACTGAATTCATCCTGCTGCCTCCTCTACTGTCTGCTTTTGTATCAGTCTGCATTTCAGTAATTTTTCCAGTATTCACTGCACCATGAAAGTCACAAATAAATAGTATGTTATAAAACATGAGTCTTAAAAAATATTATATAATAGCATGACAAAATAATTCATAAAAAGGAATAATATAGTAAAAAAAAGTAATTGTATAGCATATCAAAAAAACATAAAAAGTAATAGTATAGTAATAGTATTCAATCCTCCAAAAACTTCATAGTGTAGTATGTAACCATGAAGCCACAGTAAAGTATGTAAAAATAAAGTCTTATACAAAGCCAAAACAAATTCAGCACTATAAAAAAAAAACAAAAAAACGTATAAAAGTCATGGTATACTTTGTTGAGAACGTCATAGTAGATTATGTCAAAAATCTGTCACAGTACAGTTTGTCAAAAAAAGTAATTCAGCACCATGTCAAAAAAATATAATAAAAAGTCAAAGAACAGTATGTCGCAAAAAGTCTTGGTATAGTTTGTCAAAAAAAAAGTCATAGTATTATATCTCGTAAAAAAGTCATGGAAAAAAACCCGTCATAGAATGACATTGTTCAGTATGTCAAAAATATATAGTATAGTATGTCATAGTATAGCATATCGTTAAAACATCATAAAAGGTCACAGTATTATATAGGCCATATCATACAATAAGTCAAAAATATCTGCTGTGAAAAAGTAAGAGAGTTTTACTTTAAGATACCATAAGTCTGTGTTAAAAGGTGTGTGTGCTTCTCCCATCAGACCTTACGTGGAGCTGATGAACTTCCTGTTGAAGTGTGGAGACAAGGTCGGGTTGTGGGTCGGCCAGCGGCTGCGCAGGCAGTGCGAGCAACACTGGGGGTCACTGTGCAGCAGCTTTGGCAGCACCTGCTCTCACAGCCAATCAGACACGCTGCAGCACACCACCGCTCCACCACCCACAGTGTCCACTCTATCCTGGCCTATCACCAATCAAGGACCCCTGCAGCAGCCAATCAAAATGGACGAACCAGAGGACAGGAACGGGCTGAGTCAGATCAACAACGCCACCGAATTTGGTCTCCCCATGTCTGAGAAATTCAATATTACTGCTTTATAAACAGACAGGCAAGTTAGGTGCAGACAGGGTACACAAAGCTCATGCACTTATTACTATTATATTAGTAGTAGTGGTAGTATTTTAGTGTCTTATTGCTGGTGAAAGCAATGAAACATAACTTATTAAATCCGTTGGGCATCTGTGCTATATTAATATTTTTTACATTTTACTTTGTACAAGGGTGAAAACCATTTATCTACCTCACTTCAACATCACAGTAAACCACAGTGGCTACATCCTTCAGCAAAGGGCAGTTAGAAAACACAAGTAAACACATCAGGGAATCACTCAAGTGAAGATGATGGGTAAAAGTCAGTATTCTACTTGTTTAAATCTGTTTTTGTATTTATGAGTATTGTTTTAGAATGCACCGTAAAGTAGACATGCTATCAAACATCAGTGTTCAGTCTGCAGGAAGGAAAGCACTCTTTGGTTATGGCGTTATAAAAAATGTATTTTTGATGCTCTACTTGACTCACAATTCATACAGACCACAAGTTTCAAAGCTAGTTTTGTAACTTTTTATTTAAAATAATTAAAAAATACATGTGTACTCATTTTGATTGAAATTAAATAAACTACAATTATGTCACTTGACAGAGAAAAGTGTGTTAGTCAGTCAGACCTGTTTTTTTTAACGATAAAACATCTCTGATGTTGGTAAATTTTGTGTATCCTGCCATCTAGTGGCACATCTGTGTTTATGCTTCACTCCAATGTATTCAACTTTATTCTAACAAGCATTGTTCAACATTCACTACGTCTCTAACTTAATGTGGCAGATTACTTTTTACGGGTTAAGTAAGTCATCAGATTTCTAAATCAGTTGTCTAGACGTCAGAAAGAAGGAAGTCGATAACTGCAACAATGGCGTCTTTGGGATAGCCGTCCAGAGCAGATAAACATATTCCTTCAATGTTGAACACACTCACAGATAGTAATTTGACAAAAAGTAAACACAGTGAGATTTGTTGTATACTATGGCTTTGACCCTTTTTAGTGCCAGATAAAGTACTAAGGCCTCAGAATGCTTCAAAGTGCTTTTCTAAATCAGTCACATCAGAAGTGCAGAGGTGTAAATTTGACAGAATTTGAACTTCTCTCAATGCTGTTCCACTGCTGACGCTTTTCATGCAACACTGTCACAGCCTCTGAGGAGAAGACTACCGGAGAGTTTGCACCCTTATCTTTATTTGTATAAATCGCCGCTTAAAGACGAGAAGTCACTAAAAAGCCATAGCTCTTGTGATGTGGGAAGAAGGAGGAGGCTATGACAGCTGGCTTTGAGTGTGGCTATTGGCAAGAGGTATACAAACTTTTGCCTTTAGACATGGTTAAACAGTACACACATTTTTGAAGCATGCTGAGGCTTTAACCCTATGACTGTTGCATGAAACTAATACCAATTTAAGTTCACCCTTTATACCCATTTTAATATCTCACAGATTGCATATTGTTAAGCTAAAAATAAATGTTCCCTTGACACTTGTCTCTATGTTCAAAAGGTCCAGTCTTAGTACTGCTTCCAACTCTGCACGTAGTCCATACCTAACTTTCTGCTGAGTGAAATAAAAGCCTGCAGACTGGTTGAGATCTTTAGCCAGGCAGCTAAATGAAAGGGAAGAGACGTTTCTTAAGGATGTAGAGGATGGTGGCGAAGAAGAGGGCCAGAGCCAGGAAGATGAGCAGCTTGTCTGTCAGCTCCCGCCGGTTGTATTTGAGGATCAGTTTCCTCCCCAGGTGAATGGTTCCTGTCATGCTTTTAAACTCCTCGTTGGTTTCCTGTACTGTCCTTGAGGAAGTGGCTGTTTGAGGAGGAGGAGAAGTATAAAAGGGTTAAGGGGGAAGATGTTGTGTTAGTTAATATTGATGAGAGATAGAAACAAAAAAGGACTTTCAACATTTTGTAAATTGGATTTACCTTTTGTACACAAACCATAACCCTGACAAAGTAAAACACATGGACAAAGAGTGTTGTTTTTACCCAGTGTGCCGATAGTGTCCTCGCTCTGCTTCACCTGTTCAGCCATCATCCTGCTCATAGACATCAGACTCTCCGTGATGTTGCTACTGGTTTCTACTAGGCCTTCTTTGGTCACCTTCCTGATATAAAAACACAAACAAATGGGGTCAAATCACTGTCCATATCTGCAACACAAATGCGCTCCACACTCACACACGTGTGTGTGTGTGTCAAGAGGTTCCACACGCTCAACTCAAAAGATTCTCCCACGCAAATTACTTTTGGGAGCGCTTTCACAGAATATCTCTGCTCTTTCACCTGCTCGGCATGGAGTGTGTTTTGACAAACAATTTTCTTCATCATTAGAAAGAATTGTCTTTTCATGATCTGTAATGGGCTGCACGGTGGTGTAGTGGTTAGCACTGTCGCCTCACAGCAAGAGGGGCCAGGGTTCAATTCCCGGGCTGGACAACCTTCTGTGTGGAGTTTGCACGTTCTCCCTGTGTCAGCGTGGGTTCTCTCCGGGTTCTCCGGCTTCCTCCCACAGTCCAAAGACATGCAGCTTAGGTGCATTGAAGACTCTAAATTGCCCGTAGTTGTGGATGTGAGTGTGAATGGTTGTTTGTCTCTATATGTCAGCCCTGCGACAGACTGGCGACCTGTACAGGGTGTACCCTGCCTTCGCCCATTGACAGCTGAGATCGGCTCCAGCACCCCTGCGACCCTTAACTGGATAAGCAGGTTACGGAAAATGGATGGATGGATGGATGATCTGTAATTTCCCTCAATTACTTATATCATGGATACAATTACAGTCAGAGAGAGCTGGAGAGTCTGTCTGTTAGAAGAAACACTTTTTAACATAATTTGTAGTTCTTTCCAAAAAGTCACTTGATTACTGACCTTTGTCTGGTGCTCTGGTTTTCTACTCCACGCAGCAGCTCGTCCTTCTCCGTGTGGTCTATGGCTAGTTTACAGGCCAGGTTAGCTTTCCTCCACGCTGTCTGGTTACTGGAATCCACAGGAAAAAAATAACACAAAAAATAACCTTCAGGACTTCAGTTTATGTTACAGATTTCTTCATCTCAACTAGTCTGTGTGTTTAAATCTTTTTTGTGTCCATGCTGTTTAAACTCATCAATACTAAATGTAATACCTGCCTCTTGAACTACTATTAGATCCAGGTATGAATGTATTGTAATTTTTTGAAGGGTAGACACCTAGAATGTGAACTACTCCAAAAAGCACTGTGAACACGATAAATGAGAGCTTCCCATTTACCTTACTAATACCAATCTTTATGGCCTCTTTCCAACCTACTTCAGGAGACAGAGGCACCACCAAACCTGATGCAGAGAGGGGTTACACCCAAGCATGATAGCTCATTGTGATGGGTTGTGTGAGAGTGAAATATAAATGGATTCACTCACTAAAACACTTGACTGGACGCTGGCTTTTAAGAAGGATTGATGACGTCAATTAAGTCAGTGATTCAGGGGGAAAATGAGTTCACACACCTCAGCATTTGCTTTCGCTGGCTCTCTGTCTCTGCCTGGATGGCCAGTCTGTCCGTCTCTCTGTCCTGCTCTCTGGCCATCTGCTCCAGATCCTGACAACAGCAGACCACGTCAAATAAAACAGTTTGGATAACAAGCAAGAAATCTGTCAGACGCAAACGGTACACATGTGATGTGAGGCCTGACCTGTATTCTGAGTCTGAGCTTGTTGAACTTCTCTTTGACCTGAGAGTTGAGCTCCATGAGAGTTGACTGAGGTCCAGGGCAATCCCTGATGTCCTGGAGGCAACACAAACACACAAACAAACAAAATTGCATGGTATGTATTCATGATTATATAACATTGATCATAATCTAGCCTTAAGTCTGTAAGAGTAAAACTAACACGGAAACAGAAATACTCACAACTATATGATATAATGAATTTTCTTTTGGAAATACAGCTTGACTTAAATCATTCTGTTCCTTAAATAAAATGCATTTTATTATAGGTTTAAATTAGCCTGGTGGTGTACCATAATCACATACAGATGTACTGAATTTAATTTTGTTTATAAAATTAAATAAAGGGAAGCACCAATCACACACCAAAAGCAATGCTCTATTCTAATATTTGTTTTATATAAGCTCAAACATTTTTGTCATTGATCCTGTAAATCAAAGCAACAAAAAAAACCCAGTGATGATTTATTGATTTTACTTATATTATTGTGGCAGTGGGCGTGGTCTGCGCTCAGCTGCAGGGGAGAGAGGTGTGGGAGTGGTTCATGGGAACAGTGCCGTGGTGAGTTCAATCATGACAGCTGTAATGTGGTGCTAATTAGGCTGAAGCTACTTAAGCAGGAGCAGACGGGAGTTCGGGAGAGGAACAGTCACACACGCAGAACGAGGACTGAGACGGGAGCGTGAAGCCATCAGAGTGGTGGCGTTCCGGGAACGTTGGACCGAGTGCGCCCGAGAAGCCGGGCAGCGAAGCGGAGCGCACGACGGTCCGCATTTTGTGTTGTATTTTGGATGAAATAAATATACCTTTGTTAAACCTACCCACTGAAGCCGTATCTGTGTTGGGGAGAACCTACGGTAGTCGAGAGTCGGCTACACTGGCGCCTGAACAGGGACCTCAACACGGTGATGACGGAGCAGCAGACACAGCCGGTGGCGGCGTTGGCCCAGATGCTGGGGGAGATCGCGGCCATGCACCAGCAACAGACGGAGGTGAACCGGCGGCAGATGGAGGCACTCCACAGCCAGGCGGAGATGCAGACCCGGGTCCTGGAGAGCCTGCTGTCCCGGTCGGGGGCGGCGGCTCCACCCCCTCCGTCACCGCTCAGGGCATCGCGCTCCACAAGATGTCCGCGGAAGACGACCCACAGACCTTCCTAGAGATGTTCGAGGGGACGGCGGCGGCGTGCGGGTGGCATGCGGCGGCGGCGTGGTCCGTGCGCCTGCTCCCCTTGCTGTCAGGGGAGGCCCAAACTGCGGCGCTCGGCCTGCCAGCGTCCTCGCGGGGAAATTTCCAGGACATAAAAAAGCCGTCCTTGATAGGACGGGTTTCTCCCCGAGGACCACCGTCGCCGGTTCCGGGGCACGAAATGGACACCCACTGACCGTCCTTTCGTGTATGCCCAGAAGCTGAGGGACGCAGCTAACAGGTGGCTACAGCCAGGGGAGTCTGATGGTGAGCAGAAGATGCTGGAGAGGATCGTTACTGAACAGTTTGCGGAGGGCCTCCCGACTGGGACGTCGGAATGGGTGCGGTGCCACCGACCTGGGGACTTGGGGGCGGCCATTATCCTCGCGGAGGATCACCTCGCCGTCCAACCCCGGGGACAGGGAGCAGAGGGGTGGACATCAGCGCCTGTCCGACCGACTCCTGCTCCTCGCAGGAAGTTCCTCACCTCAGCCTCCCTCCATCGCCCCCCCACAAGCTCATGCACTTCAACCTCGCAATAACCCTCCCTCTGTTTCCTCCCATCGCCAGGCTCCAGGCGCTGTTCCCAACCCACAGGGGGCCCCTCAGGCGTCAGAGCAGGAGTGTTGGAGGTGTGGGCAGCCCGGTCACTTCCGCAGAGAATGTCCACTGATGGAGGTCGGCCAGGTGATCCGGGTTGCCGGCCCGCCAGCACCCTCCTCCGGTCCGGGGGGGACATACAGCGTTCCGGTAAGGATTCAAGGGGGTGTACACCAGGCTATGGTGGACTCGGGCTGTACACAGTCCATGGTCCACCAGAACTTGGTTCGGCCCGGGGCGTTGGTAGAGGCAAAGTGGGTGGAGATAAGGTGTGTGCATGGGGATGTTCACAGATATCCTGTTGTGTCAGTCGAAATTAAACACAGGGGCAAAACGCATAGAATTAGGGCTGCGGTTAGCTCCGCCTTGCACACCCACTGATTTTAGGCACGGATTGGTCTGGGTTCCATACGTTAGTGGGGCAATGTGTGGGTGTGCGATCGCGACCGGCAGGGACATGTGGGATGTGTGCTGTGCTCAGTGGTGATGCGAGGTTGTCCGACGCTGCTGAAGGGGAGTGTATTTCGGGAACCTGCGGGGCCCCTTGTGAGGGCACCACCGGTTCCCAAAATACACTCCATGGAAGATTTTCCACTGGAGCAGTCTCGTGACAATACTCTACGCTTTGCCTTCGACCAAGTGATACAAATTGATGGTCACATGGTACACCCTGACACACCACCGACATACCCACACTTTTCATTGGTTAGGGATAGACTGTATAGAGTGAGTCGTGACACTCAGACTGGTGAAGATATTACCCAATTGTTGGTGCCGGAAAGCCGTCGGGAAATGGTTTTCCGGGCGGCTCATTATAACCCAATGGCTGGTCACATGGGGTATGACAAAACACTAGACCGGATAATGGCCCGATTCTATTGGCCTGGGATTCGGGGAGTGGTGCGCCGTTGGTGTGCCTCTTGCCCTGAATGCCAACTGGTAAACCTACCGGCCATCCCAAGAGCTCCATTGCGCCCATTGCCACTAATTGAGGTCCCGTTTGAGCGCATTGGCATGGACCTCATCGGGCCATTTCACCGGAGCACTCGAGGATATCGCTTTGTGTTAGTTCTGGTGGACTACGCAACGCGATATCCTGAAGCGGTGCCGCTGCGCACTATCTCTGCAAAGAGTGTTGCGCAGGCACTGTTTCAGGTCATCTCCCGAGTTGGAATCCCGAAAGAGATTCTGACCGACCAGGGCACCTCGTTTATGTCACGCACATTAAGGGAACTATACGGTTTATTGGGCGTCAAGGCAATTCGGACTAGTGTTTACCACCCACAGACCGATGGCCTTGTTGAGCGCCTGAATAAAACCTTGAAGTCCATGATCCGTAAGTTCATACACGATGATGTCGGAAATTGGGATAAGTGGCTTGACCCTCTGTTGTTTGCAGTGCGGGAGGTGCCCCAGGCCTCCACAGGATTTTCTCCCTTTGAGCTGCTGTTTGGCAGAAAACCACGTGGGGTTCTGGACCTAGTTAAGGAAAACTGGGAGGAGGGTCCGAGCCCAAGCAAAAACGAGATTCAATACGTCCTGGACCTGAGAGCAAAACTCCACACACTGGGGCAATGTTCACGGGAGAATTTGCTCAGGGCCCAGGAGCGTCAACAACGCCTGTACAACAGAGGGGCTAGGCTGAGACAATTTGCACCGGGAGATAAAGTACTTGTATTACTTCCCTCTTCCAGCTCCAAACTGCTCGCTAAGTGGCAAGGGCCCTTTGTGGTCACACAGCGAGTGGGCGATGTAGACTATGAGGTTGTGCGTTCTGACAGGGGAGGGGCAACACAAATTTACCACCTCAACCTCCTCAAAGCATGGAGAGAGGCAGAGCCTGTTTCTCTGGTGACTACCGTGAAAGAGAGGGATGAGTTGGGGCCTGAGGTGCCAAATTCCACCAATCCAGCCTCGCTCCGTTGTGAAGACCATCTCACTCAGTCCCAGAGAGCAGATGTGGCTGCGTTGCAGCAGCGCTTTGCTGATGTGTTCTCCCCTCTGCCAGGACGCACCAACCTTATACAACACCATGTTGAAACTCGCCCAGGCGTGACAGTACGATCACGGCCTTATCGGTTGCCTCAACACAAAAGAAAGGTAGTTCAGAAAGAATTGGAAGCTATGCTGGAGATGGGGGTAATAGAAGAGTCCAATAGTGCCTGGTGTAGCCCCATCGTTCTGGTTGTCAAGAAGGATGGGTCTATACGGTTCTGTGTGGACTACCGCAAGGTGAATGACGAGTCACGGTTTGATGCCTATCCAATGCCCCGGGTCGATGCCCTGCGTTACTACCTCCTGGGACGCCCATTCACCCTCTATTCGGACCATGCCCCTCTACAGTGGCTCCACCGCATGAAGGATGCCAACGCCCGGATCACTCGGTGGTATCTGGCGTTGCAGCCTTTTAAATTCAAAGTGGTCCATAGGCCGGGGGTGCAGATGGCTGTGGCAGACTTCCTTTCCCGCTCACAGGTGGGGGGGGAGTAGGCTAGGCTGGACGGCTCCCCGGCCTAAGTCGGGCGGTGGAGGTGTGTGGCAGTGGGCGTGGTCTGCGCTCAGCTGCAGGGGAGAGAGGTGTGGGAGTGGTTCATGGGAACAGTGCCGTGGTGAGTTCAATCATGACAGCTGTAATGTGGTGCTAATTAGGCTGAAGCTACTTAAGCAGGAGCAGACGGGAGTTCGGGAGAGGAACAGTCACACACGCAGAACGAGGACTGAGACGGGAGCGTGAAGCCATCAGAGTGGTGGCGTTCCGGGAACGTTGGACCGAGTGCGCCCGAGAAGCGAAGCGGAGCGCACGACGGTCCGCATTTTGTGTTGTATTTTGGATGAAATAAATATACCTTTGTTAAACCTACCCACTGAAGCCGTATCTGTGTTGGGGAGAACCTACGGTAGTCGAGAGTCGGCTACAATTATTTAAATGGATTATTAATCTAAAGCATATTTTATGTTGTGTAAAGATTTTCAAATAACATGTTATAATAATATTAAGGCTGCAATTCTTTATGGATTTATCTGTAGATGTATCTTCTTTCTTGTTTAATCAATTAATCGTTTCGTCTACAAAATAATATAAAATTGAAATAAATAAAAATGCTCACCACAAAAAAAAGCCCAGGCTTTCTTAACAGTTTGTTTGTCTGACCAAAACACAAGATACTCACTCTAACGACACTATAACAAGAAGTCTAAGAAAACAAGGAAATATTGACAATTGAAAAGCTGACTGAATGCCAATAATTAATTATCTTGCTTCCCAATTGTTCATGCTGTATTATATATTTAAATCTAAAAACATACATAAAATGGGGTTTGCATTGAATCTCTAACTTTAAGTAACTGGGTGTACATTTTGTGGTTACAAGGGTAAATACAAAGTCACTTTAGTAACGTTCATTGTTTGGTCAACACGTGTGGTGTGATGCCTTAAAACAGATCAGCTTTTAACACCCATTTGTCAACTAATTATAACTTATATAGGTTAACTCCCCATTGACACGTCGGCTAACGCTAGCTGGTTTCAAGATAACGTCAGACATTAAACCGAGGGAGCATAACTGTTAACAGTGAGTGACAGGAATAATAATAATAATAATAATAATAATAATAATAATAATAATAATAATAATAATAATAATAATAACACCAATGGACCGACACTCGTTGTTCCTCTTTCTACTACTGGGCCTCTTTTTACCGTCTTTACCTGATTAACTGTTAGCTAACATTAGCTTCACTGTTTTTGTTAGCTAACGGTGAGAGCAGTCTGTCGACGTGTTGACGATGCCTTCGGGGACATGTCTGATTAAAACGACGAACAGACAAACCACACTTTGTCAGTTCTTACCTGAACGATAGCCTTAATTTCTAGGTCATATTTTATAATTTCTTGTCCGCAAATTCGGACGTGGACATCCGCGGAAGACGCCATATTTGTTTTTGTACGGCAAGCTGGAAGCCCAAAAGATAACGCGCTCTGCTAAAGTGGAATAAATAGTTTTTACGGTTCTCCTGTCACAGTGTTTATATTAAAACAGCTGTGTGGTCAATAAATAACGTATTTTGTTAACATATAACATAGACTTATCAACGAATTAGTGATGTAAGAAAATATAAGTTTACCTCTAATTAACCAATACCATGGCTTATGTACTGTTTTATAGGAATTCAAGCAAAATAAATAAAAATTTGTCCTGAAACGTGAGAAATGTGTAACCTACTTTGTTAGTGTTATGATCTCGGAATTATTTTGTCTTTATATTTTGTAGCCGTTTTGTATGGCTTCACCATTACATTGCATGAAAATACACTGGATGTCTTGCGCAAAAACTCAAAATATTACCCTCCCAAATAAATGTGGCACAGTTATCCATCCTGGCAGCCATACTGTATTTGGTTTGTTCAATCTGTTGGTTTTATGTAATGTCCCAGAAACCCAAACCAACAGCAAATTAAACCTACTAACAGGTATTGCCTAAAACTCTGAACTAGCTTATCCCTCTGTGCCACAGATGTCTACTCGTTGAGCCACAGCATTAGACTGAGCTACCTGTTCTTTCATTATGATAAAGGTTGGCACTGAAGTTTATGGTAGGTCAATCCCACATACACCGTCCTAATGTCATAAATACTTAGGAGAGCACCAAATTATACAAAAGCATATTTCCCTTCTTTAAGTACCACCTGCTTAGAAAAGTAATTTTAGGAAATTAATGAGCCTTTTCTAGAAACCAAACTATACGTTTGTGACCCATTATTAAAGAGTAACATCTTCAGTAGAAACAAATAGACTTGAGCCTGAAATCTCCAACAGTCATACAATAATAATAATAATAATAATAATAAGTATTTTGGCCCTGTATTTTTTCCCCTTCCATATATTATCTCGCTAGAGTGGACATATGCATACGTTAAACATTTATATACAGGAATAAGAGAACCTGTGATGCTGTTTTTTTGCTTATGCTATTAAAATCAGTCTGTACACTTGGCTCTTCATCTCAGTCATCCTTAACCCCATGTTCACAGTTACATGTACCAATTAAACACACAAGATTTAAGATCGGGTGCTAATGGTTTTATTATTTTGATATTGAAAATCAATAAACGTAATCAGACTATTGTGGTTACAAGCAGAGCTGAGGTACCAACTCCCCGCTGATACAACAGAGAAATAATGGTTTAAAAAATAAGAAAGAAAAATAGAGAGGCACAATAACACAACAGAGACTCCGGGCAGCTGTCCGCAGGATGTCAAGCAGCCAGAGACAAAACTGTCAGAAGCTCTGAAACAGAATGAGTTGTTACAGTACAAACCAAAAAAAAAATGTTTTTATATTTCCATGCCTGTGCATAAAGCCACTCACTGTGCCTCCAAGAAACAAAAACAACAATGTAAAACAAAAGAAAAAGTTAGATAAAACAAAGGTAAAAACCCCGCACAACATTTATTACACAACATAAATATAACAACTGTCAAGATATTGTATTCGAACAGGCATATATGTGAACTACAAATATAGACGTCATTGCTAAAGAGAGGATCAAGTTAGTTTCAGCAGGATACACTTTCTGCAGGTTTTGCTTGTTAAAGAAATTATAATCACCAAGAGATCTATTATAGAGCACTTAGCAATGGAGTACAGCCTTCCTACTGAGACTGGGGAGAGGAACACACACACAGGACTAACTACAGAAAGATCCCATGCTGTTGATCTAGTCAAATAAGTTACCATACAAGACCAGAAGCATCATAACAATGGCATGTAGCTGTGGAGCTTAGAATGATCGATACTTCCCACATCCTCTACATGGACTTGTATGGATTTTTACTACAAAATCATTTACTGTCTGTATGATTAACAAAATTGAAAGAAAAAGAAAAAAAAGAAACAGAACATATGCTTTAGGATAAATATTTCCTGTTTGTTAAATGTCTCTCTCTCCATGCATTTTGGCAAATCTTGGTAGTAGATGTAAATCACTGAAGTGTTGCATGATGACATGTGTAGATATGGAAAGAGGGGTTGTTTATATTATCAAGGATGGGTTGTTGTCGTTTGCTTCAATAAGATCAGTCTGCAGAACAGGAAATTACTCCCCTCCCCCAATCATTCATTGCAGGGGAGGATGAGGGGTCTCTGCCCACCAGCCTTTAGTGGCCCCTGGCTAACATCAGGAGCTCCCTGACAAGACAACTGCAAACCAAAGCCCTTCTAAAAAAAGCACCCAGAAGGGGACAAAACATCTCTGACGCAGTGGTGAAGTTTTCCCAGAAAACTGATCAGATGTTTAATTTTTTCCCCACCAAAGTCAGAGAGAGCAGGCGAGCCGACTCCAACCTGAGCTTCAAGGCTGTGGAGCACCCGAACCTCGGTCCCAAGTCATGACTAAAGAAGAGTTGTGTGAAGGAGAGGGTCTCTCTGTTGACTCTGTGAGTCTGGATTAGGGCTCTACCGCACCCATCTTACCGCCTCAAACCTTCAATGACAGAACGCTTCATGAGCTTCACAGACAACGCTTAATCAAAGTCACAATGAAACTGCAGCTCTGAAAGCATTTGCTTCCTTTAACTGGCTTTAGGGCAGAACATAATGCAAGAAAGTAGGAAGTCATAGGAAACTGAAGGCAAGGAAGGCAATGACTGAAACCACGATGTGTGGTATTTTAATGTAATTATACAAATAATTCTGATGACATATTGTAAGTTTTGTGGCAGTCTGTTTGTTATTAATATCAGACCCTGTTTGCACTGAGCCAACACATGTTTCCCAAATGCCATTTGTTGCGAAAACGATGTGCGCCACACAAACATTAAAGAAAATTACTATATTTCTTGTTCATCTTCCCGTTTGTTTGCAACGCTGCCAATAACTGCAGTCGCCATTGGTTGCCTGGCAACCTCACAGTGACAACAGGACTACGGGAAGTCACTACCCCTCGCCAAGAAATAGTCCGGCACATATTCCCTGTTAAAATGGTTTCTATTTTTGTACGGATTAAACAAACGAGATATAACATGTTAACCAGTGAGCTTTAGAGGTGCTGACTGGTGAATGTTTGGGTCATGTAAACGATAATAGCATCTGTTGCAAAAGGAGTAAACATTTGGAAACAATTAGCAAAATAAAATGCTAATTATTTGATATTGTTCATTTGAATTGTCTTAAAAGTCAATTTTAAGATGATTTATTGGATTTATATCATTTGTATTATCTCTGTTGTCAACCTAAATTGCAATCTGATGTTTCTATTCAAGCACTCTTTACTGTCTAATTAAACATTAATGAATTAATGATATACTATAAGTACATCTAATAACATTTTTATGTTAAGATACAAGACAATTCATTAAGTAATATTATGTTGTGTTCAGTAAAAAGTTCAGTTCAGTAAAAAAAATAAAACTGGTTTCATTGTGACTTTGATTCATGTCTATGAACTACATGTTAAGTCTGTGACTCCTGGTAAAGCCTGCTTCAGTGGAAAGTCTAGTTTCAACAAATTATCTCCTTACATGTTAATTTACAGGACGAAATAAATATCAAAGTAATGGTATGAACACTGTGATCGGGAAAAATAAGCAACAAAATATAATTTAGGAAAATAAATTCTAACATGCAACATTTGACAGAGTCAGAGCATAAATATCATACCATAATATTAATTTAAAAAAAAAAAAAAAAAGGTTTAAACATACAAGCAGGACAGCGCCATATAAAGATACAACATTCATATTCTTTCTGGATCCTGACAACAAGTCTACCTCTGTATCCAAACAAAAGTCTAACAGGAAATAGCACATCAGGAAAAGCTCAACCAGACACTCACGTCTGTCTGTCTGTATGATCCTGCTGAGGAAGACTAGTCTACATTCATCAGCAAAGCAGCAGCAGCAGAGTTATACCTCGCTATGTCAGCATACAGCAGTGCAGCAGTCAGAAACACAAGACTGACGAGAGTCATCGACAGAAGGAATAATATGGCTAAAACGGCTTTTTAACACAGCCATGTTAGCACCCAGCCACTGACAGATTAGCACCACAGTTTACCTCCATGCTCAGTTTGTCGCTTCATTCGCAACCTGCGACTCAGTGCCAACACTGACTTTAAGGAGGGTCTGGCACTTTATAATAGCAAAGTTAAGAAACGGAAAGTTTTGTTTTATGCTTTTTTTTGTTTTGTTTTTCTCGAAAAAGGTCTCAAGAGGCGGCAACACGGTGCTCCATGTCAAACCCACACAAGAAGAAGAATGCAATTAAATTGACAAGGGAAAAAGCAGGCCCAAGTCTCCCTCTGCCTCAAACACAGTGGAAGTTTGCTCTTCTCTAGACGGACACACCAGCGGTGATAGCAGCAGCAGCCAATACAGAAAACACAATAACGTGGCATAGTGGGCAGAGAAAGAGTTAAAAACGGAACCAGGTTTCCCAAAACAACTTCAATTTAGAGTTTACATTTATTCATATTATATATTTAGTTCCTCTTCTGTTATACGTTAAAAGGTCAATCCTATGTAGACACGACAAAGAGCATATCTGCTGTTTAAGGCTGATTATTATACAAAATGTATTGATTTGGGATTGAAATTAAGTTTTCAGTAAATTTTTGAACTTCAAGTTTAGGTTTTGGGAAACCCAGCCCCTTGTATCTGTAGGGAATCCCCTCCAGACTGACATAAGGTGCAGATTTGTGTTCTCATATATTTGATTAAGGCACCTGGTTCAGCAGGCATCATATTCAAAAACCAAGTGCAAGGTGAGTAACACTGTTGGTCTTTTGACTGTTTTAGGAAAAAGTGTGAAAAAAAAAACCAGGGTGTGTAGTAATAATATACTGGAATTGTGTCATAGACACTCTAAACCAAAAACGTAAATCTCTTTGTGCTCATTCAATAGCAGCAAGTATGAAATCATTCGATTGAGATTTCAATAACAATGGAGACACTTTCCATTGAATGGCCAAATTGTATCCCGATCCACAAAGAATTCCAGACATTACTTGATTCTCTCAGTGCTATGCAGGAAATCAGCATGCAGAAACATCATTCCTACAGCATTTTGTTTGTCACTGAGTACATTTCTGTATGTATCTTATTCATACTGGGAAAAATTTGCAGGTTAATGAGCATACAGCCTCTGAAGATGAGGTGTTTTGACAAGCATGGTAGCCCACATGGGTTCAAACAAGACAGGAAACATTTGAAATGCCCCGAAAGAAACTCGAAGCCAGACTCTGAGATCTGACATCACAGCCAGCAGGAGGTGAAGTCATTTTAGTTTGTAGTTTTTACAAACCCAATTTATTGAGAGAATAATATTTGGAAACGTTCATTCTTTCTGTAATTTCAGAATAATTTCAAAGAAGTTTCTTGATTCATTTTCACTTTGTTCTTGTGGTGAACAAGTTAGCAAACAGTATCATTGTAGTTGCGTTTCTCCAGTCCAAGTCCAATATATACTATTTTAACTCTGCTTTTGGTCTCCACCAACTCTTGGGTAAAATATATGGCAATTCAGATGGTAAATGTTCCACTATATTCACCCACTATATTGCTAGCTGTTTGGTGCTGAGCAGGAAGTGTACGGTAGTTTTTCAGAGCTTTACATCTGGGGATGGAAACTGCGCTGATGATAGCAGTGAGACTAAACCAAAACAGTGAAGTTGCAGGCCGTAAAAAAGCAAAAAAACAAGTTTAAGATGCTAAAATGCTCAAGCTGTGGGAAGCTGCAGAGTCTATTCAGTTCTATGTGGGTTCTTTATGGCAAGCAACATCTGTGCGTTAACATAGTTATTTTATACTTGTTTAATACATAAATAATGATTAGTGCAGCTTGTAACCTTAAAAAATATATAAATTTATTATTGAAAGCTTATTCTCCATTAATTTACAATGATATGTTTTGGAATAGTCAGCTTACCTGTTTTGCACTGACTAAAACTAGAAATTATTAATTGTAAGTGTATCAATGAACTATTTGAAACTTTTTTGAAATTATTCTGAAATTACAGAAATAATAAAATAAAGCATCACCAAATATTTCCTCTTGAGATTGTTCATGAATACATAACGCCAATATATTAACATTAGAAGGAAATTCCCCCTAGAAGTTAAATCAGCAAAAGCAATGTCCTTATACACCAAAAAATATGCATTTATTTGAAGTTCTCGTGAATGTTTTGCACCTCTCAGAGGGAATAAAGATCCTCTGTGACTTTGGGCAATGGTATCAAATCAAGGAGTCTGACTTTTACATAAGAAATAATGGTATACCTAACAATAACAACCATACAGCTCAATAATACAGAAATCACCATTCTGCTGTTGTTCAGGGTAACAATATTCTTCTGATTGGTCCAACAGTGACAGTTCAATGCAAATGATCAGGAGGGGAAGTCTGGTCTGATGACAGTTATTGAGAACATGAATCACCTGTTATCCTTGTGAGTGGATAATCATTTTCGGACGATTTCTTGGAAATGTTATCAGCACCATGTGACAAACCCCAGTTTGATTACGGCGGTCAAATCTTTTGTGAAAGGAAAATGTTGCAGGTTGTGTATGTTTGAATACCGATCTGGAGAAAGCGGAGAACTTTGTGAATTATTGTGGCAAGTCTGTTGGCCTTTTTTCAGTTTGTGTAGCGAGCATTGCACTATATTGATTGACATTGACAGTTCATAACACACACACACACACACAAAATATTTTGTACAGAGTAAAGAATGGCGACAATAATTGGAATACATAAATATATTTTCTTTAGATTTTATACGTCATCACATATGTCAGATAGAAGAACGATATTACCCTGATTTGCTGAAGAAGAGCTTTATGGATCCACTTAAGCTTTTATTGGACAAGAGGAGCACAAGGTTACACACTCTATTAGCTTAATAGTTGACTGTATAGGATTTATATCATCAGAAATAAAAAGAATAAGGAATAGTTTTACTGGCGAGGATTTTCACTCATTTCCTTGACTGTTAAAATGCCACAGAGTCTCCTGGTCTAAATGTAAAGTTGCACAGCTTGCACCTATCATGTTAAATGTAAAAACCTGTGAGGACTCTATCTTGAATCAGCTTCGTGATCGTCTACAAAACACACACACACACACACACTCTGCTCAGCTGGTCAATGGCCAACTAGCGGCTATTCAACCACCGTTGACCCCCCATCAGACCTGGGCAAAATTGTAGTTAAAAATTGCTTCAAATGTTGCCCCAAAAGATATAACTGAGCACAAGGAGTTCAAATTTTTGAAGCCATTTTTTAAGACTTATTTCACCACGTCTGCTACTTCAGTCAAGGTTGTTTTGAGCAAATCAGGCTGAACAGTTTTGTTGTTGTTGTTGTTGTTGTTGTTGTTGTTGTTGACAATATATTGGCAGGACTATGTCATAAACCTCAGGCACAACCCTTGGCAACTGACATGTCTGCCAAGTTATTATTTTTGTTTTGTGTGTAAGTGAAAAGTTCAAAAAGGCAATAAGTGTCCGGATTGAGTCTCCATTTGTAACTGGCTTGCCATACAGTACAGTGATATAGTAACTTCCCCCAAGGCGGCCCGGATCAGCATCTTTCAAACGGGCTCTTCCTGGCCACCCTGGGCTAAACCCCCTCCTCATTAAGTCACAAGTAGAAATCAGTTTACAAATGATAACAATATAGCTCTCTGGAGAAATGTGTCTATACTGTACATCACCCTGAAGAGGAAGCCAAAGCAGAATCAATTTTTCCATAGGAAACCTCTACTGAAGGCAAATTAATCATGACGCCAAGGGGGTCAGGATCATTGTAGGGGCCCTGGAATCAAAACCCTCTATTTTTTTTTAAGACCACAAACACATTATCCACACGGTTCTTGACCAGGGAATAGATCTATCCTATCTGGGCTTCCCAAAGCCAAGCAATGATACATGCTCATACAGCATCTTATATCATTACATGGCTCCAGAAACATGTTGACCTAACCCTTGTCAGGCCGTACACCTATTCCCTGCTAGTTTATAGACCTAGCCAAGTCAGGTAATAGACCTATCCTCGCAAGTAGTCATCAAAGTACACTTGCAGCATTCACACCAGGCCTTTTTAGCAGCAAATGGAAGAAAAAAATGCTTTCTTTTTGTTGTTTTTTTTTTCCTTTTTTGGACAAAGTGCTTTTGTTTTTCAAACATATAAGATAGAGTACTCTATACACATATCTAACATTTAGAAGGTACATATCAACTTATAGTCTATTTACAAAAAAGGAATCACTACTAAGAAAATAGCTATGGACGGTAGGGGAGAGCAAGTCATTAGGCTACAACTAGCACTGAGTAGTCAAATAAGAATCATGGATACTCATCATTTTAGTTTCAGAAAAAAGCACCATTTCTCCCTTTTTAGACGGAACAGAAATCAGTAAAAAATATATATATGCAGCACTAGCTGTTATTCAATCACAGAATATAGAGAGACCACAGCGCTGCATCGCCAACACCATACATCAGAGTTCATTCTGTGAAGGAGTTATTTCTTTACTTCAAACTAACCTGAATTCAGCCTTGTCAAACATATATTTTTTGTTGTATTCGCCTGCTAACAGAGAGAACTCTCGTTGAATTTTGAAATTCCTGGGAATGGCTGCATTTCCTCTTAGGAGGCAGCAGGAAGGAAAGCACACGGGCATCATGCATTTCAAAAAGTTGGACATGCTACCAATCTGTGGCCTGAATATTGTAACTGCGTGTTTTGGTGAAGAAAGTTATTCTCTGCAACTGGTCAGGAAGGATGTGAGCTGAGGACCGAAGGTAAGGCCAGGCAGAAATATATCAGCAATGCAACCTCAAAGGCAGCAAAGCCAGTCCCAGGAAATGCAAAATTCAACCGATTTCATGGTCAAAGAGGGAATATGTGTGATAATTGGTATCACAATGCACAGTGCTGAATCCAGATCAATCTGGGAAACACTAAAATTTCTTTGTCTTTCATACAGCAACTGCCTTCACATCTCCACACTGTTGTCCTCTGAGTTTCTTTCTTTCCTGGACATGCCACTGTCTTTGCTAAGGACAGCATGCCCCCATTCTCTTTGTAGACCACTCAAACTAGACCATGGCTTTGCTGCATTGTTTCAAATAAATCCAGTCCTGATTCTCTGTAAATCCCTCAGCCAGTAAATGATACCAAAAGGGTCAGGTGCCAGTTTAAATATCAAACTATCAGACCAACTGGCTACTCTTTAAGACCTTCTCCTCTTTTCCTCCCCATTGCCTTCTTTCCACTAACAGGGCTACTTCCAACCCAACAGGAAAGATAGCAGGCAGCTAAAGTACAAAAATATAACAATACACTTTTTTTGTGTTTTTTCTTTTTTTTTTACTTTCTCGGTGGATAGGATAGGATTTAGAAATGTGTCATGCTTAAAAATGAATCAATTGTCATGAAAAGTGGCATTTCACCATTGATAGATATAGAATTAATGTTTCTATATACAGTACTTTAAAACACAATTCAGTTAATATTTTGTTGATGGACTAGACCTCATCTAGATACAGAAATCCAACAAGTGACACCAGGAACAAAACATTTTGGTTATTGTTGGTGACATTTTGACAAAGAAAAATGTAACATAGCTTATCTACTAGCGCTCTTGGTTTTTGTCCTAGATAGCGCCACAAAAACAATTAGCATGTGGAGGGAGGAAAAAGTTCAGGAATGAAGTGCTTGCTGCAACACATCTACAGGAGAAGCCCACAGATGGAGATCATTTTCAAATTCTTAAAAAAATGACTGAATGTTCCTTTTCTGTACAGAATTGGACCCAAGCTAATTTCACAGTTCTATGAAGTTCCCTGACCTTCCCACATTTCTTACATTCAATACGGCGTCAGGTAAGCTGTGCAAAACCTTACTTTAACTGGCTGGTCGCCATTTCGTTGCATGTGTCTTTGGTACAAAAAACAATCAAAATATAGTGTGCAAATATTTTTTTGTAACTCTAAACAAAAATATCTGTTAACCCCACCCCCCATCCCTAAAGACAGAGTACCAAAACACAAAAGTAATCCATTGCAGAGCCCTCCTATATACACAGACTCTGTGGCATGACGCAACAAGAGCTTCCACTTAAATTTTGTACATTCAGAATATCTCTTTACAACTGAAATACACAACAAAACACACAGTTGTCTCCCTCCTCGCATTCGCTACCAATCTCCCTCATTGTAAAGCTGTCCTCTCCTTGGCTGGACCTCAGGGAGTTATGACCAATCACATCGTCTCGTTCAGCTCCTCTCATGCACTCACTCAGACTTACAGAAACACACACATACATACACAAGGCACAATGAATAGAACTCTGATCAAACACTAGTATGAGCACACCTGGTCATCTCTACTGTACAAAAAGGGGAGCCAGTGCCGTTTTTCACTGGGAGACACTTTTATGTACAGTTTCCTAGAGGAGATGGATCACTGTTTGTCATCTTTATCACCTCCATCACCACCATCATCTTCCTCACAGTCTGCTCCCATTCTGGCAAAATGCCCGTTTCACCTAGTCCAGTTATAACCAGCACAAGGCCAAAAGCACCAAACTACATGCACTTCCTCTCCACATGGTCAACCACCTCCTGCTGTTTTAAGTTAACGTAGTCAAAATGAGGCATTAAGCTTCCTCCTGCTTTCCACAAACTTCAGCCCAGCAGGATGGCTGTCGCTTAATCTTTAAAGTCTAATTTTGACTTTAAGCTTCTATTGCTTTTTTGTTTCCAGCTTTATTTAGCTAAAAGTGAACTCCTATATTTTAACACCAGCTGACTTGATTGGCAAACAGGGGATGGCATGAACATATTCAGGCCTTCAATACAAAATACTTCCTGCCACCCCAAAACGCCTCGGAGCACTCTTCTTTTTTTCACTCTGTAGCCGTCTTGGCAACCACAGCTGTTTTCGTCAAAGTACTTTTTATTGGAGTGGGTTCATTTTGTGTTGCCATGTAAGGTGAGACTCTTCTAGGAAATGATAACCGGAACTTTTTCCAGCCTTTGATGGTGTCTGATGTGTAACAATTATTCCTCTATCATTACAACCTCAAATAAACTGTGTGAAAGTATTCCAGTGGTTACACTCGTGTGACTGTCTCTGTGTCCGCCCCGGAGGCAGACCTCCGACAAAACCGACCCTACACAACACTATGTTAAACACATCTAATAGTCACCAGTGGATTTCGGACGTGCTATTAGCTATACACCTAACCATCACTTGCTTTAAGAGGCGCTTTTCCCAACAGATGCTGACAATGGGTTGGGAGACAGTGACACACTGACTCTGCACACAGTGTGCATAGACAGTAAGCTAGGGTGTATGCCATACAGGTGCATGGCTTAAACAAACACACATACATACACACAGGGAGTGGTATGTGTGTTTGTGTGACTAACAATGTGTATGTACTCTGGGCTGGAGGGGGCATGCAGAGGGGAGCATAGTTACAATGGGACCGCACGGTGGTAATACCACTCCTCTCAGTGGACCGCAGTTTGTCTAGATTTTGGAGGTTGGGACTCGCAGGCCGACCAGCCCGCCGGTTGGATCACCCCGTCCTGTGTTCTCCAAGATCTTGTTGACAAAATCTGAAGTCTGCCCAGCAACAGGTGGTGCCACTGCAGTAAGACACATGAACACACATTCAGAGATGTTAAACACCTTGTTTATGTAACTATCTTGTGTCCAAAAACAGCAGTTACAGTATACATATACATATACATGTATCCATAACATTTTCTCCAGAGAATTTTACTTTTTCAGAAAGGGCTCTTTGATATTCTTGTAAAATGCATACATTTTCGCCGTATTATCCCCTGGTTGTCTTTATAATATAATAAGGATCAATAGTGATTGAGTTAATGGGGTCTTACTTTAGCTATATTATTTCTCATCATTTGATTTTTTTCCAATCATGTAGATTGTAGCATACTAGCTTTTCTTTACCACTTACATAAAAGTTTAATTTTGCTCTTTTAAGATTATGTTTTTTCCAATCCTGAATGATATCGTCACATCATAATTTAACCCATATTTCATTATCAAAAACAGAGAGTTTTGTAATTATTTAATGTCTGACAGCAATTCTTTTTACAAACCTTTTTTTCTGTATACAACATATTTTAATCAACTCAAATACATAGTAAAGAAATGCCTTCCATTAAAGTATGTATGGTATATGGGCGGCTGTGGCGTAGTGGAGAGCAAGGTAGCTCTCCAATCAGAGGGTCGGTGGTTCGATACCCGGCTTCGGCAGTCGATGTGTCCTTGGGCAAGACACTTAACCCCAAGTTGCTCCCGAAGGCTTGCCATCGGTGTGGACTGGATGATGAATGTTAGTTAGTCTGATGGTGGCACCTTGCATGGTAGCCTGTCATCAGTGTGTGAATGGGTGAATGATATGTAATATACTACTGACTGTAAGTCGCTTTGGATAAAAGTGTCTGCTAAATGACTGTAATGTATATTTTATTCTTTGTTCTTTAATCTTTGAATCTTCAAATAAAGAGCTGTTAACCTTCCAGTGTTTGAATTTCATTATGGTAATAGTAATTTAAATTTAATGTAATTTGAAGTACATTTAATGTGTGTAATTCATATTTTCCAAGTTACTGCCTGTTAAGTCTGTCAGCTGTCGTACTCCTATTCAATTCTTACCAAGTGTCTCCTGGATGAGATTCTCCAGAGTGTCAGCCATGTTGGTTGGACGGGGAGAAGAGTCCTCCACTCGGGCAACTATCTCCTCCTTGATGGCATTGATCACGAAGAGCAGCCGATCTACAGGAGGGCAAATGGTGGAGCACACAAACAAGCATGGACCAAAGTTAACACACTAAGGAACAGTTGGTGGCAGCACCACTTTTAGGTCATTTTTAACAATTTTGAATGTGACAAAGCCTTAAAGTAGATACAGGTGGATTAAGAGTAGTACATTTGACAAAGAGCTTTATCAAGGTATAAAAATAATGAATGCAGAGGTTGATTAACTTGTGTGTAAAAACTGTGTCGTAAGCAACGTACCGTACTCCGTGCTGAGTCCCCAGAGCTTCACCTTGTTTGCTTCATACTGGGCCTTCTTTTTTAAACGACAAGCTCTACGATAAAAAAGAGATGAGTTTACTTACGCATAACAGGAGAGAGCTCTTTTTAGAGAATAGTAGTCATTGGGAAACATGACATGATTCTCCCAAATAAACTTCCTAGGTACAACTGAACTCAAAACTAGACTCACGGTCTAAGCAATAAAACCTTTTAAAACTAATATACTGTGGAGGTCAGTGTGATTTTAAAAGAAGGTTCGTCCTACTCTTGTTTTTACATACAGTACATGCGTGCATGTGTTACCTGGATGCCAGCTTGTTCTTCTCCTTGCGTGACCGTGGTCGTGCGGTCAGCGGCAGTTCACTGACGGGCGTCAAGTCGCTGATCACCTTGTTCAGTTTACGGAGCTCGGTGCCGATCTGCAGCAGCTTGCGTGGATTGGGAGTCAGGTCTTCCACGTCGGTGCGGCGAGATTTCTTCAGCATATACTTTCCTTCATGACAACCAATGATAGGAGGCATTAAAGATGACTCTCACATCCATTTCAATGTTGCAGCAGTCATGAAGCACACGAGTATGTATGACAGCTCTTTTTACTTGGCTTCGTATTGTTTACCAAGTTAATATTATTTGTTCTATGTTAAATAATTTGTGACTGAAAAATATAATATTCATGAAACTTTTGTTTGCACCTCTATCAGCCAAAACTCCTCTTCATTTTGAAGTGCTTAGGTGGAAGAAATACTTTTTCACTTTTCACTAAATATATTTTAGAGCATTTAGACATTTTATTGCTGTCATTCACTCATTCAGTCACAGTTGGGTACACCTACAGTCTCTCTAAAAAACAATTCGGGTGTTTGCACAGGGCCGGCTACTGACCTCCAGCAATAGTGTCAGTGGCTGATATATTTTCTATGCGTGCCGCGACAGATCAAGCAAGAAAACGCAATGTTATCTACTATTAAAGATAAAAAAAATATATTATAAATGATCTCATTCTGATAAATTATACAATAATGCATCTAAAGCTTTTGACATCCCTCTCTCCATGCTATTCTCCCAGAGTTTCAGTTCCCCCGATTCCCCTCCCGAATCTTTAAATCCATTCACTTTGTTTATTAGAATAGCCTAATGTCACTGCTGTTTGTGATTGTGTTTTTTAAATTCTGAACTTATACAATATATTTGATAGTTGTGCCTAAAAAGAGAGCGAGTGCAACGAGCAGACACACACTCAAAGGCAGACAGACAGTGAGACAGAGATTAGCTCTATAGAAACGAGAGTGGGTTTGCTTGATGACTGGCACAGAGAAATGAGCTTTTAGTGTGAACAGCCAGGTTACTGCTTACGCAACAATTTACTTCCACATCCAGTGTGAACCCAGCAGGTTCAGTTATAAAGAAAACGGTCATTGAGTGTGTGTTTGACTGCCACCCATTAGGAATGATTTATTTTCAGTGTTTTTTCTTTCCAAAACCACTGCTAACTTAGATAGATTCAGGAATTCAAACAAAAGGATAAAATAAATGCAATAAAAGTGCTTTGCAGCTGTGACAAATTAAGAATACAACATGTGATCACTTAAACTATAGTATTACTGCTACATGCTGTGCACAGCTGCTGTTGTGTAAGTCCAAACCGTCACAGTCCCACTGAGAGACTCAGTACTGCAGTCCCCACTTAAAGGCGTATTAGACACGTTTTATGCAGTGATGTGTGATAGAGCTGGTGAAAAGAAATGCATTGGAAGATTCTCAGAAAGCTTTTGACTAAACATCACAAGCAAGGCTTACATCCCACAGTGCGCGCTTGTGTAATAATATATATATATATATATATATATATATATATATACATACACACACTGTATGTACGTGTGTGTGTATATGTATGTATACCATGGAGAGGCCCGTTCTTCTGGTACAGGTTGCTAGGCAGCGTGTGTCTGTCCCACTCAGACGGCTTAAGCATACGTTCCTGTTTGGAGGGGGTGAGCTGCTCGCTGTACTCCCAGAAGTAGCGACGCTTGCCTCTCTTCCGGCTGGAGACTCCTGCTGTCAGGCCTTTTATGTCATCCATTAGCTCCATGTCACAGCCTGGTGAAAACAAGACAGGAGAGTGGAGAGGAAATCAGAGCAAAAAAAAGACAGAGAAAGAAAATTAGGGGTAAAATAAAGACAGAAAGGTAATAATTTAAGAAATAACCAACAAATTTCTCAAATAATGGCAAGCCATTGATTGGTGACACACAACCAGAAGCATGACGATGACAGGCTTTTACCTGGCTCTGAGAAGGCATCACTCATGTCGTCATCCTTGTCGGCTTCGTAGTCTTCATCCTCCTCCTCCTCCTCATCCTCATCCTCCTCATTCTCAGACAGCTCGTGCTCGCTGCCAAAACCCTCATCGTGGTCTTCGTCATCCACCTCAAGCCCCTCGCCTTCCTCCTCCTCCGCATCTTCCTCGTCTTCCTCCTCTTCCTCTTCCTCCTCTTCCTCCTCCTCCTCCTCCTCCTCTTCAAGCTGGGAGTGGGCTCTGCCGGCCAGCCTGTTGCGGGTCAGGAAGAGAGAGTAGTTGTGCTCCTCCTCCTTGCTCTTCTCCGTGCCCTCGACATCTGGACCGCCGCTAGCCCCTGCCACACAATCGTCGGTGCTGCCCAGCTCAGAGGTGCTGCCCTCCATGGCCTGGCTCGCCTCCACCAGCAGAGGCACGGTGGCAGACCAGCCAACAAGTGTCTCCTTTCCTGTCCCCCCTGCCCGCCTCTCAAAGCTCGTCAGGCTGGCAGAGCTACTGGCTGCAGCAACAGGAATTACCACCAAGGTGTTGCTCGCTGAAGTGCAGGCATTCTCGTCTTGTGGCTGGGAGACAGGTAGAGGTGGATCTGATTTCTCAAAATCCATCTGGGAGGGCGTGTTGGGCTGAGTTCTATGCACAGCGCTCACACGGACTTTAGCCTTCCGCACAAAGTCAGTGCCGTAAGAAGTCGGGGCTGCCATCTTGGTTCCTCGCCCTAGGGTCTTGGTTTCTGCTTGGCCGTAGTCCTGCGTGAGACTGAGGAGATTCTGGGTCTTGGCCATAGTCTCAGTACTGGAGGGGACGGGTCGGGTGGCTTTTTTTGAGGTTTCAGGGAAGTCTGGGAGAAAGCTGCGGGAAGGACGGGAAGAGGATGTGGAGCTCAGGGAGGGCCGTGCAGAGCCAGGGACCAGGACTCTCCTACTGTGACCGGGAGGCAGGGCCGGCTGAGGGGCAGACAGCATCAGGTCAGCAGGGGGGTAGAGCGCCTCACACACAGGCATCGAATCCTCGCTGTTGAGCTGAGCCAGAGTCGGGGTTCTTCCAATCACTTCCTCGTCCTGGTAGGGACTAGAGAAATCATCTAATCCAAGGAAATCTACCTCTTTGGTGCCCCAGATGTCGCAGCTGGCCAGCCGTGTGTATCTGCCAGACACAGAGACATGCAGTAGTATCAACAGTCAAAGCTTTCATTGTAAACAAGCTTTAAAATGTAACTATCGGCTGTGTTTCATTCAAATATGTAGGAAATAAGGCCTGAACATCACCAACAAAATGTTTATAATCATTGTTAAGCTAATATATTTGGACCAAACAAAACATTGAAAGATGTCACCTTTGACTCTAGAAAACAGTTTATATTACTTTTTCAGAAATTTCTAAAGTAATCTATTCATGGATAAAGTATTTGAGAGATTAATAATAAAAATAATTGTTAGCAGCAGCCCGGGCAGATATAAACATATCTTTTGCACGATTTCGAACTGCAATGGCTCCATGATTGGGATAAGTGAAAAGTTGAAAGATGTCAATCCTAAAAGATGCAACTGTGCCTCAATTCATATCGCCATGTAACCTGGAGATAATCAAACTTGTTCCTACCAGTACCACAACATACAAATAGATCAAGGTTAAGAAAACTAATGTTTTGTAAAACCACAGTGCCTCAGAGCTCAGAGAGAGAATATGACTTCTACTGACCCAGAAACACGCTCCATTAGACATTTGAGCTACCAAACAGCATTGTGGGCCTAATCTGAACAGTCGAGGTAGTAAAAGATGGACCCACTCATTAGCCAAAAAGATACAGAACTTTCCTCTGTTCCACTGAAACATGACCTCAATCAACCCTGTTAGCAGAAGATTCCCACCAACCCTGCCACAGCCAGCACTATTCCACCTCCGTTTTAATCGTCTTTAGTCTTTAGAAAATGTTGTCTGCCCTTAGCTGACACTCTCCATCAGAGGAGCAAGTACACAAACTATTTTGGCAGCAAAGCAACAGGATAGGTGCAAGACAGACAAAGCAGCACCTGAGATCTCAGGAGACTGCGTCAGCCAGTAGCTTTGTTGTTTACTGGCCTCTTAAACCAGCCCCTCCCTTCGAGGAATACCGGTATCTGCCTCGAAATCATCCTCTGTCTGTGTCAAACAAAGATGACCTGCCTCAACGTTTACCGGTCAGTGATTGTGAACTCTGATGCTATAAAAAGCTTTAGGCACCTGTCCTAACGCATAACATTCACAGATTCATAGACTGACCTCTCCTTGACTTTCTAAAAAGATAAAATCCCGACATCCTGAGCCTTATGACGCAGGGAACCTCTACGTAAAAAAGTACTCAACTGTGGGGTACAGATTGTCCCCGTGACTCTCAGACAGGGAAGAAACTGTTTTTCAACATTCGTTTTTCTTTAAATGTTACTGGAGCAGGTGAAAAAAGTGCTTTTGTGTATTTTCAGCTGCACATTACTACACATTTGGTATGTAAATAGTGAATATTTACAGCAGCACGATGGTGAGGCTCAAAATAATCTACAGTAACCATGTTGATCATAATGAAGGAACATGTGACCCAGTGCAGCGGTCAAAGATGAATATCAATAGTTTTTGGATAATGATGGAGCTCTATGGCACAGAGGAATAAGTATTTAAGGCTTACACAAGACAGCCCTTCTTAATAGGATTAATTGATTGTTAGTTTTGGTCTTTTCATGGGATTAAAAACATCACAACAAAATCAAAGAGGTTTCTTTCAATAGCTTCAAAACCGACTGGTTTCAACCGGTCAACTTTAAGTGGCTCATGTGAGCAGGCGATTCTTTCTCAAAGTTATTTGCTGCCAATTAAAAACAGACAAATCTTGTGGACCCTAAATAAGACCTCCTGTACGGTTACTATTCAATACCATGCTGGTTAGAGCACAATAGGTAGGTAATGTTAAGCAAAATTACTGGCAATGTAAGCCACTTTTAACATGCCATTTGAGTTCCATTAGATTCATCAATATGTTTTTATGTCTTATTTTCTTGCTATAATAAGCCACAGCACATAAATAAATGATTCAGTACCTGGTGACATCTTCCCAGTAGGAGTCCCACTGTTCAAACGCTGAGCTGCTGCAGACTGTCTCACACTCGTTCAGACCCATGAGCTGATCCACACAGCCCTCCACTTCCTTGCCTCCGTCCCCCATGATGCTGTCCCGACAGGGGCTCTGCCGGTGGGTTATGTCTCTGTCCTGCAGAAACGAGGAAAAATGGAGGTTAGAAGACGGTCTATTTCTCATTCTATTTAGTTTACTTTTTGTTGTAACAGATCCATTGTATTCAAAGGATTTTGTTAACTTGCAAAGACATTTAAGATCACAAGCCAAGAACTGATTACTGCAAACTAATATTACGGTACATACTAATAAAAATATCACAGTCAAAAGAGTAAAAGGGAATTTCTTTCCACGCGAATTTTGCAATTACTGGCATAAAAATTAATTTGCGAAGGATTGTGCATGAATTTTTTTTGAGAGTGGCAGTATACCAGATTACATTTTTGTAATAATTATGCATCAATGTGATAAAGTATATTAATTTGTCAAGTTTGAGCAAATAACAGTCCTTCTCACCTGGTGATTGTAACAATTAACAGTTTCTCAATTGATTTTCCAGGAATATATATACAGCAGGTAAAATAATTATTGAACACTTCACTTTTTTTCCTCAGTAAATATATTTCTAAAGGTGCTATACTTTTTCCCTGTGTCATTCCATTTTATTACACATAACTTAATTTCTGAACTTATTTGTTTGGTTTTCTTTGTATGTATGGATTACTTGGTTTGTTACTGACATCTGGTGAAAATTTCATGTCAATAGCACCTTTAGAAATATATTTACTGAGAAAAATGGTGACGTGTTCAATACTTATTTTACCCGCTGTATATATATATTATCTACTATAACTGCACAGTTAAATTGCCCCGGTGATCACAGTATGTTAAAACTATGCCAAAGTTTTAATTTTATATTTAAGTTTTTTCATTTTACTATCAACACAACCATTGCACAGTTTGGCAAATATATATATTCATTAGCCTAGGAGGTGAATGTCTATGAATTCTAATTAGTTTTTCTGTCAGAAGTGTATGAATTTAACCAGGATGAGGCAAATCAATATCAGATCCTTCACTGTCTTTACAGGAGAGAGAAAGAGAAGATCATAACAAAATATTTTACATACACTAAAAGAGTTTGCAGAAACCATATCTGTCCACAGTGAAAACTAACTGGAGGGTTGAAGAAGATGACCTATCATCCTACACTCATTTACCACATTAATGTGTTACTATGGTGCAAGAAATTGAGAGTGTAGCAGTTAATCACTATTGTTTGGACTACAGTGGACGGTAAATTGAGGTAGACACCTGTGGCTGCCAACGTGAGTTGTGTCAGGTGAGCTGTCTCACATCACCCACCTGTGAGCCTGGCAATTGGCACACTGCCGCTAAACAATTAGGCACAGGCCTCTCTGTTTTGAATGTTAGTCTGGCAGCCAAGCTGACTACATGCACGCATTTATTTACAGTTTTTCCAGTGTGAATTTGAATTTACTTGGAAGTCTGGCTTTCTTCTGTTAATGTCTGAAACTCTACTTACATATACAAGGGAATTAACAAAAACAAAACATCAGTGTTCCACTTACTGTCCTGTGAATTAAAATTCTCTCTGCTGTTTGTTGGTAGCTTGTGCTGTGTAACATGTAACCTAATATTGTTTTTTGATACGGGTGGGTATAGTCGTGCCAAGCCGTGAGCAACTGTGACCACTCAAGACGCACTGACACGGTGGGAGTGTTTTTCCACTATACTACATGGCCAGGTAGAAGATAGCTGTTTAACTTGATGAAGTGTTAAATGTGTGCTGAATCTTGCCAACCACGTAAAGAATCCGCAGCTCTTCATCAAACATCTCACTGTTGCATTTTTCTGCTTTACTATTCCACCTTGAAATATTTAAAACTGACCAGCTGACAAAGTAACTCAAAATATGTCCATATTTATTGCATAAAATTGTTTATATTATTATTGGAGAATAACGACGCAGAAAAATCTGAGCTAACTCTTTGATAATCTGACTATATTTTCTGCAGGTGTTTCGCAATTAAAGGCTATTGCTGGTTTGTTTGTGTGTGTTTGATAGTGTGTTTGTGCGAAACCACTTACAAGTTCATACATGAAATCTGGGTCAGAGCTGGTGGCGAGCAGCTCAGTGCTGGTGAGGGCCTGGTCAGCAAAGGAGTAGTTCTGAAAGGCGTCAGCAAATGGAGGTTCCATCCCACTGACGCTAGGCTGCAACACAACAGGAATGAAAAATGGTGAACCAACAGTAGTAGAAGTCATTATCACCAAAATTTATCTTTTTTCATATCACTTTTTTTGTGCAGGTGGAACCCCGTCTACCAGTGTGCCCTCCCTCTGTTGTCCCACTCACCTGAGGCATTGCAGGGCACAGCAAACAGCTCTAGCTAGGGGAACCTCTGGGTCTCCTGTGCAGTCCCAGTGGTCCGAGGTTGTCCTATCTGCAGCAATAAATTACTGCTTAAAAGAGACGATCTGGTGGATGCAGCCTGCAAGGCTGAGGGTGAGGGGTAAGGGGAGAGGGATGGTGTCAATATTTAGGCTCAACCTGGTCTGGTCTGATCTGTTGTGGTCTGGTGTGGTTCTCCGTATGCTTCAGGTCTGTGGTAAAAAAACAGAGAGTGCACAGAGCAGAAGAATAAGAATAAATAGAGACAAAACCAAAAAATAAGCCACCAGTTTCATGCAAGTACATTTTAACCACTGCTGCTGAGTTTGTTTGTTTCCCACTAAACCACAAGAGGCATACAGACTTAAAATCAATATATCCATACAGTTTATTTAACCCACCATCATTTACAATGTTATTTATATGGAGAGTTGTTTTGCCTCTTTTGAAATGTACCGTGAGAGCTATTGATACCAGAATTGTAAGTAAATAGCAGTAGCAAAACAGACAACCAGTTTGTCTCTTGTGGTTTGCAGATAGGGAAATATGCATTTAGTTTGCCTTCTCTGTAGTTGATATGATTGTCGAGGATATAATAATCCATTTTCAATTGTTAGTCAGGTCTTCTGGTGTGGCAGACCAGAATTGGGAAGGTGAAATTTAGATGCACAATGCGGAGAAAAGAAAGTCAAACAGGAAATGATGTTTGTGTGGCTGCAAAACAAGCTCTAATAGCTAGCTGGCTGACATCAGCATTTTGTTGTTGTAAATTTAGATTTAGAAACCTTTTCATCAAACATTTTATTGCCACTATTTATCATCAATGTCCTTTTATTCAGTGCCAGCCATGCAGCACGCTACCCTCTCTGGTGCTTGTGTTATCTAACCATGCAGCTGCATAAATAAGTGTATAAACAGGTAATATTTCATAATGGAGGGGTACATCCCATCCTCTCTTAAAGTGGTCTCACACTGCAGGTCCAAAAAGTGTGAAATCAGGAGCAGATTTCCATTGCTAGGTTGCAACACGTCACTTTAGTACAGTGTGAATGAAACTGTAACTACTTAAGGTTTTGAAAATACCCTTGCCTAAAGCCAGGCTTTACTTTGTCACATAAAAAGCCTCTGTATCTTTAAAGGAACACATCATGGGGAAAAACTGTCCCAGTGCTTCTGAAAATGCAGAACTGTTGCCTTCGGGATTCCCTCTGTTTACTGATAACTGCTGGATGGGAGGCTGGGCCTTCTGTCTAATCTCTAGAGCTAGACCTAAAGTCAACAATGCACTGGGCCACGCAAGTCTATCGAAATCTCCTCTTTCCTCCCCTACCCCTCTTGTCCACTTCCGCTTTCACAGACATGACCTAAATTTTGTTGAGAGGCCTGTATGATGGAGCTAAATTAGTGGATAGCCAGCTATCTTTGGGCTTGACTAAGGGGCACGCTCACTTTTAAACAGTGTAGATTATCAAGGTAACCAATGCTACACTACTAACAGCCAGGGCAGGTTAAAGCTGCCAGTGTACTCCATCAGAACTGCTTGTCGGTTTGTTTCGGGAACCCCTTGATTGAGGGAGCTGTGTCCAACCATTTCAGTAACTTTCCAAAACCAGCAATCAGACATTTGGACCCAATATCGCAATGTGATTGGTCGGCTGAGTGGAGGAGAGAAAGTAGTTCTCAACAAGATTATATGTTTCCCTTTTTATGGGTACAACTTAGAGCAACATTATGAATGACCTTCCAGGAGAGACTATCTAAAAATGTGCAACATTATCCTCATATTAAATCAGCACTGCCCCCCTCTCCATGGCGTCCAGCTTTATACTTATGCTTTGAATCTGGCCAATCTTAAAAACTATAAACACTTTTGCCTTCCAACATGGTCGAACAACACGTCATACAAACTAGTCGTGATCGAGCAGCAACCAGGCGGCAACCTCCAGGTCTTAAAAGTAAAGCCAATGTTTTGAATTGAAGATTTGAAGTGTATGAGCATAACTCAACCATAACTTTTGGGAATCAAATTGTAAAATATTAAGAGCCCAAAAACTTACCAATAAAAATCACTTCAAAAATGGAGACATCATTGTAAAAGATAAATCGCTGCAGCTTAGCCTTGCTGCAAATTTGTCCCAGAGCAAAAGACATTTCATATGTCTGTAAAATCACATTTAACTACCATGATAATGCAGTCAAAGATAGAAGTAATTTGGTCTTAAAACAGGACTTCTAACAAACAGAGAGTGTAATAAGGCTCTTGCAGTGCACTCGTTAATGATTTAATTAATCACTATGATAAAGCCAGACCAGGCAGGCTCCAGAAATCCTCTTTGCCATGCAGCAGACAGTCTCCCCAGTCAGTCGCTGTGAAGGGACTTTATCTAAGTAGTCACCTGTTGTGTGCGTGGATGCGTAGAATGTAAGTCTACCGTTCACTTAAGTGTTACGTGAGTAACTGAGTAATATGATGACTGCTCTATCAAATAATTAATTAATCATTTGGTCTATAAAATGTCCAAAATAATGGTAGAAATGTTTGGCAGAGCCTAAAGTTCACATCTTCAACTGTTTTGTCCAAAACCCAAAAGATATTCAGTTTTAAATTATATAAAACAGCATCAAATATTCACAATAATGACGTTATAATTAGGTAATGAATTTTATGATTACAAAATAGATGCAGATTATTGTCCTGTTGATGGACTAATTGATTAATTGACTGATGGTTTCAACTCTGACATGAAGTTAAAAAAACAGAGTGTTCATAGTAAAGGTTCTTGTTACATAGGTGTCTGGTATTGAAAGAATCTGTAAATATATGTCTGCATTTAAAAAGACTTGCAGGTTTCTCTTTATTTATTGTCCCTTCGTCTAACCAACACACTGAACCAGCAAGTCCATTAGCAAAGTGCACAGCAGCTCTCCGCCTACCCAGTAGCAGCTGGAAGTTGTTGCGAGAGTAAGCTTCTTAGAAGAATAAGAAATTCAGTGTGTACTCAAATCCCTGCCTCCAATATTGTTCGGAAAGTACCCAACAGCCCCAACATTGGTTCAGAGGGCATCTGATTTGCTTTGTGTTCATTAAGTTTAACCGTACCCTCATTTTCAATAATCAAATTCCACCCTCCCCTTATTCTCTGCTTGTTTGCAGTCTCTCACTTTCCTGCACCACCTACTGACTCATCTTTGGGCCCTTTGCTGCTTTTGCATAGCAAATAAATTAAAATCTGCATGGAGACCTGACCCCTGCAGTGAACAGCTGACACACAATCGTGCATCAATCCCATTCCTCTGAGGCCAGGGGGACGACATCACTTCCTCTCACAGGGTGCTGACTGACTAAAATGAACTTCACACCCCAGAGCTCTGTCTCTGTGTGTTCACAGTACTTTGCATAGAGACAGGAAGTGGAAAAGAAACCACATCAATACAACACTACCGAGTACAACAATTAATGTCAAAGAAACACATTTGTAAAAATCAAAACAACATGCAAGCACACAAGTCTAAAGACATAAATATACATGTACATTCTTTTAATAACAAACAGTATATTTGGAAGCTCAGCCTCTTACATATGAATCGTGATCATAATCAAAATATGTGCTTCCTTCTAGTACACCTGTGTCTGGTGTCACTTGCAGCAGAAGCAGAATGAGGAAGCATATGGCCTGTACACAACAGTAACTGCAGCAGCATTGATCCAGACTCTTTGCTCTCACAGAAAGAAACAGAAAGCCTGTGTGTGTACAAACATGCAGAAAACAAGTCACAACGCTGCTCACCTCTCCAGGCAAAGCTGCACTGAATATTTTTCAGTAGCAGAATTAAATATAATCCAACCCGCTGCTCAGTAGCTGACACAGGCTGTGATGTAGAGTCGGATATTTATGACAGAGCCTGACAGGCCCCAAAACACTCAAGCTGAATGCCTCTCTCCGGCTTTGGTCAGACTTAGTTCTGTGATGAAACCTGCCAGCATTATATATTTTCTTTTAGCCCTTATACTTAGGGAATTTGCTTGGTTCAGAGTCACAACAGTCTCAACAGTGGGCTTAGGTCAGGATTCAAATTTTCAGATTTTCTACCAGCCAACTTTACAAGATTTCCTTTTTTCCTTTCAATGGCAAACAGAAAAATCTATTTTATACACAGAAACAGAAATGTTCACTAAAGAAATAAATAAACTGAAGAAGATAGAAATTGCTCAACAAGACAGAATTTTGCAGCATCATGCTTACATCTCAGAACTGCATAGAGACAGAGAGTTTTAGTTGAGTCTGAAACAAGGGCCGGCTTTAAACCATCCAGTCAAGGTAACAGAACACTACCCTCACTCTCCGTAATTTGATTGACTTTGATTATGCTGTTATGATGCACGATGGCTTTATCATTCTCAACTGTTGCAGCTCACATGTTGGATATATCAAATGTCTTCTTACACAATTTAGAAAATGTACTATGTTCTTGACAACTTACTCTGACATGTGGGGTTATGATGCAGTCTCTCTACAGATGCACCGTTTCCTGTGTCGATGTCAAGTTCGCACAAGCTGCTGCTTACGATCTCAAAATGGACTTGGACAACAGCGCTGTCTTCTTTGCAGCATCAGCTGGGGTTGCAGTATTATCTGATAGCTGAAGAAAAAAAAATGTTTTTTACCATTCCAAATTTCTGGATTAATTAATTAATTAACTAAAACTCTGTTAATTAATTAATTAATTAATTAATCAAGTGTGGAAAAAAGTTTAATGCAAAAGTAATAATTAAAAAAATGTTTTTAATTAATTTGTTGTCATTTATCGAGTTAAAATAAAAATAAATATTCATATTATATTACATATCAACAAACGACCCGTCTCTGTTAGCTCAGGTCTGAACAAAAAGAGGAGGATTGTGGTGACTGTGCTCGTTGCAGCACTATCATGCAAACAGCTCACATTCTCCGCCTCACAACATTGGACGTGATCCAAGTAGGCCAATCAGCAGTGTCTTATCTGGAATGAGTTACCCACGGATACCAGTCGGTCCCTGATTCCTTACCGGATAAGAAGCAGGAGATGCCAGACTATTTGCTTAATGTGAGAGAAGCTCTGAACACCATGTGAGGAAATTAATCCAACACTCTTTAATGTGTTTGTACATCGCTGCAAAACACAAAATATGGATGCTCAACAACAGCCAGTTGTGCATAAAGTTTGGGACTTTTAGCATTTCACTCATATGGCAATTTCCTATTTGACGGTGGTATAACCAGGTAGGTGACAGTAGGACTAGCAAATCAATAACAGTGACAATGTATCACTTGCGTATTGACAGATAAGATATCTATCTTAAACAGATAACACAAGATGGGTTTATGGTTAAAACTCATGGTTAGAGAGACCGGCCCACTCAGTCAACAAGGTGCACTACCAGTGCAAATTCCTTCTACAGTTCACTGAACAGCCCTTGCACCAGAGTTCTGCACTATTAACATCTCTTAAGGGAGCAAATTCATTGCTGCTATGTGGCTATTCAGGGTAATCCTGGTGAGCATTTAAAAGACACATGCTAAACAAATTTTGATGGGTTATTTAATTTGTTTGTCTTACTTGTAAATATTTTGGCTCATCTATTACCTCAATTTTACTACCTTCTACAGCTCAGACCAATGAGTATGAGTATGGGTTCAGCACTGAGAAACAATCATCAAGTATATGTCACAACTGATAGGTATTCTTTACTACAGATGTCTGGGTCTTATCCACAGCAGCTCTGTAACACAACAACACAGCTAGAGGAGAATTACTGTAAGCCAGTTGAGGGGTGCCCCCCCTTGGGGTGTCACACAGCTATTGCAATGGGAGCACACATGACCAGAGGAAAAACTGTTGATTGACGTATCAAACACAGGTGTAACTAATACCATTGTTAGTTGCTGTGCTGCATTGCAATCATTTCTTAAACTGAGCCATGGTTACGTTTTTAGCCTCCCCTGTACTTTTCCTGCTACGACAGGTCAATATGCATGCTGTTAACAAGGTAAATTAATCAGATTAATTTTGGAACGATACAGCGTTAAGTACATGTAAAGGGTAACTTCGGTATCTCTAACCTGGATCCTATTTCACCATGTTCTTGTGTATAAGTGACAAATGGCAACAACATTTTTTGTAATTGGTCCAGTGTTGAGCAAGAAAGAATGCTGCAGACGGCTGATGCCAAGCAGTAGATGTAAACGCTCGGGGCAACTTCTCAATGTCTATGTATGTCCACTAAAAGGGCTTGTTGTTTTACCACTGACAGGCTCAGATTGTTGTTTAGCTGACGACATTATGGAAAGGACCCTACAGAAATATAAAACATTTTTCATTATCTTTCGTTAGATCCGGTTTATTTGTTTTTGTGTTTCTGACTTGGAGACTTCTAACATCGTATCACATCCACATTGTCAAATATTAGCTCAATATTCTGCCATGACATTGAGCATAATTTATATAACACTATCTACGCTTACTATACTCCAACACAACAAACTCTGTCAACACCAGCAGTCTCCTCTCCGACTCTCACACACATTTCAACCAATGTCTTCTGCTAACAAGTTACATGACACAAGAACACTGAAGTTGAAAGTACAAGAAAAGCTCTGCTGGTGATGCTCAACTAGCAACCAAGTCAGTTGAATCAAAATGACAAAGTTTATGAGGAAGTCTATCTTGATCTCAAGTTCACCATCAATATAGAAGGAGAGCCTTGTGTTTAAAAATGTTTGGGCATTTAACTTTGAATGAGAATGAGAAATATTTGCAAACAGGAACACACAGATCATATTCTTGGTCATGTTATTTCAATAAGATTCAACATGGTTCTTTTTGCTATCTCTGTTTGGGATCCTCTGCTATAACCACACAAGCACAAGTTAATTACGATAATAAGTTAAGAACAATAGAACAATTAAATACTAAAAGGGACTTTTAAAAATACCCTGAATTTGATGCATGTGATGCTTATGTTGTAGGCTACAAATGCTTGTTACAAAAGCAATTTTAAAAATGACCAGCTCTACAGACACTGCAACTGCTGATGAATGCACACTGAGCTTTGCAGTTTCACAAAACCATATATTTACACCTACAATTCCAGTATAAAAACACAAAACACTACAGAAAACGGTATGAAACAGTAGTACATAGTAATGAAAATATTAATATTCTTTAACTCAATGTCTTAAAAACAAAAAATGACATCTCTACATCTCTTTGTGATGGATTCACTTGCTTTGAAGAAGCACAGTCATAGTGCACAAACGTCTACATCTAAAAATAAATCCTCATTATCACCATCATCATTATCACCATCCAACATCAGCATTATCCCCATCGAACAGGCGGGTATCAATTACAAATTACCTTTCATCAACGCCAATGAATCCATGGATGTCACCAGCATCACGCCAGTCTCTGCACTCATCACAGATCCTCAGCAAAGCAAAACAAACCTCAATCTAACGCGTTGCGCCAACACCCACCAAATCCTTCAATCCTATTGGTCGAGCCGAAATGACGTCCCGCCTTCTGACGTGCGGGAATGGCCGCTACGACTGTCAATCCCGGAAACTGCTACCTACTAAAGAGCCCGTTTCAATCTAGGTTGAGGCAGAAGATAAACAAGTTGGAGGCCTATAAGCCCGTGGCCTAGTTAGATATATTTTAAAATACATTTAATGTCAAATCTACCCCCCAACACGACACCTGAACACAACATAAGGTTTTGCAGCAAACCGTGACATTTGTTTGTATTTAAACTTAAGAGGAGACACCAGATCAAACATGTATTAACCGAAATCGGTTGTAATTAAACTATACAGCGGGTTGTTGAGGTGGAAATCCATTATAATCTATCTCCACAGACACATCGTTACTTAACACACATCCTGGGTGTAAACAGAAGTCTGATTCGGATGCATTATTTGACTTACATCGCATGTAAATGTGTATCTGTGTCGAGCTTTCTCGCAGCAGCAGAGTGTCTTGTTGGGGGGCGTGTACCTACAGAGAGCACGGGGCTGCCTTCAAAAAGTCAGTGTCGCATATTTCACTGGCACACCAAGTCCTCTCACCTTAAACACACTTAAATTAGATTAAATGAGGTTCTTCTTAACGCATTAAAACAATGACAGGTCAAATAGAGGTAAGTCTGTTGTAAGAAGGTGCAGCATGCTTTGGACAGTTTAAAAGTAGAGAAGCCAATCTTCTTCCAATAAGTGGAGGTTTTAAACATCCTCACCCCGACAGGGACATGTAACCTCACTTTTGGGACAAAGCAACCAGCTAATGACACATCAACAAAACCAACGGGACACAATATCTGTGCAGGTTTAGCGCGAAGAAACGGAAATGTCTCTCAGATCATCACTACATTTCTACACCGTAACACTTCCTGCAGGAGCTGGATAAACTGCAGTACACACTAAGAAACACGGTGAGTGTTTTTACCACAAACTGTGTTTTTTTATTTTATAATATTTTTATATTCGGGACCGACGGATCCCGTTTCCCTTTCACCCGCAGCTCTCAGTCAGTATGGCCTCCGCCCGCCCCCTTCCTCATCCCAGCTGAAGCCCGATACAAAACAACAACCTACCGTTAGCTTCACGGGCTAATGCTCTGCCGCGGAGGACACACACATCCTCCGTCCAGCAGAGAAACCCCCAAAACGGATCAATCGAGGCCCCTACTCACTTTCAGGACGCACATGCATGCGTCTCGCTTGGTTTTGGACCTCGTGTATGTCCTCCCGTTGGGAAAACAGGACCCTCTTTCCAATGGAGTCCGCACGCTGTTACAGCTATATCTCGGGTTTGTTTTGTTTTTCTTCTTCCTGACGGGTTGCTGGAAAGCGCGTGACTGCCTGACCACGTGGTGCGGCGCTGGACGAATAGGAGCAGAGCCCAGAGATGGGTGCAAACATTTCGCCGTTTTCATGTAATATTGCATTGGATAGAAATATTGAAGTTGTTCGTCCCCAATATCTACTTTGTCTCGTTAAGACCAAGCACCGGCAAGACATTCTCAAAAACATTTTCTTTTTTTTTTTTTTCTGTAAAATGTTAATTCTCCACATGAGGTCATGAATGCAGTTGTTTAGGGATTTTCCACTATGCCATGAAAACAACTCTGGTGTAGACATATAAGGCATCATTAACTTGAATGCATTAAGGCTCCCTGTGGAGTTTTGACAAGTAGTAGCACTCTAGAGCAAATGGTTTTGCAAGTTGATCTCCTTTTTGTTTGTTCTCATGCACAAGGATACATGCATGACGGTGACAAGTGGTTTCACACTTTCCCACCGTCTTACAGGTGGAAAAACGAGCAGAGAAACAAAGCATGGCACCATCATCAGGGAAGAAGAGTAATCACTAGCATGTCATCAAGATGTAGTGCAAGGTTCAACATAAAAAAATAATAATTCTGCTTTGTAAAGGTTTTGTGCTTCGTAATGCATTTTGGTGAGTGACACTGGATGTGAACAGGAGCTTTGTTTACAGGAAAACTCTACAATAAATTATTTTCTTATCATAATCTTTGTGACAAAGATTTTCCACATTTTTACAACTTTGTGAACTTTCAACAACATTTATTGATTACATTTCTCAATAACGTATAATATTCAGTCCCAACTGTGGATAACTGTTTTAAGATAAGTTAAAAGCAATCAACTGCCTGATCCACATGAAATCACAAACGGTCTCTATTCAGCTCAGTCCAAAATAAATTATCTCTAACCAGCTGTTCCAGGAAGCCACCGCCCCACATTCACTGGAAAGAGAAACTATGACTCCAGCCATTAACAAGTGCTACAACCTCAGGTAAAGACAGACAATAAACAAAGAAATTAAATACATCTATTATAATTTTTCTAAAGCAGTTATGGTCTTAGTTGAAGCTTTTAGAGAAAGAGAAGTCACAGAGAAAAATACACAATTACTCTTTCACTTTCAATATTACTCAGGAGAAATAGACCAACGTCAACAGTACTGGGCCTGAAAGCTGCCTTGTTTCAGGCCAAACAGCAGAGCCAGGGAACAAAATAACATCACAAGATGCAAGGGATCTCTCAGAGTAACCTTTGACCTCCACCCTGCAGCGGACAGAGAGCGAGTTGCTGGATCTTTCTCTTAAACCTACCGTTGGATCAATGTATCTGTGCAGGTCAGTTGAAGCTGGCAGCAGCATGAACACAGCAGCTGTACATGCTTCCACTGCGCAGATCTAACACTCTGATTACAGATATCACACACACATCAAACAGCCTGCAGAGAGCTCAGTCACGTTGATGATGTGATGAAATATGCAGTGTGTTAGTGTGTGCGAATTCTGGGGAATTTGTGAGCTTCTACTGAATAGAGACTTGTCTTTCCATTCAACAGTATTGTTATTATTTAAACAAATTTCATTCATGTAGGGCACACAACATGATGTATCATGTGTTAATAACTCTGGAGTCTAGGTTCATTTTGGTTAATGCATGCTCAAATTCTATGCATTCTTTTTTGTTCTTACCCACACATGTACACTATTCTTTTTTTAGCACAGATTTAGTTTAAGTCTGACGGATAATTTTGTCGATTTAAAAAAGTACATAGCTGCCAGAAACCCAAAATACAATAAAATAAAAATAAAAATTCCACACGACAAAATCACACATATTAGTTATATAAGTATTCAAAATGTTACTATAGAATAGCTCAAGGTTAAAAGAAAGTGTTTATTTTGTAATAAACAGATCAGGAAAATGAACTAAACTTAAATAAACTATTTTTTGTACCGTTTTATTGATTGTTTATGTATGCAATGGATCAATCCCCAGTGAGGTACTTGTACTTTACTCAAGTATTTTCAATTAATGCTACTCAATACTTCTTCTCCGCTACATTTCGGAGGCAAATATTGTAGTTTTTACTTAACTACATTTAGTAACTATTTAAGTGCAGATTTAGATTATTAATACAAAATGAAAAATAGCGAATACATTGTATAGGTTAAGCTACTTTTGGTACTTTAAGCATATTTTGATAATAATACTTTGGTACTTTTTCTTCAGCAATAGTTATGCAGTATTTTAAACTTGTAATAGGTTTTTTAACATGATGGTAATGCTTCTTTTATTTAAGTAAAATATCTGGATACCACTGCTGCAGTTTGACTGAGGTGACTGATGGCTCATCAACATACAGTAGAAGGATTTAAAGTGGCATCCTAGATATTTCAGTCCTGGTTGATTTAGGAACTATATTTGAGTGTAAACAATGGAATTTTGTTTGAGTTTAGCAGTCTGCCGTCTTGTTTTTAATAGTGTGCAAAATTGTGTGGGATCCATTTGTTGTGCTTATACAACAGAGAACAACTGTAGAACAGCATTATTTGTCCGGGAATGTCATCATGGACAACCAGTTTTAATTTCTGCAAATATATAAGTATATATTTAAGTGTATGTTGTAATACGTCATCATTCTGCTATAGGCTCAATCAACACAGTGTCACCTCTTTCAGCGATAGTGACTTAACAGACATTTATAAGCATAAGGGACCCATGTTGCAGCATATTTAATCAAATGTCTGAGTCTTGAGATTATTTGTTTCGAATGTTCCCTTTTCATTCTATTATCAGCATTGTGATTGTGCCATTTCTGCTGGGAAGCCAAAGAGGACGAGACACAGGCCCCATTATACACAACATCATAATAAACAGACTACTGGGGAGAAGAGGATAAGCTTTGTTGTTTGCCTATTGATGCTTTTCACTTCCTTGAAAGTTTTACATTCTTGATAATTAATACAGTACACTGCGTCATCCTCAAATGGCTCATCTTCAAACACTTAACAAGAGGTCAGCTGGAAAATACAGTAATTTTCCTTAGCATTTAAATCATTAGATGAGGAATCAATCTTTCTTCACGAAGAGCAGAAGTCTGTCACACAGCTTAGCAGGTGTGGGTCCATGATGGTCCAATAAACTTAATTTTGGCATCTTTGACATGAAATAATTAGTGATCTAAAGGACAGTGACAGGATCTCAAATGACTTTCTTGAGATATATGGCCACTTCTTCAATTTCAGGACATAAAGGCTGAAATATATAATTTAGTGGGTCAATTAGGCAGCTTTAGGATCTCATAATTAGAGCCCAGTATGAAAACTCCCCTCACAGTGACACACAGCGGCGGCATGTCGTCCATTTAACCGCATGAATCTGATTTTTAAATCTTTAAACCAACAATTTAAAACTATCCACTGGAATAAACGTGGTAAGAATTTGCAAACACTCAACCACCATCGGTAGACCTCCTGTTGTGACATATCTCTTTTATAACTTTCTTTTTTATTCCCATTCAAGTAAGACAGTTCAACTTTAAATAACTCAAACACCGGCAGAGTGAAATTTAGCAAGAAAAGAGATTTTGTTCAGTGCTCAATGGTAGTTTTTCAACAAATCAATCTTCTTCTGCGCAATTATTACTAGACATTGAATAAAACCTGAATGCGCACAATAAATCAGAGTGAGTTTTCAGTATTTAAAAAAAAAGAAGAAAAGAATTCATAGCAATCCATCCAAACTTAATTTAATCAACACTCAAAATAGTGCACTTCATTGATTAAAAACAGTTGCATTATTTTGTTTATCGGGCAGATGAAATATGTTGATACATGCTATATTTAGCAAAAAGTTATATTTGTAAAGCAATAGTGGTTAGGTGTGAACAGTCACACAGATCTGTTGTTTGACATAATAACCTTGACTCAAGGTCTCCATACTCACTTTGTCTTCACTTTAAAATCACATCTCACAACCTTCATCAGTGGATGGAGTTTGCTCAGTCTGTCAGTCCATGTGGATTCTTAGATGATGTTGAAAGCTCTTCAAAAGCCCAGTAAATGGACCTTGAATTGAGATTGTTTTGTCAATCCCTATGGTTAATCCACAAAATGGTTCTATAATACTCATTGTGTCCATTCGTTTTACAGCATATAATAAAAGGTACTGTTGCAACAAATATTTGACTCTTCTATGTACAAAAGCTGTTGCGGAGTGAAATAAAAAAAAAAAAAAAAAAAAGATAATTTCATTAGTCTTCATAACAGATCGACCAACATGATTTCTGACGCCATTGTAGAGTTTTGACACAATTCCATCAGATTACAGGGTTGTGGCGTTTTCTCATCACAGAACATGATCACATTATCTGTCAACTAAAGCCCTTTCGAATAACAAAGTTTTCTGTTGACAACAGTTAAATAAGGTTTTCCAAGTCCAGAAATCCACTTCAGTCTAAATCCACAGTTTTTCAATTCTAAATGAACAAAACAAGCAATTCTCAGTCTTATGAAGGTAATCAACAGTCAGGGTTTTCATATCACGCCAACTTTTTTTGCACTTGCCATTTCTGAAAGCGAATGTCCAACTGTATCTTCAAATGTTTTTTTTAAAGATAACAGCGACTATTATATGTAGGATCTCAATAAAGCTATAGGGCTTGAGAGAAAACGGGGTGAAAGTGTCATCATTACCACCAGCAGCTCCACTGATCGGTCCTCTGCTTTCATGCGGTCCAGTGTGAAAGCTTGTTGGCTCTGTTCCCTGAAAAAAATTCTTTCCACTGTATTATGCAACAAAAGCAGCAGGAAGGGAAGATAATGAAACAGTCTGATGAAAGGGGCAACATAGAATAGAACCAGTGGCCCCTGCCATGAGTCACTGAATAATTATTTCATTAATTTAAAAAAAATCCTACAGAAATCTATTTATAGATTTGGGCCAGCAGCCTATCCATTAACAGTCGTACAATGTATAGACAGTAATAGCAGAGCTGCAGTTGTTTTTGATTATATGACAGTTAAAACACTGATCTGTCTCATATCTCATAGCTGTTGCAGCGCAGACAGAAAGCAGCCATTTATAAGAATCTCATTCATGCTCTCAATCTTGATTCCAAGAGTGTTTTTCTTAAATTTGACCACAGCAATGTTTATTTACACAGAGCATCACCAGTGACCTTAAACTAATACCCATATTAACTGGTGTTCACTCGCACCAGCGGCAACTCATAAAACAAGCTCTCAAGAGTCCATTCACGTCCGACTGAGATAAAGTGCGGCGGTTGCTTGGTTTCATTATTTCCTGGCAAAGAAAAGCTTCAAGCAGCTGAATTTTTGGATAAAACCACTATCTAGCATTAGCATCAATCCTCAACCAGTACTGTCTCATATGTGCAATGTCTCTCACATAGAAAACAAAGCAATCTTTGAAAGGTAGCGCAGGACCACGGTTGTCTTTAGTGAATTTTAAACTCGACTTGACTTGTTTTTCTTTTGTATGTTTAAGTTTCTTTAGAATGGCAGGGTCAGATTATGTTCAATTAATTTATCATTGATTCAGTCAATTAAATGTATGTTGTATTTTTGGATGTGTCTCAATATACTTGGCCACTAGAGACTTCAGTCGAAATGTAAAATTTAGCACCTTAATACATCGGCTTTGTGATGCTATAAGGTTTTCAGTTTACCAGGTCATAGCTCAGTCTTGATCCTGTGCATTAGATCTTTCTGGTCCACCATGTCCGTCTGTCGGTTCCAGCGGTGGTAAGCCAGCAGAGCGATGTTCTTGGCCGCTACTGAGCTCATCTCCATCGCGCTGCCAGCCAACTCAATGCCATTGAGGTAGTAGAGATTTGGGTGGAGCTCCACAGGCGGCAGTCCCTGACTGCTGCCGTAACAAGGGTAGGCCTGCCACTCTGTCACCTGCACGGAGTAGTATGACCTGAGATTGAGAGGTATAGTAGAGATTGAGAGATACAGTAAAGAAGAAAATGTGTTACTCTGATTATTAATAAGATCTCGTTGTGATAGGGCATTGCCATTATTTTTTTACAAGGCCGTTGACAAATGAGTAAACTTCAGCTTTTTAGCTACACTAGCGCCGTACTCTTTAGATGGCAATGTGGGTCTGTCCACCACTTTGGTCCAGACTGAAATATCTCAACATCTTTCTGATAGATTGCACTGAAGTGTTGCGCACAACTCATGGTCCCCAGAGGATGAATCTCACTAACTTTGGTGATACCCTTAATTTTCCTCTAGTGCTACCATGAGGTTGTAGTGTTTGTTTTTTAGTGAAATATCTTTACAAATATTTGGATTGCCATGAAATTTGATACAAACAGTCATGGTCCCCTCAAGATGAGTTGTGAGACCAAAACTTTTCATGTAGCACTATCATCAGGTCAATATTTTTACTTTGTTAATGAACAAATACCAGCAAAACTAATGCCATTCCCATCAGCCTCAGCTGTACTTTCTGGTTTGTGCTAATAAGCAAATGTTAGCATGCTTACACACTAAACTAAGCTGGTGAACATGACAATGTTTTACATTACATTTGAATTTTTTTTACAAAATGAATCTGCAATAATTTTGATAATGTTGTTTGATAAAATTTTCTTAACAAAAATTCCCAAAATTTGACCAACATCCCGAATTGGGAATATTTGTCAGTCTGTTATGATAGTTAATTGAATATATTTGGGATTCGAACAGATGGTCAAACAAAACCAGCAAAATAGATACGTCAACTTTGGGAAATTATGATGGCATTTTTCACAATTCTCTAACCCAATGACTAATCGAGAAGATAATTGCAAAATTTTGCAGTAATGAAAATAATAGTTAGTTGCGGCCCTGGTTAATACCATGAGTACTTTACCAGGGAGGAAGCAGCTGACCTGAACAGTGTTTTGAGCTGAGTCTTGTCCAGAGGTTGTGGTGAGAACACTTTGTAGACTCCTGCCTCTTGGGGCTGCTTACGCCGGAAGCCAGTGGAGATGTTGACGGGACAAACACTTGTCACGCTGTTGAAAAACAGATCGAGCGTCTCAGTTGTCAAGACGCTGGCGAAGGGAAAAAGGCGAGGGTCCGGGAAACCAAAGAAAGTGGTGTTGAGGTAACCATGGACGATGGTTGCTACAGTGCTGTGATAGTCGCCGGGGAGCTCCTCAAAGGGAGGGGTGAAACCTTGGAACCGGACCCCTGACCTGACACTGGCCTGGAGCGGCGTCGCCAACACCACAATGTCATACAGTTCTGCTCCCGTCTCTGATGCTGTGGTGAAGCTCAGCTCGTACTGGGGAACCTCCCCTGTCAGGAAAACACACACAATCAATGTCAACACTGTACTACATGATTCAGATACAAATTGATCTAAATCACTCCACTGGTATCTGCTAGGGATGCACTATATATTAGGCCCGAAAATTAGCAGCCAATAATAGCTAAAGTATACATTTATGTATAATTCCGATAGAAACATTTTAGCCGATAAATTAGAGCTGATAATACGAAACCATACTGCTTTAATTGACTTAAAAGAACAGTGTGTAACATTTAGGGGATCTATTGGCAGAAAGGGAATATCATTTTAACAAGTATGTTTTCAACTGTAATTAAGAATTGTTGTTTTTGTTACCTTAGAATGAGTCGTTTATATCTACTGAGCCGGCTGCCATGTTTCTACAGGAGCCCACAACGGACTAACAAAACAGTGGCCATAAATAGGGCGTTTTCACATGGACTGCAGTAGTTCTCCTACTTTCTCGGCATGCAGGTAAAGTTTCAGTTGGTTGCAATCTGTAACCTCACCGCTAGATGCTGCAAAATACTACATACTGATCCGTTAGCAAGCATAGCATCTCCACACTCGGAGAACTAGAACAAACACAGCACACTGACTGGAAAGCAAAAGGGGTCATTGCTGGTGTGGATGTTTCAGTGGAAGACAACATGATTGCAATATGTTGTGTTGACAACAGTGATGTCAGTTAGATTTGGTGAAGTCAGAGGTATGGAACATTAAATCATCCATCTTTGCTCACTACCTCTTTGCATTCCTCACCCTCAGGTGTGCATAAACTACAGGTTATGAATAATAAAAATACAAAAATGTAATATGATTGGTTATGTGATCGCTGAAGGCAATGAGGAGCAGGTAATTATCATATCGTCTGAAAAAAATCCATATAGTGCTAGCATCAACTGGCAGATATGATCTAGAAACATTCAGCACATTTCTCATGTCTGAAGATGTTTGTGCCAACAGGCAAGTGTTCTCACACTGCAGTGATGAATATGCATTATTATGACAGGAAAAAAAGGTTTCTTTCTTAGAAATTACCTTTCTGAAAAAGATTTCAAAGAGAAGGTTGCAAACCAAATAAATTCAGATACTGTAGATGGTTTTCAAAGAAAAATATTTTCATTTCAGTGGTGTCTAACTTTCTCCATTAAGTAAAGTAGTAGTTAAAATTAATAATCAGGTATTCAGTTGCTGTAAAACTCAAATGATCGTGGCCTTTCTTTACTTCCATACTTGTGTCTGCACCAGTAGTGACACTTTTAATGACGTTTATACCAGAACACAACACCGGAAACATGTTTGGTGTTTAGTTTTGCCCCAGGTTACTAGTGGCTAATATTCTGCTCCTGTGGACGGTACCTGAGTAGACAGGCGAGATGGAGCTGACTTGTGCTTGCAGTAGGTTAGCGTTGGCCATCTTCAGCAGGCCAGAACATACCAGCTTGTTGCCTCCTTCCACCGCCCACAGGTTGTTCTGGGCACCAGCTAAAGACACAGCGCCTGTAACACACACAAACACTCTGACAACAGGCAGGGCCAAGTGCTTTAAACCAATTACCAGCTGCTCACACATTTTCCTGTTCTCTTGCTCCCATAGGTCACCCCTTCCTCTCACCTTTCTTCCCTCTCTTCTATTTTTGACTCCCGCTCCTCCCTTCCACATCTCCTACATCTCTTTTCTTTCCCTCCCTTTCCTCTCTCCTTACATACATCAGCCCTTATCTCAGCACTGCAGCCTTCCTCTTTCCCATCTCTTTTCTACTCACTAACCCCACCTCGCTCCCTCCTCTTCTTCTACTGCTCATTTCTTCACACTCATCTGACCTACAAAGGCAGGGATGCTGACGTTCTGTCCGTAGTTGACCCTCATGACAGGCTCGATGACCTCATCGATGAAACGCTGCGACACACCCAGCTCCAGTAGCGAATCAGAGAGCGGCCTCCGGGTCATGTTGATGAAGCCACTCCCCCCAAGAGAGTCCAATAGTTCCTCCACCGAGCTGAAGGCATGGCCGTGGGCCTGGTACTTGTAGATCCTGTAATATACATGGGACAAATGGTTAACTAGCAATTATAATAATCAATTACTAAATCAGTGGGCAGATTTCCTCATTCCTATCTGAAAGCCTATCTTCCTATCTCAGTAATCTGTGACAAAACAAAAAGACAAAGACAGACAGAGGGATATACAGGTCCACAGTTGTTGATTTAGAGAGTGCAAGAAAGACAAAATGATACAAGAGATAAATCACTTCCTGAGGGAGGAAATAGAGGTCAATGAACAGAGACAGTGCTTCTAAGTGTGGTTCATGTTAAAACAGAAACAGAGCCAAAATAACATAATTACAGCTAAATATTCATTGTCTTGGCCATATTTGACTGTCCCTGATATCTGAAACAGTACTGGCTGATCAAAAACATCAGTTCTGTTGTCATACTTTTACAGATGTCATGTTCTGAAAGTCACACACTGAGTTTTCAGTGATAACAGCTGCAGGCTGAGGAAATTATAAAAAGCTCAGCATAGGTTTTACCCATTGACGTCCACACTGTGAGGCAGTATTGTTCATTTATTCTTTACCTGAAGTAATTGTTTTAAAAATCTTGATTCAATTTGTTATAGAATGAAAAAAATTGTGGCAAATAGAAGGTTTAAACCTGACTTTGTTGGATCAGCGGTGCAAATTAGTTTGGCATCATTTAAAGGTGAAGAATACTCTTTAGATCAGCTCTATGATATCTCGGGCTACAAGAAACAGATGGGTTTAAATGTGGAGCAGTCCAGGCAGATCAATCACGTATTATGTTGAAGTTGTGCAAGTATAAACGAAAGGGCGTCACCTCCAACCACCTGCATGTCAGACATCTACAACAAAGGTCTGACGCTTTGACAAAGGAGCATAGATCAAGGTTTAGCGGGACCACAGATACATCTTGTCAAAGCAAACAGGGCACCAATATTTCTGGCTCACCTCATGAATTTCTCCATAATTTCCTCCACCCACATCTGAAGGCGTATGAAGCTGATGCCATAGCGCCACCACAGTCGGAACAGGTCCAGCAGGTACCAGTCTGTCTCCTCCAGAATCACCTCCTCGCCGTTAAACACTGCTGTCTTACCCGCCACGCTGCGTCGATACTTTAAACCTTGAGGGGCAGACACAGGATGACACAAAGGACAAACACAGATACACACAGGCAGGAATTTAATATTGAGGATTTGAAAAAGTTGAACATTTTCAAATTAAAATATATATGTTTTCCCCTATATATTTTACGGACTGTGATTTGACATTGATAAATGTATTTTTCTCTCATCATTTCTTGACTTTGAAATTGAATGCAGCATAATAAGATGTAAACAGTCATGTTGTCTGATTATTTTGGCAGGGCACTAAATACTGGATCCAGTTAGAGAGCCACATATGTAGTGCTGCTTATTAAATTCAAACCATCAATCTGTCTTGACTGATTATCACTTTTCCTGCTCAGCTTACATCTGCTGGAGGCACACAATGTTTCTGATCAAGCGAGATACTTATCTTCATCGCTGTTACACGGGATCTCTGTATTCTACAAAAAGTGCAACTCATTTCCACAAAGAAACCCATTTTCTTAGCTCGTAAACCTGAACAGATGTTTGCGGGTTCCACTGGGAATCTCCTCTGTTACAGTTTTTGAAGCCAAGCTCTTCTTTTAACTCACTTGTGACTATTGAACATGCAACCACTCATCCTTTCCGATAAAAAGTACTAGAAAAATGCAAACAGTGGCTAAATGAATGCTACGCAGTCACATATACCTATTGTATTCTTTTCCTATTAAGCTTTCAGTGTTGTGTGTGTGTATGTACACAAACCTAGCTGTTTGACAAACTCCTGCATGTGGAGGTTGAGGGAGTGAATGATGGAGCCTCCAGACTCGTAGTCGTTGTGATTAACGGTTACGGTGGCAAGACGGCCTCCGACCTCCCCCTTCTCAAACACGTCTATCTGGACCTCAGGGCCAAAGTGCTGCCGCAGGAAATGGGCTGTGGCACTGCCTCCTATCCCCGCCCCGACCACCGCTGGAGCACAGACGATCATAGCCAAAGACAAAGAAGAAGTGTGAAACCATAATGTGGCTTTGAAGTGAGATGTGTAAGAAAACTAAGTACCATTAATCATTCTGAATTGTTTATAGTATTGTAAGGCATCTGGGAGTTTTAAGACATGATAACATGTATGTTACTCAATATATAATATAAAATAATCACCACTGAGCGATTAAAAAGCAATATTTGTTTCCTGTTATTTTGCAGCTTTTAGTGGTCATTCATCATATCTACAGCTGGACAGAAGAGTCGAGATGAGAAACAATGGTGTCTTTGTTGGGGTGATGCTGTAGTGGGAAGTATGTAGAGCAGCTTTTTCTTGTATTATTTATTTCCCACTGGGAATTTCCATTTCAGGGTTTACCTTAAACAGCGCTCTGTATATGATTCAATACAAAATCATGAGAGTCTCCTCCTTCAACCTAACTTTACTGATGCAGGCAACAGACTGTGATAGGTTAACTTCTTGTTCTGCATTTTGGATTTATTTAACCACTTGGTATGTCCCAATTAATGCTGAAACAATTAACCAATTCAAAGTAAATTTTTCTACTACTATTTTGATTGCTTGTTCAAATAATTTGACAAACAAAAATGACAATCTTAAATAGGAAATGGACTTCTTTCTGTTGAATATCACTGTACAAACACTTAATATATTTGGGTTTTAGACTGCTGGCTGGACAAGATAATGAAAATAATTATTACTCCAATGTCATGTTGCTTGTTCCAACACATTTTCTTTTTTATATCAGAATTTAAATTACAGCACAATCAATGTTGTACCTTTGTCAAAAAAAAAAAGTAGTTGCAAAATGTACATGTACTGATACTGAAAAAGCTTCTAGCTGTCAGTCATGTAACACCCTCTATGGATAGGTATGCATTAGTGAACTGCATATGTTTAACACAGGTATGTTTAACACAGGTATGTTTAACACACGGGTATGTTTAACACATGTATGTTTAACACACGTATGTTTAACACGGGCATGTTTAACACAGGTATGTTTAACACGGGCATGTTTAACACAGGTATGTTTAACACAGGTATGTTTAACACACAGGTATGTTTAACACGGGCATGTTTAACACAGGTATGTTTAACACAGGTATGTTTAACACACAGGTATGTTTAACATGTTTAACACGGGTATGTTTAACACGGGTATGTTTAACACGGGTATGTTTAACACGGGCATGTTTAACACAGGTATGTTTAACACAGGTATGTTTAACACACAGGTATGTTTAACACGGGCATGTTTAACACACAGGTATGTTTAACACGGGCATGTTTAACACGGGTTTAACACATGTTTAACACAGGTATGTTTGTATGTTTAACACGGGTATGTTTAACATATGTATGTTTAACACATGTATGTTTAACACATGTTTAACACGGGTATGTTTAACACGTTTAACACGGGTATGTTTAACACAGGTATGTTTAACACAGGTATGTTTAACACGGGTATGTTTAACACAGGTATGTTTAACACGGGTATGTTTAACACGGGGCTTTTCTTGCCGATTTTAGACGGCGGAGCTCCGTCGACTTGATCGGATCCCGCCGGGTCTCCAGCTCCAGACCAGGCTGACAGCACGACGAGCAGCAGCGGCAGCAGGAGGCCGCACATAGCGACACCGGGGCTGAGGTGACCGGGAGGAGAGGAGGAGAGAGGCTGTAGAGACGGTTAGCACATGAGGTTAAAGCTAACGTGAGCTAGCTCCTTTCTTCACTGCGACAGTGACGTTATGTTCAGAACAACAGTCAGCCGGCTCTGTCGCTGTAAACGAGCAGGACTGCGTTTTTAAATGGGGTTGTGATGCTGCACAAAAGATGGATTTCATGACAATGCAGATCAGTTCTCCAATCAACGGTGGTTCACGTCCACTTCCGGAAACATCACGTGATTTGAAAAACAGGCTTGTGTCGACCAATCACAGCCGTCAGCACAAGATGACTATGTACTCTCTCTTGTACGTTTTCCTTTTTCCATTTGCAAAGTCGTTTATTTTTTTTTAACTACAAATAAAAATGTTTTATTGTCACGATTCATCTCGTAGTTGGTTTAGTTTTATGCTTAAAAATGTAAAAGAATGTTCTGAAACGTTAAAGGAGTGAATGAATGAGAAATTTACTTCCGGAACCGGTCAAAAGGTGGACTTCATGGAACAATGAAACTAACGTTAGTCCCATTGGCTAATTTAAACATTATACATCATACTTATATCATTCTCCACAAAGAAAACATAATGTATTACTTGTACATAAGAGTATAAGTAGACTACATGTGAAGTGTTGATTCAGAAAAGAAAATCCAGAGGACGACATATTGAAAAACAGTGGAAGTTGCCTTTATTTCATTCAACAGAGAAACTGCTGCAACATCAGAGTAAACCACTGAGCATAAACTAACATTCACACTGAGCCACTGAAACAATGACTGGCAAAGTGGAGCAGTAAGGCTTAAGGACGCCTCAGACACATGCACACACATACGCACACACATACATACACACATACATACGCACACACACACCCGCATTCTCACACACTCATCTTCATTTACAACAGCTATCTTACACCTCTATGGCTGCTCGGGCAGCAGCCTCATGACTATCCCTCTCCCTCTAATGTGGCCGGTCAGAGGTGAGGGCTCAAGGTTCACCTTGAGATCAGGTAACCTCTGTTCCCTGCTGTTGCCTCAAATTAAGGGCTATTTCAGGGATGCGACATAACACAGAGACCATAACCGTTCATCTCTATGGTACATCTCTAAGCAACACGAGCCCCAGCAATAACACTGCGAGGCCAGCCGTGGGCCTGAAAGGCTGGGTTCAGGGTGAGTTTTGGGGGAGATCATGCTCTGGCCAAAAGGGAGGGCAAGGAGGAGTAGGGCACCGGCCAAGAAGATGATGTATTGCTCACTTGGTAGAGCGTCGGGTCGGCTCAGAGGCAGTGGGGGGAGGAGGAGGGCCACGGCGGTCTAGGTCTTCAATGTAGAACATGATGAGCTTCCTGCGCTCCTCGGGGACACACTCCAGAACGAGGTACCGCTTGTCGTTCTGAAGGATCTTCTCAACATCCTTTAGATGCTGCTCGGACTCCTGGATCAGCTTTCTCGACCTGAGGAAAGAGAGGATGTGAGACGGGCAGAAGGAACTCAGAAGAAATAAGCTAATACTATGAACTCTAACCTCTCTGTGAGATTTAAGTACAACAGCTGATGTTCAGATTTTGGTTCAAGGCTCTCCATTAGGTACAATTCTATACCGCATGACCTTCCTTTGCAACAAGTCACTGTGATTGGTCATGGTTAAAAAGTAGCAAGATGTTTATCACCATCACATCCTGTGCCACTACATGTTTGCAGCTTGTCTAGACTCAACTGCTACTTGTCTAAGAATTCTCCAATCGTGTACCAAAGTGATCAAGCCCATTGCAGGAAAATAAGTACAAAGTTAACAGATTTCTTGTATACATTTAAAATGTTAAAAACAGTTTGCTTAATGTGGTGGGAAACTTACTGAAACCACATCTGAAGTATTGAAAAAGTATGACAAGAGGAGTTGCTTGTAAATACTTTCGTCGTATAACAGTGTAGAATTCTGGGCTGCAGATATTAAAGCTTATGCGCACTGCCGTTCTAAAATATGTAATCACATTCATGCTTTTAGGTTGTAGAAAAAACGCTGTACAAATTTTTAATTTTCTATGACAGGTTTGCAATAAAAGTAATGTTTTCTACATGGCAAACAAAACACTGTACATCAACCACGCAAAGATCCATCTGAGCAACAGTTAAATAAAGAATCACCAGTCATTGGACAAAGAAACCGGAAGCTTGGCATCAACATGTGTGAAATGTTAAATAGGAGCAGGTTACTGTTAAAGTGTCAAGTGACAAAGCCTGTAATAAGCTGTAATGTTAGCGGGTTGCTAGAGCAAAGCTATTCTTAAAACACGACAACAGAAGATTAGTGTCAAGTTAGCACTATTGAAATCAATCAGGAAATATCAGCTGAACATACTATAGGCTGACAAATCACAGTTAAACATCAATCGAACCACTGAGATGACTGCAGAGGGCCCAAAGAGAAATATTTGGTTAACCGTTGTGGTTAAATAATTGCCATAATTGGTCATCTATGCTTTTCTGGGCTGGAAAACAAATTCAAAATTGAAGGGTCTTTGAGAAAAACAATGGTTAGTATTCTTGCTTGTCATGCAGCACAGTGGGGACATCAGCTAAAGGAAAGTTTTAGTTATCCAATTCTTCCTTTTTGGGGTCCAAAGCCATTTCAAATGTGAATAATACATTTGGTGTCGGACTTTTACTGTTTTTATCAGCAGTGTATATTGATTACATGTGCAACAAAACAATTTGTAATAATATAATTGCTATTAGACACTTATATTGTTCAGCTAGTATGTCAAGTGAGTGTACACACCTGTATGTGATGAACTTTGTCTCCTTCAGCAAGGTTCTGAAGTCAGCTTTGGCTGTGATGTACTTGTCTTTGATGTAATCTTCAAACTCCCGTTGTCTCTTCTGCAAACACACAAATTAACACATCAGACACAAAACTCAGATAAAAATGGATGAAACAGTTTCAGCCTTATTAAACTCACATCATAGACAGATAAATATCAACCACACCACACTTTTATGAAAGAAGCCAGCCGATGTTGGGCTGATGAGCTCTTAGTTTTTGTCTTTCTAGATTATTTCTGTTTGTCTTCCCTAACCAGGAAGACTACTTTGCTTTTTCCCCCCCATCATTCTGCTTCCTGAATTCTTGCAATGTAACTACGGTGCGTCTTAACCCGTCACTAGACTCACAAAACTCAAGTAAATTGTGGTCAGAAAGACAATAAACATTTTTAGAATTTTATGAGCAAAATAACATGTCTTACTCTGTCACTGGAGGAGAACTTAATACAGCGAGGGTCTTCCTTGATAACCTTCTTCACCTCCTTCCATGTGGTTGTGAGAGTGATCTACAACACAAACAAAAAATCCATCAATAAGCTTAGAAAAAGAATCAGGGATCAAGTTGAAGAAAGTCGATCATATTAATTGATAAAGCACATGAATGGACATGCCATCAAAAGTATTATGTTCCTTCTAGCCATGTCGGTTATATGTGCCAATGTGTTTCACAAAAAAAAAAGCAAATGGAGACAAAATGAAAAGCTTAGTATAGATGAGTGGTAACTTTTCCTGGTTTTAGCACCTTTTTACTCCTCACCATGCTGGTCTCATCTAGTAGCTGCCTGAAATGTTCTTTCTTCTTCTTGGCCAGTGCTTCTACGTGTTCGTTAAACAGCTTCTCCTTCTCCTCTCTCTCCAGCAGTGACGCCGACTCCCAGCGATGGTCTTTCCGCAGGTTACGGCGAGTGTCTGACCATGTTGCATCTGAAGACCGTACCTGAGGAATGAGTGAACAAAAAACACTAGTCAGTCTTGTGCTCCCATCGACATGCTTGCATTTCTCAAATGTTCAGAAATGATTATCCCTCCATCCAATCAACTTCTCTGATCAAATTTGAAAATTGACCAGTAATGCATTTTGATAAAAATTCAAATAATTCACTTTTTTAAAATCACATTATGGGGAAATAATTATGCTGCAGAGCATCTCACCATATCCGACATGAGAGCTTTGAAATGCTGGATGGCCTCCTCCCTTTTGTGCTGCTCTCTCTCTCGGTCGATCTCTTTGGTCTGTTCTGATCGAGCCTTCTGCACCTCCCGCTCCCTCTCTCTGAGACTGGCCTCGATACGAGCCTGCCGCTCCATCTCTCGCTCCTTGTCGAGGTCCACGCTCTGTGGAGGACGACACATGAGGTCTGCATCAGTCTTGTTTGTCATATGATGTCAACAATGAGGACTATGTACAGAAACAAAACACACTTGGTTTATTCATGTAGGGATATTAATTCTCATGTTTTTTACAGGTTGAGAAGTCTTGTAATAAACTTGGTAACAGATTTATTAATCTCACTTAGAAGAAATCAGCTATGTTTGCCCTGGGACCTAAAATGATTTCTCCGTCACAGTGTTTTGGAGCTTCTCATCACCTGCTACGGATGATTCACTCTATTTCTGAAGTCATCATTTTTAGACGCTTTGACTCGTTTTTACTCATAAGGAATTTATCAGCTCCATGTTAATAAAACCAGCTACTCGACGCGTCAAAAACTGGGTTTCATGAACACTTTAAAATCTGAGTGACTCAAAAAAGGCTATGAATGGATGTGAAGAAACTCGTGAAACTCTTCCTAATATACACATAGCGGGCAAACTGTCCTGATATACATATTTATTCCAGAAATAATATTTATAGCTCCTTCTTTTAAAAATGTTTAGTACACGTTTGTTAACAATCCACAGATATTTATAAAATCAATTAGTTAAAAAGCAAGGTTAAGTTCACAGCTGCTGTCATGTACATCATGTCACTAGCACATATGTATCAAAGCAATCATCCCACATAAAAAGAACGGCTCGTACCTTTGCTTGTTTTTCCATGTACTGTTTGAAAAGCTCTTCTCTGAGTGCGGAGCTCTCCACAGCCTTGTATCGTGGGTCCGTCTCTAGCCTCTCTTTCACTTTGCTCCACCGCTGGCCTACCTCTATGTGCTGCTCACTCAGGAGATCATAGAAGTCTAGCTTCACCTGGGAGCAAACACATACAAATCAGAATTGGAAATCTTTCCAAAAACAAATGGTCAGCAGGAGAGAGGACCTGCAGATGGTAAAAGCCTGCAGGGCCTTGACTCATGGTCAGCTGAATAACACCACAGTCATGCTCTAGAGGGATACCATACATTGACATTTGAACGTGAGCGGGTGATACCTTCTCTCCTCTGGACTTGGAGTCCTCTTTCTCTCTCTTCCTTATCGCGGTGATGAATTCCATGAAGATCGCCTCCCTGTCCTTCATCTTCTCTATGGTCTTAAATCGCGGGTCTCGACCGTGTTTCACTGCAAATTCACTAAACGTTGTTCTGTAACAATAAAACAAAACAAAAAAGACTTTGCAGTTTCAACTTTGAAATGACCTCTTCACAAAAAACGAGAAGAAAATAAAATACCAAAAACATAGTACGTTAAATTGTAATAATATATTGTGATATTAAATATTGTGTGTAAACTACCAAACAAATAAGATTGTAAAATAACTGTTCCATAAAATCATATATCCGTTTCACTCGTGCTCTAAAATAAAACAGAAAAGTCAGAAAACCTACTCTCCCAGAACAATAATATTATAATAAGAATAGAGTAACTGATAAATATCAATACTGTCTTTTTAAACACAAACTACCAGTAGAACAACTGGCCTGTTTCTTTACCTTGGTGTAAACTTTGCCTCCTCCATCATCCTCCTGAACTCGTCTTTGGCCTGCATCAGCTTGTTCTTCTTCTCCTTCCTCTCCTCCTCCGCTCGTGTCTTCACATACTGATCAAACACCTGAAGAGGACATATTAACAAAATTATGACTGAAAGATGTAATTAAATGGCCATTAAATAACACAATACTGCGAGAATGAGAGACTGAACCTGTTTCCTCTCTTTTGGGTTGAGCAGAAGGTAACGTGGGTCAAACACAATCTTGTGAAGCTCTTTGTCCCACGTCGAGAATGCAGACACCTTAATGTGATATAGACAATGCTAGCATTAGAAAGACAGTTCAATATAAACTTGTTTATATTAAAAGTTTAAAAAGTTTTTGTCTATGTAAAGTAAAGAAAAAACAACTACACAAAACTCATAACATTGCTATGTTAAATTTCACAAATGTGCATTACCCCTCTCTCCAGCAGCATTTCTCTGAACTGGGTCATCCGGGCCTCCAGTGGCACTATAGCTCGTTCTCTGGCAGCTCTGAGCTCTGCCTCCATTGCTGCTTCCTTCTCAGAGTCTGCCTCCTTCACCTCCTCCTTCCTGAGGGTGAAACGGCAAAAGTCAAGAGAGGTGGAGAGACGAAGTAGAAAGAAAAGACAGCATATGCAAAAAAGGTTTAAGGAAGATAGAAAATAAAAGTTAAAGTTATATCTTTTTTGATACAACTTAAGATAGAAAGGAAAGGGGTGAGAGCGAGGACAATATGCAGCAAAGGTATGTGGGTCGGATTAGAAACCGAGCCGTAGTGACAGCGCCTTAGTAAATGGGGCGCCCGCTCTACCAGGTGAGGTACTGTGGCGCCCCAGCACTATAGCATTAAGTAAAGGGAGTCACACATGACTTACTTTCTCTTTTTGGCTTTGGTTGGTTCCTCATCCTGATTTTCTTCAGTCGCAATGGCTAATTCTGGCTCCTCCTTATTGTTACCTATATCAATATGTCAATAAACAAGGACACAAAATAAAAAAACACTCACACTGCAGTGCACAACATTTAAGAGTGATAGCAGAACTCTCTGGCTCAGTATAAAAAACATGAATGCACTTGTGTTTCTGTGGCCGCTGGTTTTGTGGCTTTGAACAGATAATTCATTCATATAATTTATGAATAACACCAATCAAACAATTGGCTTATATTTGACTATTATCATGTGCTGCACTGAATGTCATTATCCCTGACTGTATGTGAACGAGTGTTTGTCCTCACCTGTCTTCTTGCTGTCCTCCAGGCCTCTCTTGTGTGGCGGCTCCTGGATGTGCTTGTCGACATCAGCTCGACCAACCAGCTCCTCGGGCCGGTCCCACATGGACAGCCGTGTTGTGGGGTTGTAGAAGAACACGCGATCATCACCCGTCCACACCACACACCTGATATTTTAAAAAAGGCATAAGGTTCATTGCTATTAAGTGGAGTAGGGTGACGGCGTGGGCTGTGAAGCCGTGGGCTGTGATGTAGTGTGCGTACCATGGCGTGCCAGGGATAGGGTTGGTGGCTATTGGTCTTGCTTTCTGAGCTGCCTTTTCCTCCTCAGTCATCTCTTCTTCTTTAGGCTCCTTGATAAGAATCAGTTATCTCCATTACTATTGCATTCATACTGTTAAACAATATCTTAATGATTGATTTATTTCAGAAATGTGTGTCTTTCATTATATATCATTATAGTACATGTAGAATAGTAATGCAGTATAGATTATGTGCAGTGTAGCATTTCTTAAACTCCTAATTACTAATATAATGTAAACCTTTTACAACATGACAACACTGTACTTAATTATGATCAGTTTCCCATTAATTACTCTCAAAGCGCACCAGATGTGCAGCAGCGATGAACTTTGGAATTAAAAGATTAGAGTTTTGGTTTTTTTACAATCACATACCTCTTTCACATTATTAGTGTTTTCTGATTTGTTCTCCTCGTCCTCCATCTCCATCGCCTCAGCTTCCTCCTGGGCCAGACGCTCCTTGATCCTTTCTGCTTCTCTTTCTGAGGATAGCGAGGAGAGACACAAACAGCGAGGTAACTAAAAGTAGTGTAGTGTAGCTCAACAAATTCAGCTCGTTATCAATTCTGCCAGGAATTTATGTTCTGGAAGTATACCTGCTGCAAGTCACACTGGTAAATCTTAGGACAGATAATGCTGGATCAGGGGTTTTGTGCATTTGGCTGTAAAGCTTGTCTGACAGATGTGTTGTTGGTGAGAAGAAAATCAAAGTGGATAAAGCTTTTGAGCCTACCACCCATCATCCACCAAATCCATTTATGTTGCACTACAAGCCTTGCGGATCATTTCATCATGTTGGAGCTGACAAAGCTTGTGTGTGCGTGTGCATTAGTCAGCAGTGCCTACCTTTCTCCAACAGGGCCAGTGGTTTCTCCCAGGTGGACTCCAGTGTTCGGTTGTTGTAGTAGTACATTTTCCCATCAGCAGTTTTGTACTCTGACCACTCAGGGAGGTGCAATGATCCGGCCATGGAGGCAGGAGCTGCCGAGAGAGCCAGCTGTGGGTGCATCATGGAAACTAAAGGCGGGCCCATGCCAGGAAGCATGCCTGTCATTAGTCAGAGAGGAAAAAGAAAGAGAGATTGGTGGAGACTCGTCTTTCTGTTTAAGCCACATCTAGTATTTGCAATGCACTATACTCTAGAAAATGCATTCGTTTATACATCCATTTGTGAAATGTCATGTCCCAGTGGAATGAGAGAGCTGCACAGGCAGAATAAAACTGATTCACTGCAACCTAAAAAGGGCTATCCCTCTAACCATTTGCCTGGTCATCTAGAGGATTAGATTAGAAGATGAGTGATTGAATAAGGTTTTCATCATTTTGTGGAAGAAGCGGCTTAAGCCTAAAGCTCAAGTCTAAGTCTTTAGACTCTTTTCTTTCTAAGGAAGGAAAAGAGTTTAAAGAAGAAACATAACTCATTGACAACGAACACAGGCCACATTGACAAACAAACGAAGCAGTGACAACACACACAACCATGCCACAAAGGCAGACAACACACAACATGTAGCCCTTACTGCTATATTCCTACTGAGTCTCTACTTGGCAAAAGCAGCCAGCTAGCGTTAACTGAACTAACAAGGAGGTCTCGGTCCCAACAAGTTTATAGTCACCAAACACACACCTCATAATGACTGATCCCAACAATCAACAGCTCAGCTTAAACTAACTATTTAGTTGCTAATTTTCAAGTCTCATTTACCAAAGCCCAACCAACTGGACAAAGTGCATTCATCATTTAATGAGAGCTGAATACTCTAATGTTTGCACCAAGTAATATTTTTTAAATCTTGTTGGTTTAAACAAGGGAGTACTAAATTAAACTTCAGTTAGTAAATATCTTATTATTATTCTGAGTAATAATATTCTGGTGATATAAAGTCTGCAAGACAATCAAGCCTGTGTTCTGTTGAACATTCTACTGTACACCAGATGGATCATGTACACAGCATTCACCACCATGCCACTGTTTGAGGGCTCCCATATATACCATATGACTCATATAGACACCATTCACTGCCATGCCATCTACTGTAGATCTGAGATGCGAGCGGCTGGGTGTTTACCGTTGGGGCCTGGGCCTGCCTTTACACAGGGGGCACCTACTATCTGCATCATTGCTACACCTGCAAGAACAACGGACAAGCAAGCATCTGGTTGAACACAGCAGGACACAGAGTTTTTGTGTGTGTAGGCCTGTGCCTTATTGTTATGTTACAACAGTTAATGTATTTTCAGATGCGGTCACAGTGTAAATTAAGTTAACAATTTAAGATCTATTTTGAGGCCATTGCTCCATTAACAATTATGATAAATAGAAAAAAATTAAATGATAAAATAAAAAAAATAAAAATCACATCTAAAGTGGGGAATGTATACTGTTGGAACACCACAAATCTCAAGTCAATCGGGAAGCTCTCTGTCAGATATTGGTCAGCTGAATAACAATCAGCCCTAATCTACAACTAGTCCTGTCAGATTGTAACTCTGACTTTGCCAGACACTTCATCCACAAAGAACACAATATACAGAGAGAATTAATCAGAATAAGCTTATTTTAGCAAATTATCAAAATGAAGGAAAGAGTGAAAAAAATAATCAGAGAAGAGAAAGCAAAAGAAAAAACATGAAAGCAAACACACAAATGCATTTAACATAAGTCTAACTTTAAATTCAAGTCACTGCATTCAAGACTTGTTGATGTGCCCCTAAACAAAATGTCACCTGATAAATCTGTGCTAACTGAACTAAATACAGTTATCATTGACCAGGATAAATGCAGTGGGAAGATGTTCAGAGACATTGGTGACATTTACATGAGTGTTCTTATAATCCTCCCCTCATGCGGTGTTCCAATAGCAGCTAGAGTTGGAGTCCACTGGTTACCCTCTTTTGTTGTAATCAAAAATAAACCCATAATGCTGAGTTAGTTTTTTCACAGAGAGTGTAAACTGCATATAATTTGTCACAAAACTAAGCTAAGTAGCCCATTAGCATCGAAGTAATGGAGCAATCTTTACTGGTTAACTTACTAAATACTAAGTCTGAAAATTATTTCATGGAGCATGACCAATAAATCTGCAAGATAGCTTATTGTAGTATTCTTTCTAGGATTATTTACCTGTTTCTAAGCACTGTGATAGCAGCTAGCTATTGTGGCCTGTTAGTTTCTTGCTCATAGTCTGTAGTTCTTACCTGGTAGAGGGATGTGCATGCCGGGCAAGGGCACCCTGAACGGTGGCACCATGACAGGAGGGAAGGTAGGGATGCCTGCAGTGGGCTGACCCACACTGTGAGGAAGGCCTGCAGGAAGCAGCGGCATGGTCTGCACCGCCGTAACAGGTGAGGGCACCGTGGAAACAGTAACCACAGTGACTGGAGAAACAGCCACAGCTGAGGAAACTGTGGCAACAGGGGATATGTCTGCTACAATAGTGGCTTTGAGATACAAAAACACAAATAAAGATGATTTTTATTTTTGCTTTAGAGTGAGTGTGTGTGTGTGTGTGTGTGTGTGTGTGTGTGTGTGTGTGTGTGTGTGTGTGTGTGTGTGTGTTTGTTTGTTTGTTTCATATAAGACTGTGAACTTACCTGCAATGGTCACAGAGGGGGAGGAGGTGGAGTCTGGACTGGAGGCGAGAGTGCGGGAGGGGGTTGTGGACAGGGCCTGACTAGGGAGCCTGCGGCTGTCGTGCTGGCTGTAGTGTTAACACTGCTTGAGCTTGAAGTTGCAGTCACCCCTACACTTTGACCCGGCCCCGCAGACCCAGCTACAAGAAGAGGGTTGAGTTCAGACTGCTGGATGATCTTCACACCATCCGGTTTACTCCACGAGGACTCTCTGGTCCTGGCGTTGTAGTAATATGCCTTTAGAAGAGATAATTAAGAAGAAGAAAAAACATATTACTTGGGAACAAACATTAACTAGAATATAAAGCTTGGCAACAAATGTATATTTATCAACTACCCCGTAATCACACCACAGGATTTTTGAGTACATGTTGACAACCAATTCCGTTGATTATATGGACATTGAAGCTAAAGTTATACATTGCACGTCCGCTTAATAAGCAAGATTTCTCCCAAACTGACTTAGTTTAGAAAGGCAGCCCAATATCCAGTCCATTATTACATATATTAATATGATTTACAATGGGATTTTCAAATGAAGCAAATGACAATTTATAGTATGACAGTGGCTTCTTTAAGCAGTAAGCAATGAAGGCAATCAAGTGATTAGCAACACTGAATCTGCAGTGTATCTCAGGTCTCATATCATCTAAATATTTCATTCTTAGACAACAAATTCCACATCAACAACAACCACTAATATAATTAATTCTGCCTCTGTCTTAAGCGCTATATTCAAAAATGCTTTTTAAAACTTTAAGACTGTAAAAGTTGTAAATTAATTATTCCTTGCTTTTCCCAGTATAGGGGCCCTACGATGTGCTTACATATGATCTCGAGCTTACCTTTCCCTCTGGTGTCTTGTTCTCTACCCAGATCTCCTCTGTAGGGTTGAGTGCAGGGGCTCCAGATGAAGGAACGGGGGGCATCCCAGGAGGAAACAGCATTCCCGGAGGAGGAGGCAGGTTCCCCATGGGAGGGGGAAGGAACGGAGGTCTCTGCAGCAAAAGATAAAGACCCAGTATTACATTTTCAGACTTTTAGGAGTAGGGCTAGGAATATACTTTGCCAAATTACAGTCATCCCTGGTGGCCAGATAGAAAAGCAGTTGACTATTTAGCCAGCCGCCAGCACTTAAATCCTCTGAATTCAAATTAGGAGTCAAGTCATCAAATTGTATGATTCAAGAGAGAATCCTTGTTTCTGTCTGGTGTCTTGTTCTAAGAGCTAGTGCTGCTGTTATTCATGCCAGTGAGGACTAAAGCTGTCTTTGTGGTCAATTTATTTGCAGACTCTGCCTGCCAAATGGTTTCACTATACATTTGAGATATGAAAATTGCATGTAACAATTATTCATTCATTCATTCATTTTCCGTATCTGCATATCTAGTCTGACGACTATCACAGTTCTGACACATAGAGACAAACAATGATTCACGCTCACATCCACACCTACGGGCAATTTAGAGTCTTCAATTAACCTAAGCTGCATGTCTTTGGACTGTGGGAGGAAGCCGGAGAACCCGGAGAGAACCCACGCTGACACGGGGACACAAGCAAACTCCACAGGGAAGGCCATCTAGCCCGGGAACCGAACCCGGGCCCCTCTTGCTGAGAGGCGACATTGCTATCCACTACACCACCGTGGAGCCCCATGTAACAATTATCCAGGCCAAAATAATTGTGATCATGATATTAACCAAATAATCTGAAAAATATGATTAAAACAGCACTAAAAAAGAACAATCATACATCCCCTTTTAACTTACATTTTGTTGTTGTTTAAGTATTGCATAACAGATAGGAAAGATCTTTTAGGAAACGTCTTTTTTAGTGAACAACAATTATAGTAACCATCTCAAATAAATCATAACCTCCCCAAGCATAAATAAAGGATAAAAAAAAACAACTTGTGATGTTTTCTAATGTTCTTTCCTATTAAGATCTGCGATAAAATCCTATATTGTCCCATTCGTAGGCTGCAACATTGATTAATCTATTGCGATATACAGCAGAGAAACAGGTTAGTACCACATTTCCTAGTATGACGCTGGTCTACTAGATGTATGATTGACCCACATTCAGCCAATTCATATTAGACAGCGGTTTGTCAATTCCTGATAAAAGTTATTCTGCTCATGAGCATGCTTGCTCCTCCCATAACTGCCCTGCATGGGTTCTCTGTCTCTCATTTAAATGTTGTTTCTGAGTATCTAATACCGTACATGACACATGTGCAATAAAATACACTGTGCAATTATAGCTATAATAGTTTTTCTGTCTGTACATATAATATTTCAATTATTGTGGATTTTACTGTTTTTTTATTGCTTTTTTTTTTTAATACTCGTTTTTTATTTCATTTTATTTTTATCTTGTCTTTCTTTTACTATGTCTCTTGTGTGCACTTTACCTTATGCTGCTGTAATCCTGCAAATGTCCCCGCTGCGGGACTAATAAAGGATTATCTTATCTTATCTCTTATATTTTGGCTATTACGGTCTATTACAATATATGTAATTGTATTATTCCTATCAATTATAGATGACTTATTCTGCAACTAATTTCAGTCTTTGTATTTCTCTCGATTAAATGGTATGTGGAACATCACTGCAGACAAAGTTAATCGTTCAGCAACACACTTCTGTAAAGAAAAACATGCATGTCGTATAAGAATGGGAAACAGTCACCTGTAGATGGGGAGGTCCAATGGGCGGAGGCATCCCTCCTGGTGGTGGAATGGGCGGCATGTTGGGGTCAAAGTGTGGACGTGCAAATGGGGGTCGCGGCGGGGGTCCCCTCATCATCCCAAAAGGAGGTGGCGGTGGCCTAAGGAGTGGCGGTGGTCCTCGTAACACTGGGGTCTGGGCAGGCGCAGGTGCAGGAGCAGGGCCACGGAACCGTACTGCCTGCTGCACCATTCTAGCACACAAAACAATATCAAGTTACAACCAGTGTTCAGGGGCATATCTCTAAACTTTAAAAACCTCTGATATGAGCACTTTGAGCAGGGCTAACATTGTCACACTGCAGGTAGATATAATGCTTGAAAATAACTAACTACAGGTAAGGCTGGGCAACAGAACACAATAATATTGCTGTCTATACCTGTGGTTCTCAACCTTTTGCCACTTAAGGCCCACTTCTGATTGTTATATTATTGCAGAACAACCTGCACAATTATAACAGAACCATGTTTTTGTAATGATATGGTTCTGCTGATACATGTAAAGCAAATGAGCTCCAGAAACACGTTCATTACACTGATGTGAATGATGTTTCTGCTATGCAGCCTTTGAGTGTAACGTTAGTAACGTGACTGTACGTTATGCAGCTGTGAGGTGTTTATTATTCCACATGTTCTTTACATACTTATATCCTAACACAAATCAAACACTCAAGATGGTGTCGTCTATTGCTAACTTATGCTAACGTTAACAGAGAGCCAGCCCATTCAAAACACTGAATGGACTGAACTGTGTGCCCCTGCTTACTAATTAATGTAGCATAGCCTAGCTAGCTGGCTATGTTACATTAACATTTGAGCACAGAGCGCACACTTCATACAGGAGCTGTGTCTGAACACAAACTCGGGGCATGGTGAAGGAGGGCAGCCTGGTGAGAGAGGGAAACATATGGCCATGTTTGATCTGGCTGCCTGTGTTTGCCGCGTGCCACGAGCCAAGAGCCGAGACGAGCCGCTTGGCAATACAGGCTAGTTAGCTAGAAGCTAGTTAGCTAGCATGGCTACGTTTACAAGTAAGACCACTGTTTACCGAAACCTTTTGACCGAAACCTATCCTACCCAACTTCATACACAATGCGGGCTTGTGGTTAATAGCACACTGAGCTCGTATTCATGCAAACACTTTAACTGCTATTATCTGACCTGTTGTCGTTGAACCCGATAGTCTCGCTCTCTGTCTGCTCCGCCATTACAGGAAAATGTAACCACTCTCTTCCTGGAAACGCCCCTAAGTGGTGTCTGCTTCTCCTATTCGCTGAGGTTGGATGTCAATCACAACGCAGTCAGAGTTCTGTGAGCTCTGATTGGATGAAAGGTTTTCTCATACTTGCTTGGCCAAGCAATCATTGGGTCCCGTTCTCCATAATGTCTTTGTTCAGTCAATGTGCAGGGTGTTGTTAATAATAAATTGAACTATTATCACTATGGGTTGATGGGTATTTTGTGTGTCCTAAATTTTTTTATATCTGCATGCTATAACCTTAAAAAACATATTCAAAGAGATTCATGTCCCCTCATTCTTAGTCCCTTATTTGAACAAAAGTGTCTGCCAAATTAATGTAGTGTCATCTTTGTTGATCTGTTTGCAGTGGAATAATGTGTTTGACAAATAACTCATGTAAAGTGCCAGTGCACAATATATTCTACAGCTGACAATCAATTTCATTTTATTCGTATAGCCCAAAATCACAAATCACAAAATTGCCTCAGAGGGCTTTACAATCTGTACTACATATGTCATCCTCTGTCCTTGGACACTCGCATCGGATAAAGAGAAACTCCCCTCAGGTAACATTATGTTTTTTCATAAGCAGATTTAATTTGATTTGTGTGTTCCTTGCATTCATTTGTGTACACTACAGATTATTGAAATCCAAACAAAGACAGAACTTGTATTTGTATTGGAACATTTATCATATAAAAGCTGACCAACAGATACAGTCACAGAGCATTTCATTTATTTTGCAATAAAATGAAATGTATGACTCTAAATATCACTGCCGTTGATGTCTTTGGTGTGTTGAATGTCTCTTAGATCACTCCACAACATCAACATCATCCACACATTTGCACTCCATTTTGTTGATGGCAAGGCGTTGCTGCCTTGTGTCAATATCTGACTGCTGCTGAATCTCTGATGTGGTCTCGTTACTCTGCGGGTGAGTGTTGTGGTAATTCCTCACATCTTCCGGGGAGCTGCTGCCATTTGTGTATCTGTAGAAAAACCTGATATAAGCACACATGAAGTCAATTGGAACATGAAATCTAAAGGAAGAATTGTTTTTGCTTTTTATAGTGATACTGTGGGTTAGCAATAAAAAAAAAAAATCAACATTTCATGATTAACATTTGCATTAATTTATGAGTTATCAAAATAAATTCAGTAAATGTGCTTTATTTAAGGAGTATTTAAGGGTATAAACCAGCTCTCAGACATCAGCTAGCTGGAATATTTCACTGAATATGCTTAACCTTGGATGGTTATTCCAGACCCTGGAATAGAGTCCCATTTGATGACATGGGGTAAAAGCTTGGTACGGATAGTAGCCCACTGTGTAGGGCATCATGGTGGGATATGGATACACGCTGGGGCCCTGCAACTTGGACTCAGCTGGAGGTACGGCCTGTGAGAAGGAAAAGCCAGGGTCTTGTCCTGCTCCCTGCCCTGAGGACAAAAACTCTATGTCTTTCTTCTTCCGGGGGCGAAACTCATAATCTGGTATGATATAAAAAAAAGCAAAGAGCCAAAGTAAGTGAAAGTCAGAGGTTCATTATCCATACCAGAACAGATTCAAACTGAATACATGTCTTTCTTTATATCTGCACATAAGACTTGACAGTAAAACTTGGCAGTAAATGTTCATTATCCTCTAATCAGCTGTGTAATTGTCCATACCAGGAAATTGCTGTCTGTGCATGTATTTCAGTTTGTGAGCCACTTCATAGTAGGGCCTCTTCTGCTCCTTACTGAGCTTGGACCACTCACAGCCCAGCACAACACTGGTGTCTATCATGTTGGCCCCAGGGCAGATTTTGCGCAGGGCATGTCGGCGGTGGATATGAGACCAAACAATGAAGGCATTTGGTGGCCGTTTAATGTATCCATTCTTGCCTTTGCCAGACTGCAACTGCTTCAGATCTGAAGAGGACATTTGGGGAGACTGATTTGTGCACTCACAGTTGTAGAAATCATTCAGTATTATACACAAGGTTTGTGTTAGTACAAGAGTCATCACTTATAAAGACAAAGATTCCCTTATTAATCTGTAAGACAACAAAAATGGTTCACAGCCAAAATACACATGGATAGACAAAACACCTAATGAAATGCTCATATATATTTTCTTCCCTTTCAATATTAAATACATTTCGGGGCACAGATGATTTGTTCTGTATATGTGAATTGAAGCTCACATAACCCATGCTGATTGCAAGACACTTCACAGATGTCAAGGAAACCAATTTCCACCAGGCAAAGAAAAAAAATCACAATAAAGACGTGATTTGATTATCTCATAGATAGAAAATAAAAATGCTGAATTACCATCTCATTATTAGGATGTTTTAATTTATTTCATTCCAAACATTTAATCTTTATTTTTCCCTGTCCCTCCTCATCCCTCCTCATCCCAGCAGCACTATCACACACTCGGCCCTGAGGGTTTACTGCACCTTCCTCCGTTGGCAGGATGGTAAAACTGGTAAAAACCGGACTGTCGCCTCCGAGTCGTGGTGAGGTTGTGACGTGGACCGCGTCTTGGTTCAGGGGTTCTCCACGTCCACCCTGTGACGTAGCCAGGCTCGCAGATGGTCGCGGCTTTCCAGGACCGACCTGAGGACGTGACCCTGAAGGGACCGTGTCTGACCCGGTCCCGCCGTTACCACTGCCTCCCACCTCCGCTGACGGATCCTGGCCCGTGTCTCTGTTTGGCGGACCCGGTTCTTGTTTTGTTTTTCTGAGGTGTATGTCCATGGCCGTGCTTTTATTCTGGGTTTAGCTAGATCTGGGTTGTGATAGATTAAAACACTTCGGTTGCCCGAACAACAGAACGTTATTGGACGTTAACGAGGTGCACGAACATTCCAGTCTATTAGCTGCATTCACCACCGAAATCAGGTTTTATGACAGAAAATAACCTCTATAAGAAAAAAAACACAAATAAAGGTTTGATTCTGTATTAATTATGTTACCTGTTAAATACTCAGCCTACTACAGTCTTTATTTAAAACTATAGCCTATTATTACTTTTTTTAATGTACTATATTATACTATATACTTTACTATCCAATACAGTAAGATACCATTCTATACCATATTACATTTAATATTCTGTTATACAGCTGCAATATACTACTATGTTATATTATATTGTTATTACTATATTGCACCTTATATCTAAATATATTATACCCCATACCATACTATGCTATATAATACTATATTACGTTAATATCTTATACTATCTTTACATCATATACTACGTTTCTATTTGGGTATATTAATAAGGACAACACTAGGTCTTACTTTTTAATCACAGTATGTGTTAATCCGGTGTGCAGTGCTTACATTCTAGACTTGATGCCATAAATCATACCATGTCACTTTACCTCTGTCTTTATGTGCTCTTGTATATTATATTCTAATTTCTCTTAATTTAATTTCTGTCTTATTAAATTAAGAAAATACCGGAGTCAGCCCCAGAGCATGATACAAAAGCCTGCATTTCAAAAAGATGTAATCTTTAATGTTATAATTTAATTTATTTTCAAATGAAGTACAGAAAATGAAACAAGCTTTACCCCCCCCCCCCCCAAAAAAAAACAACAACCCCAAAACATGGTTCCAGTCAACTAAATTATGCTATTGGTAGCTCCTGTATGAACATAACCTTACAAGTAAACTAACAAAATATTAAACTCATAACTACGGAATCATTCTTCTGAGAGTAACAAAATAAAGATTTGGTCATTTGGAGTGCAGTGCCTCAGGAAATGACAATAGGCTCTGCTTATTTGCACATCAAACTGAGAAAACTATACCCAAACACAGTCATACACACTCATCCACTTTTTTCACACACACACACACACACACACACACACACACACACACACACACACACACACACACACACACACACACACACACACACACACACACACACACACACACACACACACACACACACACACACACACACACACACACACACACACACACACACTTCACTCGAGACCCCCGACACCCTTTAGATTGGTCTCAACTATGGAAATAATTTATTAAAACTCAGCTAACGAAAAAAATGTCCTCCAATGTGTATAATCCATTTGATTATTTTCTGGTAAACAGTTTGTGAGGTGCACCAAGTGACCACCAAGAGAGCTGCAGGCTTATAAATGTTTGCTGGCAAAAAAAATTGAAATGAAAAGGTACACTGCTGGGTTGACCCACACATTTTGAGGCGAGTCACTGCCTTAATCATGGAAGAAGTATAGAGGATTGTAATGTTCAGTCTTGTAGATGGTGACCATCGTTGACCCTCTTTTCCCGAGCCAGTTGGCAAATACTTAACAAAAACAACATTATTTATCTATCAACAGTGTCTGTATGAAAAAGTACAATAGACAGAAGAGATCTATGCAGGTCATAAAGCAATGCTTAGATAAAGTCACATGTCCTACAACATCATGTCTGAAGTGACACAATGTCGGGTGGGCATCAAAAGATACTATCAATGATTAGTATTCAAAATAAAATACTGACTGAACCTTTAATCAGGCATTAATCTGACAGAGGCATCCAAAATGGAAAGTAGAGGAAATTGTCATTATTAACTAACTGACTATTGTGATATATAGAGCCAGACAGTATTTTAGGGACATTTGTTCTGAGCACTTCAAGGTTTCACTCATGTTGTCTTTTAAACATCAATAAAACTGTAGGCATTCTACTTTACACTGAGTTACTGTGAACTGCTTTGAGCCTGATACAAAGAGGAGAGGGGAGGAAAAGGATGTAATATAATTTAGCCACCCTAATATGGCTCAAAAACATACAATTTTGTCCCAAGTAATAGACCCATCCTGCCCTCTGCTGGAAGACCAGAGTATGGATTTAGTATGTACGAACAAGATTTTTAAACTGTTATACTGTTCGCACAAGGAGTTACAGAAAATAATAGAGTCACCCTCTGGCAATAATGTGGCTTAATGTTTGCATTAAAGTTTGGTTGAATTATTTATAACATAATATCTCAGGCTAAAATGCAAAATGAAGGCAGCAATGCCATATTTATTTGAGTTACTCCTTCTGATTGATTCTCTGCAAATTTACAGAAAAAAAAAACCTTTTTGCAATTATTTTTTTTGTAATGAAGGAGGACATACTGTAGTTCTTATATAAAAACAGCTAAAGAGGAGGAGCCTTTCCCCACAGGAAAGTAATGACTTGCGGCTCTGGGTTGACACCTTCCCAGTTCTTCAGGTGTCCTCTGTGTGACATCATTTCACACATCAAATGGGTGAAGGGCAGCAGTGGGCACTCCCCCCCTACGTCCAAGATCATGTCAACAGACTGGGATGGTGAAGGATCACTGGTGCCAGCTCACCAAAGACAGCAGAAGCAGAGAGAGAAACATGCAAGGTTGTCTTCAAGTTCATCAGTCCTCTGGTTCACACTCTCAAAATGTCAGACATGCTCACACTCACACTCGCACACATTTGCACTCCTTCATTTCCCAAAGCTGCCAAAGTTAGCGAAGGCATCCTGTTTGGGTGGAACCACAGCTGGGGTGATGGAGTGTGCTAGGCCCGCCCCCATTCCTGGCACTCCAATGCCAGCCATACCACCCATCATCACAGGAGTGGCCATGCCCATATTCATGCTTATGTTCATTCCCATCATGCCTTGGTTGACAGGAATTCCCCCCATCCCCATGGTCCCTGTGGCCATTGAAAGGGGCATACTCGATGCCAAGGGAGCGGGCATGCCCATCGTCGTTGCATTGCTTGCCATCATGGAATTGGCTGTTGGTCCGCAGGGTGTAACGTGGGGCGGAGAGCTGAGGTTCAGTCCTCCGAAGTTCTGGGTCAACAGGTTAACCGGAGGTACTCCTGCACAGACACATGTGGACAGGGAGGAGTTAGTCCACCCTGTTCAACCACTGGGGTTGTTCAGATAGTTACACTGACCAGTCTAATCTAAAGAGCGTACACATAAAAAGTTTACTAGATACGCAGCAGGAGATGGATGGATGAATGGATTGACCAAGTTTTTAATATATAGGAAATTAAATGAATATGAGATAATACTGAAAATGAATAACAGTATGGAACATAATACCTTGTTGCTGGATGATATTGTTGAGTGTGCGCGGTGTCTTAGTGGGGTTGAGGCCTGCTGATAGGAAGTCCAGACTGATGTTAACGGAGGGGTCGGACCAGGTTGACCCTAATGATCCTGGACCTCCAACACCAACCTTCTGCTGTTGTCCTGCAGATGTCATTCCTCCCAAGCTCTAAAGGGAATTACAAATATTTTACAAAAATAAATAAGTTTTTCCTGACATATACAAAAAAACAAAACATACTGAAAGCAATTGATCTTGGTCACTTTATTGTAGATGTTCACAATAAACAAACAATACATTGTATCTAGTTTAATCTCATCTACCTACCTAGCCCACCCTCCCACCCGATGGACTTACACCACTAATTTAGAGGTTCCTTTCGGCACTATTTGGACTATTAACTGGACCATTTAATACACACTAGAAGCCTCTAAGTTATTCTTTCAGTGGAATTCATTTTCTTCAACATTTTCAGATTTTCATACAGTTTGAGACAAATTAGACCTCCATGTGAAATACACCCTACCTACCTGTTGGGAGCGAGAAAGGGGCATGGTTGGCATCGCAACAGAAGCTCCTGGCGTTGCACCTCCCAGAGAGAAAGTCATGCTCTGAGAGGCACTCAGTGTTGTATGTGGATTGGTTAGTTGATGGTTCCCTCCACCCATCAGGTCAAAGAGCTCGGCAGAAGGTGGGGCAGTATTAGAGGCTGGGGCTGTGGTTGACTGGACGCTGCCAAACAGATCAGTGACGGGCTTTGAGGGACCAGAGCTAGACGAAACTGGTGTATTGGCCGAGAAAGCATTCCAATCCCCAAATTCTCCGTTCCCATTGGATGGTGCAGCAGCTGGCCACAAGAGAGTTGTGATATGTTAAGTTGTGATTGTAACATTCATCTTGGATTTTGACATGAACTGCCCAACTCCTTCAATGTGTCCTAAACCTACACTCATATTCTACAAATCCAAAACATAAATAATCTAAATACATTCAAATTGCTTTTTTCACTGTGGACTTTCACACTCAGTAAAAGGTTTGCCCAGTTAGTACAATCAGTGGAACCCTGGTGTGAACAAACTATCATACCAAAACTGCTTCAAAAGGAGGGTCTTGGTCCAAGCGTGCTCTGGTACGATGTGTTTGTGGTATTCAAACAAGACCAAACACAGGAGAGCGAAGATAAAACAATGTATTATTTCCCCCCTTTCTGGACCAAATTGACCGAACTACAAGCTTCAAAGCACCCTCAGATTACAACAGGAAGAGCTGAGAGAGGCAAAAACAAGTTTACCAGTGGAAGTCGGGAGGCTGGCCGAGGCTGCGGGAGAGGAGAAGTCAGCAAAGCCACCAATGAGGTCTGAACTGCCGCCTGGATGGAAGGACACATACATTAACCTTCTTGGCCTTCTTTCATTTCTTTGTGTGTGTAATAGTTTGTAATTACCTGTTGCAGTGCTCTGATTGGATAAAGGGTCAATCACTAGCAGGTCAGCTAGACCGCTACTGGATGACTGCCTGACTGATGACTAAAGATAGAAATAGAAAGACAAGGTGATTAAAAGTGAACTCTTGAAAATGTACACGAAATTTGGAAAAGCGCGAGTGTTTGTGTCAGTACCTTCTCCTCCGGGCTCTTGTCTCCAGTGTAGTGAGCAGCAGCACCGAGGTCCAAAGTCTTGCTGCTTGCTGCTCCGCTGCGTTTCCGTGTGGTGGTGGTGGTGGTTTCTGTTGCTTGTGTGATTTGGATGCTCTTTGTTGTGACAGTTTCCTCCTCATCTTTGAACTCAAGGGTTTCCTGCCTACCGTTTCTCGATGCTCTGTCCTCCTCGTTGTCACTATGGCAACCAGACACGAAGAACTTATGAAAAGAAGCACCACTCGGTTCCTTTGCAATTATTGTATGTCTGTGTGTGTTCGTTTATGTAATGGATAATCCAAGACGTAATGGTTTAAATAATTTAAACACAAAAAGGCCTCTGATGTGCAGCAGGTGGGTGATTGTTTTGATATTTGATATATAACACCACTGCTACCAACCAAATAAGCATGTAGTTACTTCAGTATACACCCTAAAATCATTTTAAAACAAGCATTCATTCAGGCAATTTAGAAACATACATGAGTATAATGTAATATGTAAAAACTGTGCATGAGGACATTGTAAGTTTACCTGAGTCTGTCGGGCGAGTCATCTCGTTCCTTCTTTCTGAACTTGTTGAGTGTGTCGTCGATGGTGCTGCCTATCTTGTCACTGATCTCTCCAAGCTTTTCACTAAAGGGGAAAGCCCCTTTGCTCTTATCCCAGTCCTCATCCCACTTACTACGATCCATCTCATTTGCTGGAGGGAATAACAAGGAAAAGGAGAGAGAGAGAGAGAGAGAGAGAGAGAGAGAGAGAGAGAGAGAGAGAGAGAGAGAGAAAGAGCATGACTTTTGCACTTCAGCAGTTTCACAGGCATCCACCAATTGACATGTACAGCCTTTAATAAGCTCCTAATTTTCCCTGAACAATGTTGTGTAAAAATTCCGATCTATAAAAAATAAAAGACACTGAAACAATAAAATGAAAATTGCTGCTAAAAAAAGTTCTAAAATTCTTGAGTACTTTTTTGGTCACTCCTACACAATACAAAAAAACAACAGAATTACAGCAAATCCTCACATTGTAGAATTTGGACCTTGAAAATGTTTTGTATTTTGATTTATACCTCTTTTAAATAATATCCTCACACACCACACTTCTAATTTGAGGATGTTGTTTCATATACTTGAAGTTATTTTGGGGGCTCCTGTGATGTGTGCCATTTTTTAGACATGTATAAACTTAGTGATTAATCAACTAATCAATAAAGAAATGTTATAAATCCCTTATTATTACAGGAAATTTATGTTTGATTCAAAAAGGCTCACACTTGCTTAACATGTTATCCTTCCTCTAATACATTTTAATTCCTCTGGGTTTGGATAGGGGAAGCTATTATTAGCATTTTATCTGACTTTAGCTGTCAAAGGAGATGTAATAAATTACTTACAGTTCTTAATGCATTCTCCTCCTCCTTCTCCTCCTCCTCCTCCACCCATACTGCTGGAGGAGACTCCAATGTATTTATCTTTGTTCTTCTTGGCTTTCTTCCTCTCGTCTCTCAGTCGGTCATCGTCCTGGACAAACTCCACCATCTCTTTCACCTTCTGACGCACATTGATGCCCTGATCTTTACCGTTCTCATCTGGTCAGAAGAAGAAAAACACACACACATACAGAAAGTCAAACATGAGACATTTGTAAATAGTAACTTTGATGACATTCTGACCTTTCATCCAGTGTCCCCCACCCTTTTTAAAGGCAAGGTGTGTTTAAATCCATGACATTTGCAGAGATGTTCATTGTCCAGAGAGGATCAGTCATAAAAAGTTTGGTTACCTTTGAACTTTCCTCTAAAACCATCAACAGGTCAAAATGAAGTTTTGTACACAAGAATGATCCCCAGAAGATGAACACATTCTATTTTGGACACTCAGTGATCTTTCTGATAGCGTCTTTTTTGCACACAAATTTATATAAAAGTAAAGAAGAAGAAGAAAAAGAACTAGCTCATTTTTATTTAGAGACTCACCGATGAAGTGGTAGTTTTCTAGAGATCGCAGGTCGTAGATGTGTTCTCTGGCACTGGTGACGACCCTTTCAGACCCATTCCTGATCAGATAGGCCAGCAGAAGTAAAGCCTGGAAAAGGGAGGTTAAAGAGAGATAGTAAGAGATGGAGTAAGAGACGTGATAAGAGACCATGCAGGGGACGTAACGTGAACCACTCAGCAAGGATGAATCTTTCATTAAAAGAATTTGAAGTCAGTTCTGCTTTATTCAACTGTACCTAGTCCTAAACTCATGGCTCTCGCATTATTTATAATCTTTGCATTTAAGTCTCATGAATATGTGGGTAAGATTCGAGAATGTAGTTGGGATGCACTGCTCTGATCTTTGCACTATACATATACAGGATTCACATATACAAATATATATATATACACTCTATATATAAAATAATTATTGTATCTAAGATAAAAAGAGATAAAACCAGAGAATCAATAAATCTCAAAAGATTTGATCCACCCAGTCGTGTAAACACTGGAACCCATGTCGGTGTCTGACTGCAGGAATGAAGAAACCCTGGCACTCAGCTTTCCTAAATCCTGATAAAACGATACAGAACTGAGCTGCACAGTACAACCCGACACATTTACAACACAAGCACACACACCTGGGAATAAACCAACTAACCCGCCAACCAGATTGGAACCATACCTTGTAGACTCGTCTCCAGTTTTTCTTGTTGTCCTTTAGCATCCTGGTCCACAGCATGTTCATCACCTCTGGGAACTGCTCATACATAAAAGTAGATCTACACACACAAACAGAAAGGAGAAATATTATTGTGCTGGGAAAACCCATAAAGGTAATCCAACGCATAATCAGGTCAAATGACCGGAGCCTTACTTTTCTTCTGAACAGAACTCTTTTTTCTTCTAAATAAAACACCTTGTGTCTAATAACACAACACAGTTTACCTGCTACCTTGCAAATAATTCGCATGTATTTGCATACACATACTGAAACCGTGTGTACGTGTGTACGTGTGTTCGACATACTTGGCTATTTCTCCCATTAGCTGACCGGAGGGTCCCCAGGGGTCGTCATTGGTGGCCTCTCTCACCTTGGACTCGATTTCTGAGTAGTTCATCACCACATTAGTGCTGTGGACACAAACATATATTTCCTTCATGATTACTCCAATAAAATATCTGAATTACCATCAATATTTAAATTATGTTAAAGGGGAAACAACATGGCTTCACTTTCTGGTCATTCTGTTCAATTATTGTGAACACAGAGCTTTTCATTGTCAGTCTTTCAGTCGGTCAGCTTTGCTGGTTATCAGCAAATGTTCTGTGCTTATTCAACTTCACACTCTACTCGTCCTATTTCCAGAGGTCAGGCAGACCGAAATACAGACAATCAGAAACACACATATTGATATATTTACACAGTTGAACACACACAAATTCAATGAGGGAGACTCTTAAATGACAAACAATCCCTCTGGCTAGCAGAGCGTCATTATCATATCTAACTTCTACACTCTACACAACACAGATGTCTCCCTACTGCTACACATGGCAACACCTCACTCACTAAAGCTGACAATAATAACGAATAGCTACATTCATACAGGTGTTATAATACACAGGTAAATCAAGTAAGAACAGGTGAATCTCAGCTCACTGAATAATGAAGGACCGCTTTCTGAAAGCCTTTGTCTTGAGCACTGCACTTCAAAGGACAAGCATGTGTGTGTGTATGTCTACACACAAGCATAGTGTGCAAAAAAACATTCACAGGACACAAAGGGTGATGAGTCAGTGTGTGCATGAGATTGAGGTGAGCATGGTGTGTATATCCATCTCTCTGTGTGTGTGTGTGTGTGTGTGTGTGTGTGTGTGTGTGTGTGTGTGTGTGTGTGTGTGTGTGTGTGTGTGTGTGTGTGTGTGTGTGTAACCAAGCAGGCCAACACAGCCCAAACTTCCCTTCAGCAAGGTCTGCTCCCTGCACTCTTTGTTTTTGGGGGCTTACCAGCTGCTCTTTGTTCACCTGTGAGTGTGTGTTGCATTTTTTGATGGGTATGGCTTGTTCTACAGACTCCTGGCAAAAAGCAAAGCCAATGCACTGTAACGTGAACAAATCTCTCTCTGCCACAACCGTATCTACTACTACTTCAGCCTGTCATTCCTCCCTCCTTCTAAAAAAATATTTTTCACTTCATTTTCTATCCATTTTTATCTCCTGCTCCTCGCGTCTGCCATTCTCACATTCCTATCATTACTCTTTTATTCCAAACCAGCTTTTTTTCTTGGTCTCTCCCTTCTCTGAGCTCTCCCAGCCACCCAGCAAAAGAAAACAAGAGGCATCTTCAGTACAGAAGCTGCCTTTGACTGTGTTATGGTCAGCCGATATGACTGACACAGACAGCGAGAGCACCATAATAGCGTGACTCTTAATCTGTAGGAAAAGCAAGGCCACTGCTGCCAGCTCTGAGGTAGATCAATAATAGAGTGTATTCATCATGCCCAGCCAGGCACAACCAACAGCTGAAGAGAGCGGGTGTCTATTACTCCATCTAAAGCTTTGTTTAGCTCCCGTCTGTGCTACTTCTGTGCAGTATATTCACTCGTCCTATCTCCTTTCTTCAGTCTATTCACTCATCTTTCCTTCATGCAACTTTCTTCTATCTACTCACTCTTTATTCCTTCTCACATTTACAATATAATTGGTCCTTTAAAGAGCGGAGCCAATAGCAGAGCCAACGGGAAACTGTAGGGAATGTAGTGTCTCAAACTGTTTTTATGTCAGCAATCCTACTGTGACTTTTTTTCTCACAATGCTTTATTTTATAAGGATGAAAATGTTAATGTTGAAAATAAAGATGTATGTAAGTATGTTATACTAATAATAAAAAACAGGATTTGTGCTAAATGTATGTAAGAGTTCATCAGCATCCCTAAAATTAAAAGATGCTTTTGGCATGCTGTACCCTCCTTGTCATTGGGCAGTTTGTTTCCACACAATATGCATCTAAAAGTAGCCTCCATTTAACCTTGTTTGCACGGTTGTTGTCAAAATGCAAATGCACATTAATAACCGAAAGGGAGCTGAAACCTTTAAGTTGTAATTATGCAACTCATACATTAAAACACAGTACTAGATCAAGATAAATAAATATATACAAACATATTAAGAAACACAGCAACACTGTAAAAATAATGGGATGGTAGCTAGCAAGTATATTTTGTCTTAAAAAATACACTCTTATCATACCAATACAATCAATGCCTTTACAAAGCTTGTCAGTTTCAGTTGAAACTTAACTGAAACTACAGTACACAGTATGTTTATTACTGAGGTTGTAGTTAGTGTTGGTGTGGTACCGGTCTGCGTTAGATTAAACTTTTAAAAAAATATTCTTCCCCCCTCATGCAAAACATAAGAAACACAACTAAATATAATGCAGTCCAGTTCAACACCACTGCAAGCTACAACCCCAAGTAATACATAAATAAATAAATGAATATCTCTCCGACAGTGTAAATCATTCATTTACTCATTTCATATCTGGTAAAGATATATATCAGGAGATAGCATGTTCTCTGGTAATTCAATAAATATATAATCTATATTAACCACATGGTAAAGACTATTTTTGTAGTATTGAGTAATGAGTATTTTTTCTCAATTAATCAAGAACTTTAGTGCAAAATGATACGATTTTTAGGAGATTTGAGTTAGTATGTACTTTTAAAATGAATTCACACAACGTAATTGTGTGTCACGATATCTCGATATATGATTTTGTGAAAGAGGATAATGTATCGTCTTGAATTAGTGCCAGTCTTTTTCTGTGTAAGTAGGCATAGAGCAACAAACGTAGTCAACTTCCCTATACGTGTACATATACATAGCCAATAAAGGTGATTCTGGTTATTGTTACTCTTTGAAACATATGATGACATCTTCCTTTGTATAGCTACTTAAAACTGATTTGATTTTATAATAAAAGCTGTTTACTTGGTTATTAAATAAAAAAGGACCAGTTCCAAGAAACAGGTGAACTTGGCCTATTCATCTCCACAAACGAAGCTGTTGTTCTCCCTCCTCCTCCTGTAACAGCATAATGACTATTATCTGCACACTATAATTACAACAATAGATGTCACAAAGAAGCATGCGTGCTCTAGCGCTCAGATAAACAACACTCAGTAGAAGGACTGTTGTATTAACTACAGCAGGATGATCTGTTATGCATATCAGCTTTGTTGTCTTAGTGGGACGGGGCCACGGGCTTCTTTGAGACATGCACGGTCGCTAATTGGCAGGAAAAGCACCATCCACAAACAACTATCTGGCCTTTTAGCTTTCCATCATTAATGCTGAGCTTTCTACTTGGGATAGGATGTCAAGTGGATGCATGGCAGAGGAAGCAGGCATGGCAGAGGGTGGGACAGGGCGTGATCCTGCAGCAGCACCCTCAGATACAGCACACAGAGCCGACATGGGCTTAGCACTGCTAGCGGGATTAGCTGCCTGCAGATCTGTGGTTGTGGGTCGTAAATATCTGAATTAACAGCGTGCAGTGTCGCGGTCTCCCTGCTCAGTGTGGACGCGTGGCGGACGTGTACGTGGGGCAGAAACCACCGCAGAGCACACGTCTCTATTTACGCCGCAAAGGTTGGAGGTTGGCAGCTCGCCAGCTAGCCTGAGCTAACAGCTGAGGGGCTATCGTCGTGACGTCACGGCCCGTGTCCGCTGCTGATGCTGCCGGGCTAAAGCCGCCTAGCTAGCGTTAGCCGGTTAGCATAGCATCCACCTGCTCCTCGGTACTCACGCTTTGTCCACCAGCTCTCTGACTTTCCACATGTTCAGCATCTCCGCACGGAACCGCGGGCTGGCCGCCTCGATGCTGCGTCGCCCCCGTGTCTCTAGGCCCCTGAAGACAGATGAGGTGTCCGGTTACCGACGACAACCCCCCTACTCCTCTGTTAGCTCCCGTAGTACAGCGGCCGCTGCGGTTAACGGATCGAACCCCAGTTGCTACGGAAACGTCGTTCTCTGTCTACGTCACGGGAGCGTCGAGATGTCCCCTCGCTCGCGCACTGTATCGTAGGTATCATGTGCGGATTCACGCGAAGCGCATTGAGGAAGGAACTATGAGGCAACGGAGATCAAACCATCGATGTCTGCATGGACGTGCCTTGCTCAAGGACACTCCAGCACGGTGTATATGTAGAGTTTGTCTCCATGATGCTCTAAAATCTGAATCATTTATGATTTAAGTTTTCACCCTTCAGGAAATAATAAAATGACGTTTCAGGTCACTATGTCTTAAAAAAATGTTGTGAGCTTCCCTTTAAACCCCACTTTGTGTAACTTTATTTTAAGTCGTATTTCACTAACAGCTGCTGATTTTAATCCCAAATAGGTTGATCATGAATGTGTTATTCACATAAGATAAACGTGTATTATAAGATGTGTCAGTGTATGAAATAAAAAGGGTATAGTTAAAACGAGTATAGGCCAAAATGAATAAGGATGAGAAGAAGGCAAAGGAGAGAAAAGATAAGAAATACATTTTACACAGTAGGAAAATACCGCCCTCCATTGGCAACATTTGAGTATTGCAAGTGGGCTTAAAGATATATATATATGAAGGCTATTATATTCAGATCTCGAGTAAAGATAGCAGATTTCATATAATTTTTATTATTTATTCAAAGTAATGGCTGTTTTGAATCTCTATTTATTTGAATAAGTGATTACACTGGAAAACACTGTTTGCTAAACTGCACAGTTTACACTACATGTGGATGGATCTATCAAAATACACATTTATTTATGCACACACAATTATGTTGGTTCCACGTTGGCCATTTACAATATCTAAATCCTGTCAGGGATTATTCTTTGAACTGTGATGAATTGTGAAGTGACGGATTTAAATTCATCCTGAGGCTGTAAGTAGATGTGTGCCCACTCAGATTATTTGGTTCAATGCACAATCTGCTCAAGAGTTAGGGCAGATTATGTCAAAGCACCAATAACAGGACTGTCTGATACAACAACAACAAAAATATCAGTTGAATTCAAAACTGGACAGTACAAAACATACTTAGCTAATGCATTGTTTATGATGATTTAATGCATAAATGTATGTTAGATGTATCATGAATTTCTGTTGTTCCCTATTAAAACATCCATGAAAAAAAGGAATCCATAATAAATCTTACAACCATGTATGAAAATATATTTATAAAATCTGTGGGCAACTGTAACGCTCAATTCCTCCAATCAGAAACAGGCTACAGTGATGAAATGTACTCTTTATTTTCTCAGTAGTATTCTACATATCCCAAGGAAAAATTAGGAGAATCATTTCACCTCAGCAGATGTTTTCACCCCCCAAAAAATATTTAAGGTATGAAAGTTACATTTTGGATGTGCAGTGTTTCTTTTGCTGTCTAAAGTTTAGATGACTGCAAATTTAAACTATCATACATTTTATCTCTAGGTTACTGGTTACAAATGATCAACTGATGGTAAAATAGGTGTTGCTAGCTAGCATATAAGATTTACCATATCTGAAAGATGAGCCATATGGCGCATTGTAAACACCTTGTTTGTCTGTGTTGACATCCCTTTCTGATAGAAAATGAACATATTTCACTAAATTAAAATGCAAATTAGATCTCACAAAGAACATGGTTAACACGGGCCTGAATGTTAAAGAAAAGCCGAACCTTTATAATATACGTAATAATAATAATCACTGATGACCTGGACAATAAGAAGGTAAACATATAACGTGCAGGGGCCTAAGTGATTTTTATTCCACTCACCTGCTCAGCAACCACAGAGGTCTGTTTACCCTGTTCTCTGTTGCCATGACAGCTTTAATAACAGTGGATGAGTTTGGTGATATAGCTTCACTCTGGCACAATCGTTGCATTGATGTGTTGGTGGCCACACAGGAAGTGACGGCACATGCAGCTGTTAGCTACCTTTTACTTCCTCTAACAACAATTAACAATGAACAATACAAGCATTTTTTGAGTAATCTGTTAAATCTCTTTGTTGTGTATGACATGATAGGATCAATACGTGTCTTAAGAGGAAGAATCCTGCTTCTCTAGGCTATTAAATGGAAAAGGTGATTAAAGTGATCTACGTCTGGCTCCAGAGTTTCAATAAAATTGTGTGTGCGTGTGTTGGCTTGTGCAGGGATGACGGTTATATACATATTATTGTGTAAAAAGTAACATTAACATGTAACAGTCACTTGCATCACTGAAGGTTGGCAAAGATGGCTGATGGAAGTCGTACCAAACAACCACATCTTGCTTTGAGAATTTGCCAGTAAGAGCAGCCGACTCACATAAATAATGTAACGTTTTAGAGTAAAATGTGTTAAATACCATTTAAGAGTTTATTTGTATACACTATTAAAGGTAGGTGCTGGGGAAATGACTAATCCAGCAAAATGTGTCCAAAGTTATAGTTAACAAAAATGAACAGGGTCAAAAGCACCAGCCTTTAAGATAAATATAGGCCATTGTAGAATTCTATAGGTCAAGTTTCTAAAAAACTTAGTTTGCTCAAAATGTAAATGCATGATAGGAGGGTTTTCTAGTCTTGTGATTGTTCATTAGTGTCTTCAGCATCTCATCAGCTAATGCTGCCAGCCTGAGTGTGTTCTTGGCCCATCCTCTGAGTCAACCACAGCTTGTATTATTGATATGTTGGCTCAGTTATTTAGGTCCCCAATCTGGTCTAGAACAAAGTAGAATAATGGAACAGAATAACGTTGCGTGTCAGAGTGATCATCATCTCCAGGAAAACCTCATCGTCTGTTGTTTGATTGTTTCTTTCATTCTTTCTTTGTGGGAGTGTCCTTGATCTTATTGAAGGTTTGGAGTTGTTTTTTACTTTCTATTATAATGGGACTGTTATTAACTGTGAGTTAGGCATGGTTCTGGGTTTGAATCTACTTAAATAGAGTATTTTTCACATATGTAATAGCAAGAAAAACTAATAATTAACTATCTTACATATGTTATTGCCACATAAATGTGTTCACCATATTTAAGTGTTTCCTTTTCACTGAGGGTTTGTAATTCATTAAAACTGTTTTACTTTTGAATTAAAAGTGACACGGACAAATAACCTTTGAGATAGTGAACACAGCGGGGGTGTTTAAAGATGGGGCAACTCATGCATATGTCTGAATAAAAAAGAGAAAGTTATCTCTCTTCCCCACCAATCCTCCAGAGTATTCATACATCTTGAAGTCATGTATTTATACTTAGTGGGCTGAATAAGTGTATCTTTTTGACGACGGGCATCCTCTGTCCTCTGTCATTCTAGTGTGATAACCAGGTTGCCATGGTGATCCTCCTGCAGCATAGCAACAACCTCAGCACCGGGCACAGCTCCGCGTCGGACCCCGCTGCGGCCTCGCTGGGCCGGGCGGGTCACACCGCGGCCGCCGTAGTCCTCGGATTCATCCTGGTCCTGGGTTTCCTCGGTAACTTCCTCGTGCTCACGGTGTTCTCGCGCTTCCCCGGGCTGGTGACTCCGGTGAACGTGCTGCTGATCAACATCAGCGCGAGCGACATGCTCATCTGCATCTCCGGGACTCCGCTGAGCTTCGCAGCCAGCGTGCGTGGCAGGTGGCTGACCGGGTCCTACGGGTGCCGGTGGTACGGTTTCTCCAACGCGTTTTTCGGTGAGTTAATACGGATATTTGAAACTCAATGAAACTGAAAAAAAATAAAAAAAATTGCTCTAAAATACCTATTATAATTATTGATGCATTATATACAATGCATATATTGTAAACATCACCCTAATGCTGCAGCTGTCAAAGGTGGAGCTAATTTTAAATACTTTATATACTGCAGGATAGCTTGTGAATTTATTCAATGTATAATCAACAAATACATTATGATGTATTTGTTGATTATATTTTGTATAAATAAGCTGAATCTGCCCTGTAGTAACTAAAGCTATCAGATAAATGTAGTGGAAGTAAAATACTTGTATATGAAATGTTGTGGAGAAGAAGTAGGTCTATAATTAGCAGAAAATAGAAATACTCGAGTAGAGTATGTAGCTCAAAAATTGTTCCTAAGTAAAGTACTTGAATAAATGTTTAGATACTAAAAAGATAACTGAAAAAAACATCAGAATTATTTTCTTTTAAAAATATATGAATTTTCTGGAAATATAGCTTGCATATGAATTGTATGTGAAATGTCCATAAAAAAAATGAGAGTACTCATTCTGTAAAAAATAAACACTATATGGGTAATAGTATTGGATTCTATTATACTTATAATGATTAAATTGTAAGCAGCTATTTAATTACATATATTGAAATATTTTTGGAAGTTTAATTTATAACAATGCATCCAATTTTATAGGTTGATCATGTGTTTTGGATCTTAAGTTGTAAATTGTAACTGCAGCAGATGAAGGTAGTGGAGTATAAGTACACTTGGTCATTAATCAGGCTTTTAAATGGAGATATGATTGGCTCAGTTTGATATATATACTGAATGAATGTGTCTCTCTCTCTGTCAGGTATAGTATCTTTGGTGTCTCTCTCTCTGCTGTCCTTGGAGCGATACTTGGCGTTGCTAGTCAGAACCCACTCGGACTCGAACCCCTCTCAGTACCGCCGAGCCAGGCTCGCTGTAGCGGCCTCCTGGCTCTACTCGCTGGTCTGGACTCTGCCCCCGCTGCTCGGCTGGAGCAGGTCTGTATTGCTCCAATATTAACCCATCATATCACTCATTATTAGATAAAACTACCAGGAAAGTTCTGGTCTAGTCGGTTAATAAAAAAGTGATTAAAGAAATGAGTGGCTTAAGAGAAACTAACTTAAGAGAGCTACATGTTTAGGTCATCTGCAAATGTTCTGCCTTACTTCACAATGTAACTTACTGAGTTAATATGTTGTTTGTTTTACGTGTCTTTTAATGCAAATGCAAATTAGACCCTAAACAACGAAAAAGTAAAGTGTTCATTTGTTTATTTGAATAATCTAATGTCAAGCCTGTCTCAAACGAAACAAATTGGCATTCAAATTAGGAAAGGGTTTATCAAAATTCTTGGTTTTAACTAAATATTTTATATGAATATTATCTTGTCCTTTCTTTAGTCTTTGTATTTTTGCCTGAGTTTGACAACCAACCAACTGGATAATATTATAGTGCAGATAATTTTAGACTAAAGTAGTAGAAATAGTAGTAGAAGAAATAGGTGTCTGCCTTCCCTTCCCAACGCCCCATCTAGCACATAAAAGTATCAACATGGACATTTTTCAGTTCCAGAACAAGGACAATCAACATTTAATAACACAGAAATCCATAATGTTAAACACGAAGCATATGAAATCAGACCATATGTTGTGTGTTATGGAGCAGCTACGGGCCGGAGGGTCCCGGCACCACCTGCTCCGTTCAGTGGCACCAGCGCTCGACCGCAGCTCGCTCCTACATCAGCTGTTTGTTCGTCTTCTGCCTGCTGCTGCCACTGCTGCTCATGTTCTTCTGCTATGGGAGGATCCTGCTGGCTGTGCGAGCCGTGGCAGGACAGGTGAGCGTGCAGAATGACCTTTGACCCCTTTATACTGTGTGACGTCTTTGTGCGTCAACCAGTGTTTGTGAGAGTGTTTGTGTTTGTCCAGGTCACCAGGATCAATCGGTCCTCAGCTGAGCGGAGGGAAGGCCGTGTCCTTCTAATGGTGGTCTCCATGGTGACAGGCTACCTATTGTGCTGGATGCCATATGGTGTTGTGGCGATGCTGGCAGCCTTTGGAAAGCCCGGCGTGGTGCCGCCTGCTGCCAGTTTGATCCCATCCCTGCTGGCAAAGACCAGCACCGTCCTCAACCCTGTTATTTATGTGCTGCTCAACAACCAGGTACCAACAATTCCCTGTAAACATCTGACACAAAGGGTACATCCCAAGTCTCTTATTTGTCGTTTCCTCGCTCCTCGATCCTCGCTTGAACTGGAAGTCGTTCTGCGCCGCCATATTGACGGCCGTCCCAAAGCTCTTATTTCAGCACCGAGGAGCGAGGATCGAGGAGCGAGGAGGGATAACCGAGGAGCCATGAGCGAGGATGCATGAGAGCTTCCCCTCATCGTTCATCTGTTATCTGATTGGACGCTGCAGCCGATAGTACTGATCTGATATAGCTCATCATCACTGGAGTTTAATACCAGAGTGATGACAGATCACACACTGAATGGATTAAAAAGTCAGAGAGAGTTAAAGAGTTGGAGAGTCTGTCTGTCTGTCAGTAGAAACACTTTTACATCATTTATCTTCATTTCCATTCATTCATATGAGGCTGATAGTGTGAGTGTCAGGTTGGATGAGTTATGTAATTCCAATTTACCCCGAAACATTGAGCCTAATAAAATAATTCAAGTGTTTAGGAGGAAACATAATCATATTCTGGATTATTTAATAATGACATCACAATCCCAATTTCAAAACATACAGATGTTAATAATTCATAAATAAGACAAACGCACCAAGTAATCGGTCCTGCGCTTATTAATATTAGTACAGTGATGATTACTGTGTTTCATTATTAATGTTAGTACAGTGATGATTTCGTTGTTTCATTATTAATATTAGTACAGTGATGATTTCATTATTAATATTAGTACAGTGATGTTTCATTATTAATATTAGTACAGTGATGATTTCGTTGTTTCATTATTAATATTAGTACAGTGATCATGTGTGCAGACATAAAATCAAAAGTCTCTCCAGCTGTTAAAGCAGACTGACAGCTGATCAGCTGTGTTCAGCGGCCGCCGTCATCAGAAACAGACGTCGCTTAACGTCTCATGTCTCTTAAAACACATTTCCTCGTTTCCTCTCTCCTCGCCTGGTTTCCTTGCGTCTCTCCATGCATCCCTGGTGGGCGGGACTAAGACGCAAGGAAAGGACGCAAGTGAGGGAATCGAGGAGGCAATTTAAGAGACTTGGGATGTACCCAAAGTCATCTGCCATCCTCTAAATGACATTTGCTTTTTTTTCCAACTCCATCAAAACAAAACTAGAGGTGCTAAACATTTGTTAAGCCTCAACAATTATATGATATGTTCACACAGTAAAACTTAATGCTATATCCTACAATTCTGTTGCACCAAAGCTTGTTGCCTGTTTAGATATGTTTTTATAATTTAAATCCAATATAATTAAACACTGACACACCAGAATCTGAGTATAACATTTTAAAAAAGGATCAAAATTGATGCTGCAGAACCAGAGATATCATCTTCTTTCTTGTCAAAATCTGGCGCCTAAATTAACAACGTTCATTGGTGCCTAAATCTCAACTATACTTATTGCCAAATCTGTCATTATTTTTCATGGGTGTTGCTAGGCAGCTCTTATTCTGCTCACAAAGCTCTGACAGGTCGATTGTTTCTCCAGCCTGTGGAAACAGACATCACTGGGCACAACACCAGATCTATTTGCATTGCTGAAGATGTGGGCGGAGATTCAGAGGTCTAAAACCAGGCTAGAATTAATTAATTTGCCTGCTTTACAATCCAGCCTTGGTTTATATACTCTTTTCACATTGTTTCCCTGCCTTAGCTGGCACATTTCACCAAGAACCACAATCCTCTGTGATAACATGTAGCTGAAGACTGACTCTGTATCATATAAATTTTGCTGCCTCGACCTCCTCTGTTTGTGTGTGTCTATCAGTTCTCCAGGTGTCTCCTGTATATGATCAGGTGCAGCTCAGAAGCCCCTCCCACCCAAGTTCACCATATTCTGCCCAGCAGAAGGGGTGTGTGGCGTCACGCTCCCCACCCACCACCAACAGAGGAACAAAACACAGTGCATGCCATGTTCACATCCAGAGACCAGCAAGAACAAGGGCCTGCTCTGGTGCTAGTGGCTCAATATGCAACATAGAGGTCAAAGGTCACTTTAGCTCAATGATGGAAAAATGACATTATTCAACTTTTCTTTTTCAATTTATTTGACCGGTTTTTAAACAAACATTTCAAAAGATTTTAGAAATGTCTATGTGTTTGACCTGTTCTGTTGATACATTAAGCAGACCATGCAGCTCCATGTGCTTCATTTTGAATATTTGTAACTGTAACGGTTTATCACAGCAGCAGTCAGATGTATGTTGGCCCTCAATGTCAGAGTATAGCTGCACTGACTTACCTCTGTCCAATGTTGAACTTTGCATCAGATGTAGCTCTTTTTCATGGTCTAATCCTATGGGCATATAACTTTAATTTGATTTTATATTTTTCTCTTTATCACTGGGTAACCCACTCTATCTCACAATGTATTTGTCACATGGAAATCAAAATTAGAAAAGCAAGTTTGACTACATGTAACTTTGGACATTATTTCTACTAAACCATCAAAACTGAAGTGTGACTGTTTACGTCAAACTATTTTTGTCTACTCTGCAAAAATAAAAACGTCTTTGCACCCTTAGAGGCTCATCTGTATGTCAAATATAAATGCACCTACAGCAGTGTGATTGAGCAAGGTGGGTAACTAAACAAAATACATTGACCACATTAGATACATAAAGAGACATTTAGACTCTTTTTATTCATGATCAACAATATACACCGATTAAAAAACCCTCGATTCAGAATAAACAACTTTAAATTCCTGAATGGATGGTCAACACCAAAATAATTTATTATGAAAATAAAAATACGTCTTCAAAAATATACAGTCATTATGCTTCATGAACACTGACTGAACTCTCAGTAAGTGAAAGATTAGTCTAAAGTCACAGTCACATTAGTGGTGAATCATACAACTTTACAGACATATAGAAATACTTTCAGGTACAAGGTGAGAGGAAGCGTGAAAGTGCAGTGTAATACCGTGGCTTCACCTTGGAGGAAATGTTGGAGAAACCTCTTCAAGCAGGTAGTACACATTAGATATAAAACCCAAACCACTTGATGAGTCTCTCTATCGTGTTCAGACATTAACACTGCACATTAGTCTTACAAACAATCCAAAAATAAACTTGGGACACGCCTCACAAATTCTCTTTAAGGTGCATCAATATGGTGGAGCACCAAAGCCGAGTGATTTTCCTCTTTCGTTTAACTGGGGTGTGGAGTGTCTGCTGATTTCTATGGGAAGAAAAGACACAATGTTCTAGTATAACTGAAATTACCAAAGCTGAGAGAGAAAATGAAGACGATTTATGATTGGAAATCACACACGTCAAAACTGCATCCTTCAACTGTGGTGCTTTGATTAATCTTGACAGCTCAAAAAGTTAAAAAGGTGCAATATACTGGATTCAGAGCATTATAACAGCAGCAAACAACTATTTTCTATGTAAAGATATAATGGAGTAATGTCTAGCCTGAGCAGAGAATTAAGTTGCTTGTTCTGTGTGATGTAATCCGAGCTTCTCCTTGCTTTGTTGACAGCACCTGGCAGGCCGTGCATGCTTTTAGTGCAACTTTATGCATGTGATTGTCGCCGACTGGCTAGCTCACTGCCGATGCTCTGCACCGCTCTTATACGGCGGTATCATCTTATAAGTAAATGTAAAATAATGTTGTTGTTATTTGGGGTAGTGATTAAAGCTGACTCTATAGTTGGTTATTAAGGGGTTAAGGACTACGCTTCAGGGTTACAGCAGAGACAGAGATACTATGTGTGCAAGAACTTTGATTGGTCGGCTTGGTCTGCTTATGTTTCCTGTGGAAATTTTTAAGAGTAAGACAACATTGTTGAATCTTGTTAGTGTTAATATTAATATTAATAAGAGCATCTTTAGGGGTCATAAGTTTCATTTATTCTTGATTTAAAAACTGCTTAAAAGAACTTACATCTCCAACACTCTGTAGCTTTATATTATATAATGATATTAAATTTAGAGCGACTGTGGCTCGTTACTAGTGGCCTCATTTTCAAAGAGATCAACTTGCAAAAAAACATTTGTTACTGTAAACTCTGGTGAAAGTTATCCTCTGGCAACAGGAAAAAATATTGTTGGATGTGCGGATACATAAACTTCAGGTGAAAATCTGTAGTATCAAACCACACAGTTGTTTAATCAATGATAATAATAAATCAAAAAGTTAAGAAAAAGAAAGAAAAGTCTTTAAGTTATTTATCAAGATAAAATAGCTTGAATTTGTGATGAACTTTTATCATAAGTTGGGTTCATTTTTATAAATAAAATGAAAATTGTTTAAAAAATGAAGTGTATTTTAACCTCACCTGTGAGTAGTTTAACGGAGACACCACGTGCTCTGATTTTGTGTAGTCGGGCGGGTTGGCGTGGGGGTCGTAGCCCAGACGAGCCAGCATTGGGGCGATTTCAGCCATGTCGCTTATCACGTCAGAGGGAATGTGACCGACCCACTTCGAGAGGGCTTCTGTGTTCACCGGCTTCATCACCTGGTCGGTGGAGCGCTCAACCCTGCACACAAACACAACTTCAGTTCATGTGTTTGTGTGTTCGACCGTAATGTTACAGGTTCTTTATGGAGGAGAATATGTTCTGAAACAAATGTTACTTGTAATTAACCACTGAAGAGTGACAAATTTATGAAAATTAAAACTAATCAAACATTTTAAGTTAAATCTAATACACATCGTTATAATGCTGTATTTCATCGTTATGTATGCATTTACTATGTCTATGAAAAGCATGTTAATGAAATCAATAAAAAAATAAAATAATACATTTTTTAAATTAATAATTCTTTGTTTGATTTGCTTTGACTTACGCGTTTTAAATCTTCCACACATATCAACCTGTCCACACTTAATAAATAAATAAATGTGTTTGCAAGCTTGTACACACATGATTTAGAACAACAACATGCAATAATTTACTATTCTGAGGAGGTTTAAAACATTTGTGTGACTAATATTGCACGAACCGTTGCATAACTAATCAAAATGAGGGTGCTAATACTAATTCCTTCTAATACACGCCAGGTTTGGGTTTTTGCTGGTTGAAGCAGCCAGATTCCCACCAAATCCCCTGAGCTTCTGCCCTGTGAAGAGATGCTCTATTTGAATCACAACAAGTAAGTGGAGCAACACAAACTTAACTCTACTGATTGAAAGCTTTACTTGACTTTGAAATGTTTGGCTGCTAAAGATGTAAACTCTGGCTGAACTCGGGGGTCCTGTAGACTCGGTTGATTCAAATATATGACTTGTGTGTTCAAATCTGCCTCTCGTTATGTGCTGCATTTCAAAGTATTGGAGAAAAAAACTATTTAATATACTTGGGGTCCATGTTTTCGATGTTCTCTGTAATATTTCTGGGATTGGGTTTAATGAAACAACCTGGCGTTTACAGTCTCTGATGACATATCACACATGTTGTGTTTAAACAGATATTTAAGATGCATGTTCACAGGTTTTAGACATTAAATATGTCAATATGAAAGAATGGGATTTAGTGTTTTCAAATAAAATGATAAATGTGGAATAGTGGAGACGGTTTTGAAGCAGCTTTAAGGTTTTCAAAATGAATTAATTTAATTGTTTTTTTTACGGGTTCGTCAATAAATTCTCAAGATACAGCACTGGTGTTGATTTATTAATTTTAAATTCCTCGCTACGCGAATGGTGTAATTTTAAGTATTTTTAAGTATAGCTAGCAAATTATACTTGATATCAAGTCACATGAAGGTACAACATAGACAGATAAATCTAATTCTCATTAATTCTACATTAATCAATCAAAAATGCTTCTCAGTCCAGCTATCTGAATTATACTATGACAGTCTCTAGAGTTTTAGATTGTTGTTTGGAAAAAACAAGCTGTGTGTCTTGAAGAATTCTTTACCATCTTCTTACATGAAGACAAATCAATTCTAAAAATAATCGTTAGTTGCAGCTTTAGAAGAGACAGATAACAGTTTCCTCAAAGACAAATAAAAATCTTTGTGTGTTATTCACCAAACATTTTGACACTGGTCTGCACCTCGCAGTGTTGTCAACTCTAGAAATATTTTTTATCAAATGTCATTCTTAGAAACGTAGGAAGACACTAACTGAGGTAGAGTGAAATACATCACAAAATAACAGTTCTCTGATTCCACCTGAACCTGCACTCTGACCCCTAGAATGGACAGGACGAGTAAAAATAGATGTTCCTATTGATCGATCCATACAGTTTTAAATTACAAGTGTCGCATCTCTTTCATCCACATCCTGTCACAAAACAGAACTCGAATGGCAAGAAAATAATATAGACATGAAGAAAATATGGTCAAAATGTAAATCAATGGAAGGTGTTTCATCTTAATCTTCATATTTAAAAAAATACATCACTAAAAGTAGATGTCTTAAGAACTTATAAATTATATTATTAATGTTATATGATATTTAGTCATTAATATGCAGCACAGGTGTAAGCAAACGTGAGCAGCAGCTCATGAACATGTTGAGTTGACTGATAGACGGAGAGAGAAGAGTGAGCGGTGAGAATCACAGCTGCTTTTTAGCATCCTGTTAGAAATGACACCTGTTATCCTGAAATATACCTCAAAGCCAGCAAGGTGGGAATTCACAGGAGGAATAATAATGCAGAATGATCACATTTCACACACTTACTTGGACAGAGACACGCCACCGGCCTTTCCAATCAGCTCTTCATGGTGCATCACTGACGGGTCCCACTGCAGCTCCAGGAAGTGAAGCAATTTCCTCATTTCCTCCTCTGCGTGGAGAACCAGCTGCTCGTAACGGACGGGCATACATCTGGACTCCCCGGCGGCCTGGCACTGGCTGAACATGGTCTCCACCGCGCTGCTCCATTTGGTCAGACAGTCCCTGTAGCTGGTCAGGTCAAAGCCAGAGATGGTGACCTGTGAATGGAAGCAGAGCGATGAGATTAACGAAGGAGAGTAAACACAGAATGGAAAATGTAGTGTGTCTCAACTCGGCAGCGGTACAAACTTGTTATGTGGCTGTTTGGAAACATGAGTTTCGTGAGGAAGTTTGTTTGCCTGCATCCCTGATAAGATAAAGAAACCCAGCATACCTTGCGTGATATCATGGAATGGACTGTTGCCCGTCCATCTCGTAGCATGAGCACAAATTTGGCTTTAGGGAAAATGCGGGACAGATATGAGAGAGACTTCAAGGCGAACGGGTCCTTGTTGCAGAGGCGAGGTGCAGGCTCCCCGTGGCCGACTATCACCTGAAACACATTGAAGTAATATTACAACAGGGAATACCACAGCTGCCACATGCAAACAATTCCTTCTTAATACTCAGAATACCATGATTTTATTCTACATATTGATACGCTGAATATAAATATATGTGTAATTTACAATAACAGAGATGAGCACTTTTATCCTATTAAAGACAAAAAAGGATTGTTTTACTCTAAAACAGACTAGTTATTACCCAAGATAGTGTTACATTTACACAAATTACCTTAAATAAAGCTATAATTTGTTATGTTAGAAGTGCATTTTCAATTGTTTTCTTGCTGAGACTTATATGAGCTGCTCCCTCATCTGTCCACTGAATATGAAGCTACAGTCGGCAGCCAGAGTGAGAAAAACGTCAATTTGTGCCCTGCGTCCAGCTGATAAATAATCTGGCTCGTAACACTTTTGACGTGTTATTTACAGAGCTTTAGAGGTAGGTGGACTTTGTTACCTTTGAACAAAGCCAGGAAGCTGTTGCCCAGGGTTTTTGAGCTTTATATTTAAACAAGATAAGTGTCTGCTGTTTGTTGCTTGACCTTTCAGCAAGACAGCGAATGAGTATATTTTCAAAAATGTTGAACGATTCCTTTAATAATCACTATCATACACAAGTAGCTGTTACCCAAACTGCATCTTATTTAGCATTTTTTGTCAAATAGCCCTTTACATTTTCTTTAAATTGCTACAGGCAGTTAAACAAAGTTTAGAAGTAAAATGTCATCCATAACAGGCACACAGATTAGTTGATGGACTGAATTAATAATTTTTATAATATTAATTTCGGTAATTTTTCAAGCAAGAAAGCCAAACATTTTCTGGCTCAAGCGTCTCAAATGTGATATATTAAAGTAAATATGAAATAATAATGGAATAATGGAAATACTTGTTTAACATGAAGCATTTTCTGCTTCATATCTACATTTAAATAGTTTCAAAAGCTTTTAATAACCCTGTGTATGCAAACACATCATCCTAAAGCTGAAACATTCTTTCGACTCATAAACATGTAGACTAACGGATCCTGAGGCAACAAACAGCTCACCTCCAACAGGAACGCCCGAACGGCTGAGTCCAACACCTGGTCAGTGACACCGGCCTCGTCCAGTCGTATCCTCTCCTTCACCGAGCGGCTCCAGGTGGCCCGCATGGCCAGGAGGCGGGGAATCACTCGGGTCTCTTCCCCGCACCGCACAGCATTGTGGGCATCCAGCATGACGCGCATCAGCGTGGTGCCGCTCCTGGGGAAGCCTCCGATGAAGATGAGGGGCGTGTCCTCAGGGAAACGTTCATTCAGGGTTGAGCTCTGATTGGCCAAGCCCATGTTGAGCTCCATCCACCGGTACCGATGGCTTTTTGGAGGGCAATCCATCCCGCTCATGCCCAGGTAGATCAGGGAGGCGGAGCAGAGGAGCATGCAGCCCAGCAGCAGGCTCGATCTGGTGTTCCTCATGGTTCAGAGTCAGAGGTCATAAAACTATTTCCAGGGGCAACTGAGGAGGCGGCTGGAATCAGATGTGGATGCAGCTACCTCTTAAATTTCAGCAAAGCTCAGGTCAAGATTTGGTTGCACACTGACAGAGCAGATGATGAGGATGACTGTGAGAAAAATAGCTGAGGGGATGCTGAGGAAGGTCAGGAGGGTGATGTGTCCTTCGGAGACTCCTCACACCTCTGCAGCTCCTCAGCCCTGGTGTCGGACAGCAGGCTCAAGGCCCGCCGCACTCCGCTGCCGGCCATGTCGCTTATCCATCGTTTCTACCTAAAAACATGAGAAGAGCACTTCAAGACAAGAACTGCACAGGAATCAGTTTAAATTGCTTCCAAGCAAATACACAATGCTTCTGTTTCTACCTGATCGTACTGCAGTATGGGATGAGGTTTATTTTCCAAGCATGATTTCGCAACTTGCCAAGGAACAAAAAAAAAAACCCCATCATATTTTAGATTTCCAATAAATGAGTAACTCCAAACATTAGCCAGAGTTATTATAAGCAAGCAGGATGTGGTGGTGGCTGCTGTGTTATTTTGCCAAGAACACTCACTCTCAGAGGGGCTGAAACGCATCCAAATGTTTGTTCTCAAAGCAGCTATTCTGCATCTTTCCGCTGGGGAGCCACTGACCGTTCAGCCATATCAAAGTTCTCTGTGGCAACGCAGACACACTCTCAGGCAGTGTATCTGAATCCACTAATTACAACTTCCTCATGTTTTTATTTCTGCCATAATGCAACTCATAGCAATTTATTTAAGATCGTATTACTATTGACCAAGGGAGTCATCCTGCAACTTCCCCATTTCGCTTCTCCAATATGCCTACGAGTGGAATCAGCAAAACAAGACAGCATCTGATTCCTCTTATTGCCACACACGCGTGAAGAAACAATTGAATTTAGATGAAAATGAAGTAACTATAATGATTTCACTAATATTTAACACTGATTTCACCGCAGTGTTTGGATACTTTTAAAGCAACAGTGGAGCTCTGAAACTCAAATTCACAGCAGTTTTACTTCTTAGAGAAGCTCTAAGCAAATATGGAAAATATGTCTCCCTTTCTCTGAGGGATTTTGGTTTCTGTCATGTTCAGATTGAACGTGCGGGGAGCCTAACATCTGGATGCCACGTGGGGAACTCCTCTCTCTGCTGGACTGGAGCAGCTTTGATGTAAAAAATTCAGACTGATGATCACAGCATAAAGGGAAAAAAATCAAATGAGGACATCGCTGCCTGGCTGGGGTACTTAGGTGCTGCCTTAAGCCGTGCTAAGTCCAGCGGTATCCCCAAGCTTTACATGTAAATCTAATGCATTTCAATGCAGAGATTAAGCCACTTGGAGTTTTGCAGAGAATTAGGCCAGTGGTTTAAGACGAGCCTTGCTGCTTTTATTCTCACAACAGATTTAAAAAAGGGCCAGTTCACCCAAATTACAATAAAGTGTATTTTCTCAAAGCTAAAGATTATTTTCATTTGGGTTTTATTTCATCATTCATTTGGTCTATAAAAAAAAAGTTTATGACATTCACAATTTCTTAAAGGCCAAGAGATATGTTCCTGTTGAATTCTTTGATATATTTGTTTTTCTTTCCGTTCACCACCGTTGCATTGGAGCAGAAGCAGAGATCCTGCAGAGATACATCTGGAACCTGGGCCAACAAAACCAAAACTACATGCTTGGCTAGACACAACTAGACAAGAGGTTTCCGCAAAGACTAAGAGTGGGTAGCTACTCTGATAAATCGGGGATATGACCTTGAAAAGGCCGATGTGTTTGCTGATCAAGGACAAGCCAACAAACTAAGTCTATAATAAGCAGAAAACAGTGATCTGTCATCAGTCATTGGCTGGCAAGAAAACTGACATCTTTGAGCAGAAGGTTGTCAGCAGAGCCAAATACAAGTGTTACCTCCTCTTTAAAAAAGGAGTGGGTATTTACTTCCTGACAAAGGGAAAGTCTAACTGAGAGAACATCTAATACATTTAACCTGAACCCTGTCAAGAGCCTGAGCATTCTTAGAGTCGTTTCCTTGGATGCCCCACATTGAATTTACAACTCTTAAGTAGTTTTCTACATTTATTTTGTTTTCTTTATTCTACACTGCAATGACAGTTACCCTTCAGTGGAAAATGTGACACTATTTGAATATCCTTAAAAAAAGGTACATTTCAGCTGCTTCATCATCAAGAATTACTGCCCCTTTTTTTTTTTTTTTTTTTTATTATATTATTATATATATATAATATGGGTGACATCTTTGACCAGCAGGTCGTGAAGAAATCTAAAGCCTCACTGTTCCTCACAGGAGGGAGCAATGACACCGACTTCCTGCTGGAAGGAAAGTCTGGGAGGGAGAGCAACTTATACGTTTTCCCTTCTGTGGTTAATGCATTACTGTCAGCAGCATGTCCCTTGTTGGGTCTATTTCCTTGAATGCCCTTCATTGAATGTTTTTCATCATATATTCACTATTTTGCCATTCTTGCTCTCTCTCAATGTTGCAATGACAGCCCCCTTCTGAGTGACAAAACAATGTATATCCTAAAAAGGTACACATTCAACTGCAGATGCATCAACCTGAAAAAAAATGCAGCATTTTTACATCGTTGCATAAAATATGTGGGGACCAAGGTGGATATATAGTAAACAGGTCAACTCAAGCTATCACCGCAATCGACTGTGTGTGTGTGTGTGTGTGTGTGTGTGTGTGTGTGTGTGTGTGTGTGTGTGTGTGCAGAAATAGGATTATTCCACGGCTGCAAAAAAAAAAATTGAAGGCCCAGAATCCAATAACATCTGGCCTGACTTGATGATGCATCTTATCTGCAAAAAATAAAAAAAAAAAAAAAAATAACAATAATAATGCACCCGAGGCGGGCAGCCACCAGGTGAATGACCTGCTATCAGTCCGACACACCGCGACACACCAGCGGCCACAGACAGCTCACCACGACCGCCAGAGAAGCCCGTCAGTGTGTTGTTTAACCACCTCTACTTAACATTCATTTGGCTGTCTGTGTGGAGCCAACACGTCGTACATTTAATCAGAGCCGTTCACTCACCAGTCTGTGAAACTGACGAAATCCAAGGAGAAAAAAAAAACACACACACACGAACAAAAAAAAAACCAGCTGAACCAGCAGCTCTTTTATATCCACCTCGATGTTTTCGATCACCGGCGGAGGTCAAAGCGGTGTTGGGTATATTTTAAAAAAAGACACAGCATTACACAAGGTTTTCGTGCTGGTTCACAATGTAACTTTACTCCGTGAGAAGTCGAGCTGGTTCTACCGCTGAGAGGGAGGAGAAAAAATATATCTAGTGAGTACGAGCGGAGCCAGGCAGAGAATGCTGCGCTCTGATTGGTCCCTGGACGTTCCGACTGCTGCTTGGGAGGATCCTATTGGTGGAGGCGTTAAAGGGCAATTCCGCCGCAGTGACAAACCCAGTTTTTTTTTCTTTTTCTTTCTTTCGCCCTCGAGGCTAAAATTACTTTACTTCATCGATTCGTGTGCTCTCAGTAAAAGCCCACAGGGGAAATCTAATCACAGTGTGGGATTTAGTGGAGGTTTAACCCGCCTCACTTCATTTACCCGCCTCTTCATTAGTAAACCAGATTTTGGTAACTATTTTAGTGTGACATGGATCTTGCTGATATATTGCGTGCTCTGTGGAGAACCACGTGTGACTTATTAGGCAAGCCTGTCAAATTGCAATAAATAAAACATAAAATAACCTCTAAAATTCATGAATAAGCAATGAGATACATCAATAATCAATTAATTATGTAAGCATTAATGACTATTGAACTGATAAAAGGTGTGCAATAAAATATATATAAAAAAAGGTTGACTTTCTCTTGCGTTGACTATAGATATCTTATTTACAATGTGATATATCTCTTTTGAAATTATAATAAAACTTCTTAGCTTTATGTATGTCAAGTTGGCTCAGCTATTAAAGAGACGGAGAGGATAAACTGCCAAGTCAACACTAAGTAGATAGCACATCCTATTGCAGCATGAATAACACACACTGTGATTTACAAAATGAGAAAGCCATGGCCAGAATTCAAGGGGAGCCCGAGGGGCCAGAAATTAGGCGACAGGCCCCTATGAACCCCTTTTCATCCCACTTCACCATGTACAGTCTATGCTACAATACTAGCTGACCCAAGTTCTCCTTTATGGTAAAACACATACATTTAGACACCCTAACCCAGAGACTCAGCTATTAAAGCCCAAACCAGATTTTAGCCTTCATCAAATGGTATGTGGTTTATTGCTTTATATTTCCAAACTGATTTAAAGTTAAAAAAAAATAAGCACATGCCAGTAGACATATAGTAAACTTGGAGCTTTCAGGACCTGGAGATTTGTGGGTCCCTGGACGATTGCCAACTGGATCTTTATCTATCCTTGGAAAAATATTTAAAACATTTAACAGTCTTTGACTGCAATGAAATCTTATTCAATTTATATGTTTTCAATAAGTTTAGGCCTGTGCGTAAAGTACACACTGATGATGTTACCACAGCACAAAGAGGCATTCCAAAAATTGCAATATATATTTAAAAGCATTCAATTTATAATTGTATGGAAATTGTGCAAGAGTACATGAGCACGTATGAGTATGTGGATAGGTAGGACATCACAGTTTATTATCTCTCGAATTTCCAAAAACACTGAACATTTACTCTTTCATGTGGTTTCAGAGGTGTGTTCCAATCTTCTGGACTTTCACTTTGTCTCTGTATGTTTGTGTCTATATCTTGCCTCAGTCAGGTGCTTAGAGAGAACAGGAAACTGATATGATACACTAACAGGAAGCTCAAAACAGTTATGTACATAAGTCAAACAAGCACATCCCAGCACAGAAAGCATGAGCTGATCCAGAGCCTGTTGTTGAGGGGTTTGTGGGTTTTCTACCTTTGTGTTGCATTCACAGACAGGATACATTGACAGTGACACCACCGTCTGTCTGTGAAATGGGTTTCAGATTATAGTCCTATTTTAGCATGAGCTCTTCACAGCGGTCTTGTTGCACCACATGAGAATCAGAGGTTCCTGTTGTACATGCCCATATATGTACATCAACATTGAGATGTCCTTGAAGCAAATGTTTTGGTGTTAACTCGCTTGCCTGCTGAGCACGTAATTCAAAGCGGAGAAAAAAATGAAGACACATTTCAGCTGTCATGCTTTATTTTGTTACAGAAGGAATACATCAGCACGTTTTTAAAATGATTTCATCTCTACCCTTGTTAAGGGACAATAATCACCTCTTGGTCCATACTGTCTGCTCTCTTTTTTTATTACATAGCCGCTTTAATAATACTGTCTGACCTTGTGTTAGTGCTGTACCAAAGTTTAATTGCATGACTGACTTATATTACAGCTTGGGAAATCATACAGCGGCTAAAATCCTTATTTTTTTATGCATCACGGTAGAAACCGACGACTAACATTGAGTCAGAAACCAAAAACATATCAGGTTAATAACAGACAGTCTCTGCATAAACATCATCTGATGTGAAATACAAATAGACCAGTCAGATGCAAAATGAGACATCTACGACGCACTGTCCAAAAACCTGTACTTACAGAAGCTTGTGTATGATTTGTAAAAACAATCATCTTCTATTAATTATTTTATTCACCTAAATGTGAATCATTTAATGAGGCATTTCAAAAGGTAATGAGGTAAATATATGGTAGCCGTTGTGAATCCCTTCTGTCAGCATGTTGCTCAGTTCAAACTATGATGCAAAATGGTGCCGGTTAAAGCAATCAGTCCAGGTCTGTAATCATTTTAGCCTCCACTGCAGTTCTCCCCCTATGGGTGGTGTCTGGCCCGCCACCTTGTCATGACTGTTCTACGGCTTCATCAACCTCTGCATCTGCTGGAGCTGCCATCTCCTGGTCTGGGTCACCAGGTAGGACGTCTGCAACCATCTGTATGAGCTGCTCGATCTGCTCCTCTGATAACCGCTCTTCACTCTCCTCCACCATCTGAACACAAACACAAAATGTTTTTAAGTGTCCGTTATTACAAATGGGTTGCATTTCTTTGCTTTATTTAATACATAACATGCTATACTTTTACACTTGCCAAGCCTTAACTGTGTCAATCGCTTTATCCGCAGTTGCCAAAACAATCTCGGCAGAAGCTACATTAGCGACACATATTTTTTTCAGCAGATTGTCAGTTTGTCAGTCGTCATGGAATTGTAGATGTTCAAATTTCCAAAATGGATGAGAAGTCCATTATTTCTCTGACTGTCCACTGCTTTATTTAACATTTACTGTATTTATGACAACATAATACTCACGAATCACAAAAAAATTGGGCCCCATCAAAGTACTCAGAAAAATTGGATTTTTGAATATCTACAGTTCCACAACAGGAAGAATCAATCTGCTGATGAAGAACATGTGATATGACAGAAAGCATCAGAACAGCTACTAAATCGAGTTTAAGGTTTGAGGATTGTTTGGTCAACTGCCGTTTCCAAGATCGAAAAAAATAAACCTCAATTTATCTGCTCATTGTTTAGCTCTTTTTTTTTTGCCACGCTATTGTTATTGACTCCCTAACAGCATAAGTGCATTTGAAAGTCTGTGTGTTGGCAGATTCAAACAACACAAAGAGGTAACTAAGTATCATAACTTGATATCAGTAAACAAGACAGAGCATGTTTGTGTTTACCAACCAGACCAGCCTGAGATCACTCCCCAGCTGTGGAAATATGCTTTGCATCTGATTGGTTCCAGATATCTGCAGGGACATTTTATTGATGTTTCTGGTGATGGACTGGATGTCTGAAAACCCCTAAATGCTTTATGGCCCTTTCGTACGAGCACATCACTGCTTCTACTCAGAGCTGCATCTCCCCAAGAGCATCAAATTTTCCACCAATGAGTGATTCTGACAGGGATTTCCCTTCTATAATTGGATCAATGGAGTCATGTACAGTGCAGAAATGGCTACATTCAACTTGTGTTTTGGAATAGTGAGACACATATAGATGGTCAAAAATAAAGCATGGCCTATGAGTTGTAATGAAATGTAGGTCTCACAATCTTTAAGGACAAGGCTGGCATTATTCTCTATTTTTCTTAATGTCAACAAATCCCATTAAAACAGCAAAACTAACAATTTACAAGTCAGTTTATCAATACTTCCCAACCCTTCTGACGCATTCAGCCCCAAGCCTATTTATCCTACTGTGGCCATAAATTTTCAAAAATGGTTTACAGTTTCAAGTAAGAAATACGGTCTATGTACTACGAAATGTACACCAGTAGTGAAAAAGAGAGAATGAATACGAGATAAAGAGAGGCATGGTAACGTGTAATAATAGTAATTGGTGACAATTAAGTAAAACACTCACTAGCTGAATTTCCACTGCCGTCTGTGGCCGGTGGTTCAATAACTGTAGTTTTTCGGCCCTGTTGGGAGAAAAACAACAGTGGATATATGATGTACAGAGCAGTACATACATACTGTATATTTGTTTATCTTAAAAATATTGTGCATCTTCAGTAATCTGTAAATTACAAATGAAAACATGATTGACAACATATATGGCTACGTCAGATCTCACTGACTTTGTGAGTTTTTGAGGCATCATGGTGGTGAGGAACTCTTTAACGATCTCTGGAGTCTGCCTGCTGCAGGGCGTCTTTGACAGGTACTTCAGTGTCTGTGTGAAAATGCAGAGGAAACTGTGGTTACACTCTTGCAAAATATTAAATGTGACACAAAAAGTTAGGGGAGAGAGAGAAAGAGGATGTGAGCCGACCTCATACATGATGGTGTTAAGGTTCTGCTGCCCAGCGCTGTGTTTGTTCTTCCCGCTGTCTTTCCTCTGTTCCTTCAGGTCTGTTAGGAGTTTGAACACCTGAGAAACACAGACCGACAAATCTGAAGCGTCACTTAATTATTTTCATCTCTTGACTGGACGCTACAAAAAGATGTAATGTTAAACAAGGAGACATGACACTTTACCTCATAGTTACTGAGCATAGCAGCATTTGCGTTTTTCCTGAAAAGAAGAAAATAAGTCATGATTAAGCATAAATTCATTCTTCACTATTGCAAACTGTATATGACACCATATAATCTAAGATCAAAAGTAAATTTAACTTTTGGAGCTTTTATATGGGTCTCACAGCCACCTTCAGTTATACTGAATGAAGACTGTGAGACTTGACTCAAAGCTCCAGAAGATGGATGATTTACCTTTGAGCTGAGATTACTTGGTTAATAAACATGATAAAAGTATGAGTACACTTAAAAAATGTAGGCCAATTACCTATATTGAATTATTAAAGAAATTGTGAATCTATTTTATCCCGTAGGCTACATTTAGAAACAAAGTAAAACTGCTTTACTGCATTTAGCATTATTTGTATTATCAATTAATCTTTAGATAATCCGAAACATATTCTTTTTTTTTTATCAAGAACCAGTACAACGACATAAAATGCAAAAGAAAAAGCTTTATTCCCAATACATTTGAGAAACTGGTGCCAAAATTCATACATTTTCCGTTGATGACTTATTGATTAATGATCTAATTGTTTTCAGAACTACTTGATCAAGGCAAAATGCTCTTAAAAGTTATTATTGAAAAACATTTTTTTTAAATGGCGTTAGCTTGTGTCTATTTGTCAAACAACAAAGTTCCTACAAGTAAGCTACATTGAGTACTTTATTAAATCCATATACATATGTACAAATCCACCAACACAAAGTATCTGTGTTGCATGAGCTGCACAAGTTTTTACGGGATCAGTGTGTAGTAATGTTTTTGCTATCGTATTCACTTTTAGAGTAGACCTTTATTGTCTTATTATTATTTTTAAAGCAAATCCAGTTAAGGGTTTTTCGATGCAATAACGAAGCCTGAAATGGGTCTAAAACCAGTTGTGTCTCTCTACACCTTCCACACAGCTCGATCAATAAATCAACCGGGAATTGCAACAAAGACGTAGTTACCTTTAACCATGATACAAAACATAGAGTTGCCAAATAACAAACATATTGTGCAATATTTAGAGTTTAAAATGAATTTAAAAAATCTTACACTTCCATTTCGCCAGACACTTCGCTTTGGTCCGCTGCAAAAGCGCCCGTGTAGAAAATGTGAAACAGGTCAAAAGTTCCGCCCTGGCTTCAGTGTTGCAATATATCTCCACCTAACGTTTGGTGCTTCTCACTGCAGAAAAGCACAAGCCGGGAACATACTGAATGGATCTGATCCTAATTCAAATAATACATATTTGGTGCAATAAAGAAACCCTGTAATCCAGGGTGTGCCATTCATTCACAAATCACAACATTAATATGTAACAATACACTTAATATTACACATAAAAGTAAGACATTATCTTGTAAATTTTTCTTTACTAACTCAAAATCATATATGTTTAGGTTGACAGATTGTCAGTTAGTTGAAGTCTCACATCTCCTTCACATATTTATACTGTAGATTAGAGCAAGGATACATAAAGACACAATCAAAATCCAAACATAAAAGTAAGTAATCACTTTATTGAAAATCGAAAAATCATCATCAAAAGAACGTTTTTTTTATTATGACATTATTTAACCAGGTTAAAAACGATTCTCACGTTCAAGAGAGACATGCCCAAGAAAGTGGTATCAACACAATGGCAGTGTGACAGAACATTACGATGTTCAACAAGTATTATACAATTTATAAAAAAAAATGTAAGGAATCTTCTTAAAAAAATGAGCTAAAATTAAAAACTTAAAGGGCATTCTCTTAAAAACAGCCCAAAGACAGAAAATAAAAAAGGTTTAAAGCAGATATTTGAGGCCGAGATCAATATTTGAGTTTTTAAAAAATCTGATATCCCTTTTCTTCAAAATTAAACCTTTTTTCTCTAGTGCTGACACAGCGCTATGGAGATAGATCTGGCTATGCAAGACTAAACAAAACAAACATTTCTGATAAGGATAGTGACTTTTGTTCTGCAACTTCATGTTACTGTTGTGATAACATAAAAACCGGCACCAATATATCTGTGATAAGATAATATCGGCCGATAATAAACAGGTTTTCCAAAATCTAACAGGGCAATGGTGGACAGTTCAATCGCATTCGCTATAAACAAGCTCAGAACCAAAATTCACAAATATTATTCACAGATATATTTCCAGAACAGTGATTTAGCAGTTGCCAAACTCAAATAGTAGAACATACAGTATAAACAAAAATAGGCATTTAGAGATACAAATATCTTACTAAAAATTATTATGGAAAAACCATAGTTCCCTTTATCCTTAAAACTGATTATGTTTACCTAAAAGATTAAATACAATAAGTTTGGTATGAAGTCTTTCCCCCAACCCCTGTATTACTTAAGTGTCAAGACATGACAGCCTTTGTTGCTCACTGCTGAAGCTGCTCACACTGTATCTTTTTTCAGCAGTTAGCTTTGTATCTATGTACGCTCAATCAGTGTCCATTGGGACAGAAACCTCCCTCTGAGAAAATAATTCAAAGAAAGTCTTCCAATTCTCGTAATTTATTACCGCTGGGTTATTTCTGCTCTCAACCAGTTTCTTCACATTGGCCATCATGTTTTCTTGATGTTCATAATTGCAAGCCAGGTATTGCTTCAACACATCAAACATTCCTTTATCCACCATTTGGACAATGATGTGCTCAACAATGATGGACAGAGGATAGCCAAACTCAATGACACTCTGGCTTCCCCCCCTTACATTTTTGTAGACATATCCGCCTGAATGCATTGCAACAACATTGCAGTGCCCATCGAAGACAGGAGAGCCAGATGAACCAGAATAAAAACAAGATTCGTAATTTAGAGTCTGTCTGTACTGTTCATTATTTTTCACACCCTCAAAGAAACGCTGTGTGACCAACTGAATGGACTGAATGGACTCGTTTCCAATGTAACGATGTTCGTACGGCTGAACACCGTCTGGATTTTCAAGGCGATGCCTCTCGACAACCTGGTTGCGGTTTTCAGTTGGAATTAGGAGGCATGGGTCTATCTTTTTCACACCACCATCAGGATGCCCAATAATGCAAATTCCGTCAATTTTGGGAAGGAATCCGAAGCTTTCTAACAGAACATCAGGCAATTTTTGATCAGCATTGATCTTCAACAAAGCCCAGTCATGCATGTGCCCTGACCCATCAGAGCCGTATTCAAACCCAGCGACCTCTTCCACTGCTATTCCTGGATCCTTCGGGTCTGGACTTTCATAAGAGAAATGGACCGTGACCCTCTCATTAAGCTGCCGTGTACTCTCATTATAAATGTGTTTTACTACATGGCCATTTGTGAGGACAAACTTGTCAAATAGGAGGAAGCCACTTCCTGCTGCTTTCACATTTATTCTCACTTGGCAAACAGAATTACTGAGATCCATCAGTTTCTTCATTGTTTTCACTTCCCTGCATGTCTTATCGCTCTTTCCGTACTCCACACGGAGGAGACTCTGGATACGAGAAGGCCTAGATTCTTGCTGAAGTTTACTTCCCTTCATCCAATCTTGAAACTCTGAAGATAGGTCACACCGCATCTTTTTTGAATCAGGTATTTCCCGTAACACTTTTTCCGCTGCCTTCTTACCATCTAGCTCTGCTTTCTTTTTAGGTGTGTTGACATTCACTGACTCAGTTGTGTTAGACTGCTGTGGAGGATCTTGGTTTCTTTCAGAGTCAGACTTCTGACATTCATTTTGCGTTGCGTAAGCATCATCCAAACTGCTAGGCTGACTGTCTGGTGGACTGGACTTATTGAGCAGTTTAATCTTGAACATTTTACCATCAAGATCATCAACGAGATTGGACATTTCAGTGGTAAATTCAGTGCTTTTGTTAGAGAGTGCACAGTTCTTTTTGAATACGATATTCAATAAACGACCATCTCTTTTCAATGCCTGCTTCACCTTTTCCCCTTTGTATGCATAAACAGTAATTTCCTCAATGTTTATCTCTTAGTTCTGGGTTTCTCATGATTTTCACTACATTTTTACTTCCATGTGTCAGTAAATTAAACGTCACAAGCTCACTAGAGGGCCCCTTTCTTTGGCGATGAACTGAACCACTAACCGGTTGCTGCGACTTGTCAACAGCTTTAATATACTTGACAGTCAGATGTTCATTTTTGATTAAGCTGCATGGAAAGTGTGAACTGAGAGCTTTCCCATCTCTTACAATAACAAGCTCTTTGCTTTTGTTCCTTTTTGCAATTTCTTTGAACTGTGAACTTCCCATCAGCATGCTCTCAACAGTTCTTGCTTTATTGCAGGTAATGTTGTAAACGGTGTTCTGCTCATTCCAGCACCACTCAAAAGAATGGGTTTCATGTGTCTCCTCTTCCTGGGAATGAAACAATATCAAATCTCATTTCATTTAATTGCAGAAGAAAAAGTTTGATTTTGTGATAGCAACACTCTTAAAGCATCCATCTATTAGTTATACCTGATTATGCAGAGCTTGGCGAGGGACTGGAGCTGATCCCTCCTGGGCGAGAGGCGGTGTACAACCTGAGGTCTGAGGTTTAACACGGGGCTGACAAACAGAGAAAGACAACACTTAATCCTTATTATATTGTGCCATAAACACAGATTAAAAAAACACAGACTAAATAATTCTTTATCATGTGTTCTTAAATAATTAAAAACATAAAAACATTTAATAGACAAGAAAAAAAAAGCCTCTGTGTATATAATCCAACACTGATAAAAAATAAGCTGTGACAAACCTCTGCAACAGTTTGTAAATCAGGTTCCCTGCTTTCCCCATTCTGGTTGTCTGTTTCTTCCTTGAGTTAACAGATATAAATGTATCAATAATAGCAATGCATTACAGAACGCATAATTAAAACTTTTGCCATGCAGGTTCATTTTCATAAATTCCCTTAAGAGATACAGATAGATGCAATTGTCAAACCCATGTAAATCAGTATAGAGTTACCTTGACAACTTTGTCCATTTGACCATTAATGGTGGTCTTCAAGGGTCGATCTGGGGTAGGTCCAATTTATTTTTTCTGGCTAAGTTTTAATGAAAAGAATGAGAGAAAAGAAAAGAATAAAAGAAGGTGATAGTTTCTTACCTTCAGGGAAATTATTAATTTCTTATATCTTACAGTACACATGGAATCATCATTATCAATATGATATTTCAATCAGGAGAGACTTCAATAATATTTAACAATCATTTATTACACATATTGGACTCCATGGCCAAGCCATATATCAGAGGGGCCCAACGCTGAGATCAGCTAAGCACAATCCCCCTGGAGTCCAGACACTGGTGGTGGTGTTTATGATTCAATACAATTCAGATTGGAACACATTTCCCGCCCATTTTGTATAGCCCAAATCACTAATCATTATTGTGATTCACTAAAATCACAGCAATAAAAATAATAAAGGTAAGAAGGCCATTACATGCATAGTTGGGTGTGGCATGATGCCATTTTATTAAACCTGTTCAACATGTTTGTTCAACTCTCTTGTTACTGGAACACATATCTCCCACCAACTCGAATGACACGAAATTAAACTTGAGAAACGACACATAAGCAAATGTGAATCTTATGAATTCAAGGAACGCATAACTTACAACCAGACCATTAACAATAAATATGCCTAAAACAATATATACAATTACCACAAAATAGTAAAAAGTTTTATCTAACCACTTTTTGTACAGTGGTTATAGGAAAACATTCCACTTGAACATGAGAACAATACAATATAAGATCAACAATAGTCAGAAGACACCTATTACTTTTGTTTCATTGTTTTAATAATCTTCATATTCATATTCTTGATATATAGCAGTCAACTGCAACAGTTTCACTTAAAAAAAGTAAGTAACATGAGAATATTCTGTTGAAATACACGGTTTAAAGAATTCTTTGCTTAAATTTACTGAAAACGTAGATTATTAGAAACCAGTATGAGAAGATTACTACATATTTAGTTTGAACTTACCAAAAACTAGTGTAATCAAACAGGCGGTTTGGATGTACTCCCTCTGTGAGATGGGCCACTGAATGGTGGTTAAGAGAGATATCATCATATTTGTGCACACTATGTGTTGTCAAGCTGTGATTGGACGGTTACTGTGGAAGGAGCTAGAAAGAAAGGGGTGGTGTCCGCTCACTGTAATGAAAAGAAAAAAGACTTACTTAAAGACTTACTTCCTAAGTAAAGACTCACTATCTCATAATTATGACCTAGCATCTCATAATTATGACTTAGTAAGTCATAGATGGTTTAAGGCAGTCTAATACTGGTTTAAGACAGTTGAATACTGGTTTAAGGCAGTCTAATACTGGTTTAAGACAGTCTTATACTGTTTAAGACAGTCTTATACTGGTTTAAGGCAGTCTAATACTGGTTTAAGACAGTCTTATACTGGTTTAAGACAGTCTTATACTGGTTTAGGGCAGTCTAATACTGGTTTAGGACCGTTTTACACTGGTTTAAGACAGTCTAATTGTCAGGTTTCAGTAAAGAAGCAACAGGAAATGGACCAAAATGCACACACAAATGAGGAGCAGAGGAATAGTTAACAGGGACTGTTGCAGAGGCTCTATAACAGGCTGGTTACTCAAGGTTGCAATCGCGGAGTGTGCATCGGTTAGAATGCTCTCCCTATTTCCCCCAACTCTTGGTCTGAATGATGATGCTGGAGACAGAAGTTCAGTTTGCTGCTCTTTAATCCAAGACACACTTGCCTGTGTCTATGTGTGTTAGTATGTTTGGGGTGTGTGTGTGTGTTTGGGGTGTGTGTGTGTGTGTGTTTGGGGTGTGTGTGTGTGTGTGTGTGTGTGTTTGGTGTGTGTGTGTGTGTGTGGTTCTGAAAGGCAAACAATACAGTGTTAACAATAGTTCACTTATCATGCTATTTGGATAGCTGCACATCCTGTGGATTACAATTTAGCTTTAGCAACTAAAATTTACAAGCTAACGAAAGTGAAAGTAACAGACTGTCCGGCATATAATGTAATCGCCGGTAAACTACGTATTCTACCGCTATTTATAAACACCATAACAACAGAAACATAAAGAGAACAATACATCCGGTAAATAAACATCGTGTCTTACGTTTCTCTGGACGCGCACACAGGAATGTAAACTTTGGGCAAACTGTCTCTCTGTGTGGAACATCTAACATGAACAGATGAAAATATGTCTGACTCATGCTGCTCTCACTCACTACCATAGAGAACAGTAGACCCTAAGCGGCCGAGTCTGCGACAGCGCCCCTAGTGGCTGGGCCCTAAAATAGCCAGTTCTATAGTGTCCTTCAAAACAGCCGCCCCCAAATTTGCCCCAAGCAAATTTGCAGTATCAAGTCTTTCGTTGTGTATCCTCTTCAGGAACGGCTGGGAGTCTGTTGAGACGACTCACAGGTCGGATGTAGGAACGGTCCCTGACTTTAATCTCCGCTGTGCGAATCAGGCCGTCGGCCCCAGGGAACACCTTGCTAATTTTCCCAACGGGCCACGATGCTCTAGGCAGTTGAGGATCAACGATCATCACCACGGTGTCCAGCTGAAGAGGGGCTGTATCTGACTGCCACTTGGACCGGGTTTGCAGTGTTGGCCGACAGCGCCCCTAGTGGCTGGGCCCTAAAATAGCCAGTTCTATAGTGTCCTTCAAAACAGGGACTTTCCAAAAAAGATCTTACATGGAGGTTATGACAAAAGTAGTAACAGAAAGTCCAACATGAAAAAATTACAAGAAACAGGAACAAGGGATATACACAGGAACAGAGCAGGAACAAAGCAGACATAACTGACAGACCAACAACCAGCAAACAAAAGACAGGATGATACATGAGAAGCTAATCAGACAACAAGACACAGACAAGATAAGATAAGATAATCCTTTATTAGTCCCGCAGCGGGGAAATTTGCAGGCTTACAGCAGCGTAGAGTACAGTGCACACAAGAGACATAGTAGAAGAAAGACAAGATAAAAATAAAAAATGAAAATAAAAAAACAAGTATTATAAATAAGCAATAAGAAACAGTAGAAAAACAACAATAACTGAAATATTATATTTACAGACAGAAAAAACTATTTTAACTATTATTGCACAGTGTAATGTATTGCACAGGTTTTTATTGTCATGTTTTTATTGTCATGTGTCATGTGGTCTGCTGGGAGCAGAGTTGGTTGTGCAACCTGACAGCAGCAGGAAGGAAGGACCTGCGGTACCTCTCCTTCACACACAGCAGCCGGTGGCTGAAGGAGCTGCACAGAGCTGCCAGGGTGTCCTGCATGGGGTGAGAGGTGTTGTTCATCAGGGATGATAGCTTGGCCATCATCCTCCTGTCTCCCACCACCTCCACCGTATCCAGTGGACACCCCAGCACACTGCTGGCCTTCCTGACAAGCTTGTTGAGTCTCTTCTTGTCTGCTGCTGAGATGCTGCTGCTCCAGCAGACCACTGAATAAAAAATGGCTGATGCCACCACAGAGTTGAAAAAGGTCTTCAGGAGTGCTCCCTGCACTCCAAAGGACCTCAGTCTCCTCAGCAGATAGAGTCTGCTCTGACCCTTTTTATAAAGTGCATTTGTATGATTAGTCCAGTCCAGTTTATTGTTCAAGTGAACACCCAGGTACTTATAAGATTGCACAATCTCAATGTCCTGTCCCTGGATGTTCACTGGTTCCGGAGGACAGTGTTTACCCCGGCGGAAGTCCACCACCAGCTCTTTGGTTTTACCAGAGTTGATCTGGAGGCGGTTCCGCCGGCACCATCCTAAGAAGTCCTGGTTCAGTTCTCTGTATTCCCTCTCATCGCCGGCGGAGATGAGGCCCGATTGCAGAGTCGTCAGAGAACTTTTGCAGGTGGCAGGTAGCAGAGTTGTATGTGAAGTCTGATGTGTATATGGAGAAGAGGAATGGAGCCAGAACGGTTCCTTGTGGGGCCCCCGTGCTGCAGGACACCGGATCTGACTCACACTCCCTTATCCTCACATACTGTGGACGGTTGGTGAGGTAGTCCAGTATCCACGCAGTGAGGTGGTGGTCCACCCCGGTCTGCTCCAGCTTGTCCCTCAGAAGCAAAGGCTGGATGGTGTTGAAGGCACTGGAGAAGTCGAAGAACATGACTCTCACAGTGCTTCCAGCCTTTTCCAGGTGAGAAAGGCATCTTTGTAGCAGGTAGATGACAGCGTCATCCACCCCGATGCCAGATTGGTAGGCGAACTGAAGAGGGTCCAAAGATGAGATCACCAGGGGCGGAGGTGCACAAGGACCAGCCGCTCCAGGGTCTTCATCAGGTGGGATGTTAATGCCACCGGCCTGAAGCTGCTGAAGTCCTTGGCCCCCGGGGTCTTTGGGACTGGTACCACACAGGACGTCTTCCATAGCTGTGGTACCCTCCCCAGCTTCAAGCTCAAGTTAAAGATGTGCTCCACTATCCTGCACAGCTGGTCTGCGCAGGATAGAGGTGCACTGTACAGGTGCACTGTAACGTGGTTACTGTGATATGTACAGTAACTAGCTGGCAGCAATTAGCAAGTAACTGTAATATATTTCACAGTACGTTTACTTTCAAATTAATCACAGTACCTATAAAATACTGTAGTTATTTTTTCAGTAATAAACATAGTACTGTCATTGTAGTTAGAGTAAAAACCACAGTACTGTACTTGTTATCACAGTAAACAGCAAATCTTAGAACACTGTAACATGCATCACTGCATTCATTTTGATGCTGTAAATGAATAACAGTAAAATAATTACATACTGTAAAATGAAGACACAGTTTTTCTCACCAAAAGTAATTTATTTTTTCACTTTCAACATTTTACATATTAAATACCAATTTGACTTTTTATTTTACATTTTGTATAAACATTTTTTTTTAACAATAACACTGCTACCATGGCATTCCTGAACGTACAAACTTCTCCTCTTTCTTCAAGTTACGGTGACAATGTTTTCAAGTAATTTGACATTTATCAGCAAAATTCAAGCACTGGAAGCAGCAACATTTATTCTGGTAAAAGAGGACAAGTCTAAAAACACAGAAATGAAATATGAACTGCAAAACCTGCAGAATGTTAAACAATAAAATGTCCAAGACTGACTTTTTTGTCTTGAAATAAAGTTTCTCTCTGTACTGTAGTCTTCGTGCAGGGCTGGTGTCCTCTCCCTGCAGTGGAAGGATAAAGAGGAACTTGTTACCGATTTGCATTAGAAATATAACAATATGTTTGTTTACTACCAACAACACTAAATAACAGGGGCAAATGGTCCCACCACCCTGTGTTCTGTGTAACAGTGAATTATAGGTATATAAACTTGAACTCTAGAACAGCCTGATGTCTTTATGTGAAAACAAAACAAAAGCGCATCTTTCAACAATTCTACAGCTCCATTTTTTCTGAGTGTATCTACTTCATTTCCGAGCATACAGTCCTGGTGAAGCTCTCATTCTCCCAACAGGGAAAGAGCTAACAGACCAAACTTTGTGGATGTAATGCACTCACATGGACCAGTAAATACCACTATATTGGTACCAATCTGAAATATCACTTTAAGTTGACATCCACAGCTGTTATCATGGATAGGGATGGGAATTTCAAATAATTTAGTTGTTGAGTACTCTTTAAGATAAATGATGAGTACTCCAGTATATATGTTTGAATGATGAAGCAAAAAATAACTGATATGTGCACAAAATGTAGAATTACATTCGCCTTGGCCCGCTTCAGAATCTGTTACTAGGTTATGTAACCCATGCTACACTGAAAGAGAAAAAAAAGATTGACAAAAGCAAATTGAGCTACCAACACTACCAACCCGCGCACCAACACACATAAACGGCGTCGACGTCAGACACAACGAGGTTAAGGGCAGTCTTATTCTGATTTAAGGCAGTTTCACTGGTTAAATACTGGTTAAAGGCCGGTCTAATACTGGTTTCTTATATTGGTGTAAAACAGTCGTATACTGGTTTAAGACAGTTAAATACTGGTTTAAGATGGTTGAATACTGGTTTTAAGGCAGATTAATACTGGTTTAAGGCAGTCTAATACTGCAGTAAGACAGTTTAATACTGGTTTAAGGCAGTCTTATACTGTTTAAGGCAGTTTAATACTGGTTTAAGGCAGTCAAATACTGGTTTAAGGCAGTTTAATACTGGTTTAAGACAGTTTAATACTGGTTTAAGGCAGTCTAACACTGGTTTAAGGCAGTTTAATACTGGTTTAGGACCGTTTTACACTGGTGTAGGCTGTTTTATACTGGTTAAAGACAGTTTAATACTGGTTAAAGACAGTTTAATACTGGTTTAAGGCAGTCTTATTCTGTTTAAGGCAGTTTAATACTGGTTTAAGGCAGTCTAATACTGCAGTAAGACAGTTTAATACTGGTTTAAGGCAGTCTTATACTGTTTAAGGCAGTTTAATACTGGTTTAAGGCAGTCAAATACTGGTTTAAGGCAGTTTAATACTGGTTTAAGACAGTTTAATACTGGTTTAAGGCAGTCTAACACTGGTTTAAGGCAGTTTAATACTGGTTTATGGCCGTCTAATACTGGTGTAGGCTGTTTTATACTGGTTAAAGACAGTTTAATACTGGTTAAAGACAGTTTAATACTGGTTTAAGGCAGTCTTATTCTGTTTAAGGCAGTTTAATACTGGTTTATGGCAGTCTAATACTGCAGTAAGACAGTTTAATACTGGTTTAAGGCAGTCTTATACTGTTTAAGGCAGTTTAATACTGGTTTAAGGCAGTCAAATACTGGTTTAAGGCAGTTTAATACTGGTTTAAGACAGTTTAATACTGGTGTAGGCTGTTTTATACTGGTTAAAGACAGTTTAATACTGGTTAAAGACAGTTTAATACTAGTTTAAGGCAGTCTTATTCTGTTTAAGGCAGTTTAATACTGGTTTATGGCCGTCTAATACTGGTGTAAGGCAGTCGTATACTGTTTAAGGCAGTTTAATACAGGTTTAAGGCAGTCAAATACTGGTTTAAGGCAGTTTAATACTGGTTTAAGACAGTTTAATACTGGTTTAAGGCAGTCTAATACTGGTGTAAGGCCGTTTTATACTGGTTAAAGACAGTTTAATACTGGTTTAAGGTAGTTTAATACTGGTTTAAGGCAGTCTAACACTGGTTTAAGGCAGTTTAATACTGGTTTAGGACCGTTTTACACTGGTGTAGGCTGTTTTATACTGGTTTAAGACAGTTTAATACTGGTTTAAGGCAGTCTAACACTGGTTTAAGGCAGTTTAATACTGGTTTAGGACCGTTTTACACTGGTGTAGGCTGTTTAATACTGGTTAAAGACAGTTTAATACTGGTTTAAGGCAGTCTTATTCTGTTTAAGGCAGTTTAATACTGGTTTAAGGCAGTCTAATACTGCAGTAAGACAGTTTAATACTGGTTTAAGGCAGTCTTATACTGTTTAAGGCAGTTTAATACTGGTTTAAGGCAGTCAAATACTGGTTTAAGGCAGTTTAATACTGGTTTAAGACAGTTTAATACTGGTTTAAGGCAGTTTAATACTGGTTTATGGCCGTCTAATACTGGTGTAGGCTGTTTTATACTGGTTAAAGACAGTTTAATACTGGTTAAAGACAGTTTAATACTGGTTTAAGGCAGTCTTATTCTGTTTAAGGCAGTTTAATACTGGTTTATGGCAGTCTAATACTGCAGTAAGACAGTTTAATACTGGTTTAAGGCAGTCTTATACTGTTTAAGGCAGTTTAATACTGGTTTAAGGCAGTCAAATACTGGTTTAAGGCAGTTTAATACTGGTTTAAGACAGTTTAATACTGGTTAAAGACAGTTTAATACTGGTTAAAGACAGTTTAATACTAGTTTAAGGCAGTCTTATTCTGTTTAAGGCAGTTTAATACTGGTTTATGGCCGTCTAATACTGGTGTAAGGCAGTCGTATACTGTTTAAGGCAGTTTAATACAGGTTTAAGGCAGTCAAATACTGGTTTAAGGCAGTTTAATACTGGTTTAAGACAGTTTAATACTGGTTTAAGGCAGTCTAATACTGGTGTAAGGCCGTTTTATACTGGTTAAAGACAGTTTAATACTGGTTTAAGGCAGTTTAATACTGGTTTAAGGCAGATTAATACTGGTTTAAGGCAGTCTAATACTGGTTTAAGGCAGTCTAATACTGGTTTAAGGCAGTTTAATACTGGTTTAAGGCAGTCTAATACTGGTTTAAGGCAGTTTAATACAGGTTTAAGGCAGTCAAATACTGGTTTAAGGCAGTTTAATACTGGTTTAAGGCAGTCTTATTCTGTTTAAGGCAGTTTAATACTGGTTTATGGCTGTCTAATACTGGTGTAAGGCAGTTTTATACTGGTTAAAGACAGTTTAATACTGGTTTAAGGCAGTCATATACTGTTTAAGGCAGTTTAATACAGGTTTAAGGCAGTCAAATACTGGTTTAAGGCAGTTTAAAACTGGTTTAAGACAGTTTAATACCGGTTTAAGGCAGTTTAATACTGGTTTATGGTCATCTAATACTAGTGTAAGGCAGTTTTATACTGGTTAAAGAAAGTTTAATACTGGTTTAATTATATTATTATATTCCTTTATTGATCCCCATGGGGGAAATTCAAGTGTTGCAGCAGCTCAACTACACAGACACAGACAATATATACACATACTATACAAAGGCAGTCTAACACTGGTTTAAGGCAGTCTAATACTGGTGTAAGGCAGTTTTAATACTAGTTTAAGGCAGTCTAACACTGGTTTAAGGCAGTTTTATACTGGTTTAAGGCAGTTTTAATACTGGTTTAAGGCAGTCTAATACTGGTTTAAGGCAGTTTTAATACTGGTTTAAGGCAGTCTAATACTGGTTCATAATTATGAGAAAGTTTATTTTTATAAAGACTTACAGGATCCTTATTTTTGGGGTACAGTTGTGCGCCAACTTGTCAGCATGAAGGTGCACACCAGACTTTAGTGGGCCTGTGTTATACCCAATGACCTCTTGACATATCCTCTTGCACCTCTCCGTGCTGTCAAGTAGAAGAAACCCAGATATCTGATGCCACCAACACGGTGATGTATTTTGGGGCAGAAGAGCTCCCGCAGGAAGGCTGGGCAGCAGTTACGATATGTTCAGGTAGTAAGGGTGACTGTAAATGTAAATGTATTTATGACTGTGAGGATGTGAACTATTTTTGGTCTAGAGTCCGTTCTGGCCGGAACACTCTGTCCTCATTGGGAACGAGTGAAAACGCGACACAGGAAGTAATCTCGAACCAACGCTGTTGCCCTAGCAACCCAAAAGCAGAGTCAAAATTTTAACCAGGCGGATACCAGATACGTCCCCTGTGTATAACCTTATAATATATATATGTATATATATTTATACATATATATATCATACAGCCTATATGTGTATATGTATATATATTTATACATATATATAACGTTAGCGGTTAGAGAAATGTGTGGGGATGTGAGATGAAGCTTTAAACGTCTTCGGTGACGTCACGTCTTTTTTTTTTAAAGCGACATTCACAACAACCTGCCTCGCTCGGGCCTAGAAGCCCCCCCCCGGCATTGTGTTCTGTTCGTTGGCATTCGACGTTCCATCAGCTAAAACAGTTCACCGGACAAAAACCTGCTACAGGTAGCCATGGCGACAAACACGGAGGTAAGACTAACGTTTAGCTCGAGGAACCCCGACCACCGGCACATGCCTGTGTTGTTGTTGTTGTTGTTGTTGTTTTAGTTTTAACAGCCAGCTGATCGATAAAGCCAGCTGTCAAACATTGTACACCGATATACACGTTTCATACTGTATTGTGTCAGTGCATCAGTGTGCTCACATCCCGCTGCTGTCTCTCCTGCTCGTCAGGGGAGTAAACTTTGGGGAGGTCGCTTCGTGGGAGACACTGACCCCACGATGGCGAAGTTCAACGCGTCCATCGCCTATGACCAGAGGATGTGGGACGCTGACATCCGAGGGAGCAAGGCTTACGTGAAGGCTCTGGAGAAGGCAAAGCTGGTCACCACGGAGGAGATGATGCAGATTCTACAAGGGTTGGATCAGGTGAACTCTTTCTCTCTGTCACACACACACACACACACACACACACACACACACACACACACACACACACACACACACACACACACACACACACATATGCACTTCAAGCTGACAGCAAATGATCAGGCTGTATGATTATGAACTTTCTGATCACAGTTACCTCACACTACACTACATTACATTACATTACAGTCATTTAGCAGACGGTTTTCTCCAAAGCGACTTACAATAAGCGTATTCAACATAGGTATTCAAGAGAATTACTAGTCACCAGAAGTCATAAGTGCATCTCCTTTCTTAAACAAGCATCTAAGAGCATAAACCAGAGCAAAAGCACAGTGCAGAAACAAACTAATACGAATACAATAAGTGCAACAAACTAAGTCTACTCCTTCTGCATCGTGGGTATGCGTGTGATTGTTTGCCCCTCAGTGTAGATGTAGGTTTAATGGATGACAGCTGAAAATGTGCAATGGCGTAGAATTCCTCTTTGTATTATGCTGAGTTGGTGCTGAACAATACTATCATCATGTGACAGATGTCAGCTGCCAAACAGCTTCAGTAATTCTTTCACTCACGCAGTCAGGTCAGGGTTCAGGGTGCCCTCTATCGTGATGTTTTGCTTCGGCAATGCAAGTGGCATAAGGCAACCAATACAATACAGAAACACATAATATGATGTTGATAATTTGCTATACAGTCAAACATAAGTGGCTATTGAGGCTTTTAATTCAGGGTCCATATGTGTGCGCTATTACTATTTATAAGTACTGTGTTTATGTGTATCTATTAGCCTACTTGTTGATACAATCCTTTTTTAACCTCCAGATTTCTGTAGAGTGGTCCAAAGGTGTTTTTGTGATCAAACCTGAAGATGAAGACATTCATACTGCCAATGAGCGCAGGCTGAAGGTGAGGTAGAGCTTGTTTGTCTTTCATTAAGTGAGTAAAATTGGATTTCATAGAAATATATATGAGAGTTCAAGGTTTTCCTACATAAATATTGTTTTGTGACAAGGGACACTTCTACGAATGAGTCCTCTAACTCAATAAGGAGGCAGACATGACAGGATCATTTAAGTATTTTTATCCTTTCAGTTATGGGCTATATACGTAGCAGTATAACTGTTTAAATGTTTGAGGATGTATGTGATGAGCAATGTTGTAGCTGTTTCACTGCATGTATTTTCCTTTGTTTTTAGGAGTTGATAAGTGCACCTGCAGGGAAGCTGCACACTGGCAGGAGCAGAAACGACCAGGTTTGTCTTTATAATATTAAAACTGTAGTGACTGAATAACTATTTGGAGTTGCAGCCACGTTAGCTATAGTACCTGATAAAGTGAGACTGACTGTGCTGTGTGTGTTGAGCAGGTTGTGACTGACATGAGGTTGTGGCTGAGAGATGCCATCTCAACCCTGAAGGACAATGCCCTACAGCTGATGTCTACCATGGTGGAGCGAGCAGCAGCGTAAGACAGATAGACAGTGGTACACGCAAACACACACTTGTAACATTGCTTTTTTAAAGTTGCCCTATATCCTCCTTTGAACCTCAGAGAAATTGACGTCCTGTTTCCTGGTTACACCCACATGCAGAGAGCTCAGCCAATCAGATGGAGCCACTGGATTCTAAGGTGACCTTAAATGAAGTGAATCCTACATGTCTACCACCTTTTTTATATTTGATGATGTAATGTTCATGTCAGTCTTGTGTGTTTGTTTCCCTGCTCGCTGGTTGAACCAACCCTCAGTCATGCTGTAGCTCTAAGCAGAGATGTTGACCGACTTCTGGAGATCAAGAAAAGAGTTAATGTTTTACCTCTTGGCAGGTACGCTGTGAACACACTAACTATCTGACACTGGTTTTCATCCACAGAGAGGAGCAGCTATTGAGAATATTTCTTCTTGTTTTCAGTGGGGCCATCGCTGGAACACCTTTTGACATAGACAGGGAACTACTGCGGAAAGGTCAGGCGACTTGTCTAAAATACTACCAGATTATTACTCTCCTGTCAAAACTGCACTTTTTTTGGCAGCTGTCTTGTTTATTAATGAAATAAGTATTTTTAAAAACTGAAACAATTTCATTTCTCCTCATCTGCAGAGTTGGAGTTTGAGAGCGTCAGTCTTAACAGCATGGATGCCACAGGACAACGGGACTTTGTTGGTATGTAAACCATACATGTTCACCAGCTCTCTCATCCATTAAAATGAAATAGCCTTTTTCTGTCTCTCCTAAGTGACCTTATGTTTGCATGTGTGTGTTCTTTAGCGGAGTTCTTGTTCTGGGCTTCGTTGTGTTTGACCCATCTCAGTAAGATGGCCGAGGACCTGATGCTGTACAGCACAAAAGAGTTTTCCTTCATCTCGCTCTCGGACGCTTACAGGTTAGTTTGTGTTTTATAACGTGGTCCTAATATACAGTTTGCACATTTTCTTAAGCCTGCATCCTTATTTTATGGTTGTGTACAAATCTCCATGTGTGCATTAAATCCATTCATTAATATATAGTAATAAATAATATGTTAAAATGTCTGGGTGAATTATAATGGTTAGTGATGTTTGTCAAACATTGATTACTGCACTTGATGATAAATGTGTGCATCTGGTCATTTAAACAGAAATAAATTGTATTCAACTATACAAAACCTCATGTTACATACTGTATGATATCAAAGTGAAAATATTAAATCATTGCTGTCAATGAAGTCGTCCACCTTCACTGTAAGTCTGGCCTTGGAAAAATAATTTTGTATCTTAGAGCTGTTGTTACTGCTAAGCTGTACTTTTCATCAAGCTCAGGCATTTATTGTGCAGTTGAAACTTGTGTTTACTTCATATTCACTCCCTTTTTTATGTCTATACTTGTTGTTTGTAGCACAGGCAGCAGTCTTATGCCCCAGAAGAAGAATGCTGACAGCCTGGAGCTGATCAGGAGTAAAGCAGGACGTTGCTTTGGCAATGTAAGACCTCCGACACAATATACACTTTGTTAAATCTGTTTTTATGTTCATCATATGGCCCACTTTGCCAGTTATGTTGTGTTCACAGAGCTCACACGTACTGCCTGTTTTCATCAGATAATGTAAAAATCAAACACTTGATTGATGCTGAAATGGCTTCATTTTTTGTCAAATTAAATGGTGATATTTTGGTATAATTTCAGCAAACATATGTGATCACTTCAATTTGTGCAAGTGAAGACCACATTTCCCATAAACGCGGTTGCTTTCTGTTGCAACAATGTTCCTTCTTTCTATGCTGTTCTTATTTAATGATTAGAAACGGATTCATGTGTAGAAGTGCATCGACAGCAGACTTTCCACTCCGTCCACCATCTGCTAGAAGCTTTCTTCTGTAATATCAGCGCCCTCATGTGACATAAAGCTGATACATTTTCCTGCAGAATCAAAGCTTTCTTGTCAAACTGTTGACTTTCTGTATTTCAGTGTGCAGGGTTCATGATGACACTGAAGGGCTTGCCCAGCACCTACAACAAAGACCTGCAGGTATGAAAATGTTTCTTTGTGTGCTTTTCACTTCTTTTTTGGATATTTTCTCTCTAACTTTTTTCTGTCATGTTTCACCAGGAGGATAAGGAGGCCATGTTTGACTGCTATGATACGGTTCACGCTGTGCTGCAGGTCACAACTGGAGTCATGTCAACTCTCAAGGTCAGAGACTGAAGCCACTTTTGATTATATTGAAAAGCGTTGTTGGGTCTGCTTTATTTTACTTTATTTGAGAACCTTGACCTCTTTCCTTTTTTGTGACACCCAGAAAAATGGGTTCAGAGCTTGTAACTGTTTCTTGTTCCTTTTTTTAGAGGGCACACAATGTAGAAACCATGCACATATATAAGAAGAAAGACAGTATTTCCAACGTCTCAGGAACACCAATTTAACAGCACCGCACAAAATAATTTCTGATCTTGTTTTGATAGCCTGTTTATGTTCATCTTTTACAAAGCTTCATGGGCGACTCGTCACAAACATTTCTTTGATGTTTGTCCTGTGTTTCAGATTAACCAGAGTGTGATGGAAGCCGCCCTCAGTCCGGACATGTTGGCTACTGACTTGGCCTACTACCTTGTGAGGAAGGGGGTGAGTGGTGTTTAGGCATACTCCCATTGAAAAAAAATACTTTAGAAAAGTAATTTTAAAGAAATTTGATTCAAAATAAAATAAAAGCCAGTGTTTGTTTAATCAAACAGCGCAATGTGAATATTTCAAAAAGGCTGAATCAAGATTATATTGAATCAGATGGGTACACAACCATCAATTAGTTTTGTTGATTCATTATTTCATTCGTCACGTCTTCATGCAAACTGTTCCACCAAGTGTGAAACAACTTCATAGCTACTGTATATCAAGGCATTTCTGGTGACTCCGTTTAACAAGAACCACAGAGAACAGATGGATGAGAAAATACTTGATACGTGGTATGGCTATAATCAAGACAATAGAAAAAGTATTTGATAAGGTTTTACGTGTATTTGTGAGATGTTTTTAACCTTGTGTTATTCTGTGTGTTAGGTGCCGTTCAGGGAGGCCCATGGGATTTCCGGTAAAGCTGTGTTTGCAGCTGAATCCAAAAATATTGCCCTGAATCAACTCACCATGGCTGACCTGACTGCTGTTAGGTGACTCTCTTCCTCTCATTCTCACACACACACAAAACCCGAACGAATAAAACCCCTTGTTTAATGGAACAGGATTGTTAGGATTTTCTACAAAGCCTCTCTTTCTCTTCTCCTTCGTTTCAGCCCTCTGTTTGGAGGTGATGTATCCTCAGTGTGGGACTACAGGAGCAGTGTGGAGCAGTACAGCGCCCCCGGAGGCACAGCCAAGAGTAGCGTCGCTGCACAGGTGGAACACCTGAGGAACTGGCTTCAGAAACAGACACAGTGACCTCGACCCAATTTTACTTTAATATTTTGAATCAGGTTTACTGCCACTTTTTAGATTATTATGAAATGTCAGATTGAGGTCAAAGGGTCTTATTTATGACTTAAAAACCATGCTGCCTTTCATAGTCTTCTCTCTTTTTTGAAGGTCATCTGACTGTCAGTTGGTAGCTATGTAACCAGGGGATGTTTCATTTGATCATGGGTCAATCATGAGTGTTACAAAGGACCTGACAATAAATAAATGTTACTCAAACTCACAGTGTTTTTATAGGTTGAGCAATTGAAGGAACTGATTTCATCCACACAGACATCTGAGGTAATTCTTCCTTCTGTTAACACCCACACAGACTCAAGACGGTGCTGCTTAATGGCACAGACGGGCTTGTGTTAACTAATAAAAGTCATGAGAATGGTTAAACGTGATGTGTCTGCCCAAAGTTACAGCTATTACAGCAAAAATATGTGTGCTCTTTTAGTTTATTTAACGGCAACCTACAAACTATCACTGTCAATTTACAGTTACGTTACGTAGTAAAACTGACCTGTTAATGAGCTCCAAACAATGCATGTTGTGGTGAGGCAAAGCCAATTAAGTTCTATAGGATATAAATTTAGTTCTATATACGTTTTGGGGTAAAGTGCAAAACATTTCAAAGTGTGTGACCAGAAACTTTCAGAGAAAATGCTTAAGAAACAGAAACTCAGTGATCAGTGTCAGACTCTAATGACATGAAATCAACGATTGGTACTATTCATATCATAATCATAAGCAGGAGCTGTTACGCTGGCTGAGAATTACAGGCATTTAAGTACATTTATAACTAATTTGTTTTTTTCCAAACATAAACAAGTGTACAGTACAATTGAAATGCCTTTATCATCTAATCTGCTACATTTAATTTTCTGACAGTGAAGGGAACCATACGCATGTCAAGTAAAGAAGAAATGGCAGTAAATGAAAAAGTCCCAGAGCAACCCTCTTACTTTAAATCCCTAATTATACACTTTTTATTCATCACACTTCTATCTTACGAAAAAAAACATTTAAGGAAAAGCTGATTTAAGTTTAGTTTGCAAATTTAAAATATTGACTCCTAAAGACAACAAAAATAAGGAAAGTTAAAGGCCTAACTGAGGTAAAGACTAAACTCAGAGACTGAGGTGGACAGTTGACTTTCACTTTGCACAATAACTTAGCTGTAATTCATGTGCAAATGCAGTTGACATTCTTCTAATGAATAACTATCACACAGGTAAAAGTTGCCTTTATACATACAGTAGCTTCTGTCATTTACATCATGTGTTTTCAGTCAATCAGACACGCTGTCCCAAACACAACTGAGAAAACACTGAGCCAAAGGTGGACCACGCTCGTCAGAGCTGCACTCGCCTTGGACCGGTACACAACTCTGCCATCCAGCGGCTGCGTGGGTCTGAAGATTTCAGTCATGGGCTGTCCGGTCCAGAATTTACACTGCTGAACTATTGCATCCAGCTGGAGAGGAGAGGGAAACGATTTAACATTGTTTAGTCAAAAGACGCAGTATAAAGTATTATTTTTATTCTGCAAAAAAGGGACATTATTGTGTCTTTCGGTGACTCAAATATAACTTTTCCAGTCACTGATCCTTCAGACTTTCAACATTTACTTTTACAAAGTTTAATTTAAGTCATTACTAGAGACACTTCTTATTTTTAAAGGGGCAATTAACCCCAAAATAAAAGAAACATATTTTTCCTCTTACCTATAATGCTATATATCATGAATCATGACCAGTTCATGATTTCTGTAAAGAGACGTTGAGTTTTTCAAATGTATTTATTTGAGAACCACAAGCCGAGTGCCATGTAGTCCTGTTATATTTGAGAAAAGGCAAACCTCTCTATGGCCAATACAGTCTAAACTCTGTGTAAATCTATTAACCAAACATTTTGTCATGTAGAAGGAATTTAATGAATAATTTAAAGGACATAAAAAAAGGTTAGCCTGTATCTGTATTTTATATTAAAAGTCAGTTTGAAGGTTCACAGATTTGTTTGATGAAATACAACAGGGAGCACTAGTTTGTCACCAGTGTGTCGCCTCTAAGCCTTCAATCAATAGTTGCTCACCTGTCGACTGCTGATGGACAGGGTCCTGTGAAACAGCGTCCAGGCAACTGCCTGTTCACATCCTGGAGTTGTCATGGAGCCCACATAGCGATAGTAACCGTGGAGCTCCTTCGCTGGCGGGATAATGTCACTGAGATGAAAGTTAGGGATCACTGTGCTGCTGCCTTAACACGGAAAGACAGGCGGAGAAGTTTTTTGAAGAAAATACAAGGTTAAGTTAAAAAAACGGATCTCAATAAAAAGCTTAGGGCCCTTGTACTATAAAAAAAAACAATAGTTATGTTCTTAGTAACCAAACTCATACCATTGTTTTGCACTCGGCCCAAAGCAGCTATTACTGCGTCCAAAGGAGGATTATCATCTGGTGTTTCCTGTGAGGACGACAGCATCAACATTATGACACAAGCCTAAATGGTCTTCTTCAATTTGTATTAATAATGCAGAGTGATATTAATGCATTACCTCAAACAGGAAGGCGAGCAGAGCTATACCCGCCATATCGTGCTCCGCCTCTGCCAGAGAGCCGTACGGCTCCTTGATGTGGACGATATGCAGCTGGAAACCCCAAATAAGTTACAGTATTAGTGGAGGGCATTTTATATTACAGCTCACTGTGTTACACACAACTGTGGTAAACATGAACTCCCATCTGATTATGTGGTAAACATGAACTCCCATCTGGGTTAATTAATTGGGTGGTGGCAATTTTCTCTTCTGTGTGCTGGTTTGGCTGATATTGTAGATAGCGATGAAGGAAAGGCTCATATTAATCACAGTAAATATGACCATATACCATGTCATACTGCCCCCACATGAAGAGAGCCATGCAAACCGTGGCTCCTGTAACTGTTAGTCCTACTTATATGGTTTGAATGAATAAACAGCAAAACATTGAAGACATATGCTTGCATTTCAGAGACGTTTGCCCTGTTGAGTCCTAAAACCAGGTAAAGAAGTAGCAGTATTGCACTTTCGGATCAAAGTTAATGGGTTTTTGGTTAGATGCCTGAAATAAGGTCTTTGGTAGACACAAGCTTAAGAGATTTTAGTGTTTTGTTCTACAATGAAAAATATGTCAGTAGTGATCTCATTCATACATTTTGAAGCTTTTAAACTTCTTAAAAAATGCGTTTTCTAACAAGTTAGGCTAAAACCATTATCTGGCAGACTGCAGCGTATCATATGCTCTGCTGAGAAGGTGATTGGCTGCAACATGCATGTCTATAAACTACTACTACTATACTGCTATTTTTTATTTCCTCATTTGTGAAGATTATATTGCCGAACAAATCCGGTCAGTATGATATATATTTGCAATAATCCAAAATTCAATGGAAATATCCCATTAACTTTATGTTGAGGGAACCAGTGCAATGCTAATATCGGGGTTGGGCTACAAAAACACATGATCCCTGCTGCACTCTATTGACCCCTACATTGTCTAAAATATGTTTTCCAGCACACCACTTTTATTTCCATAACAGCAAATTATATTGTGGCTCCTTTGTGACGTACCTCCATGGGGAACCTCTCTCCGTCTATGGTGTGCTCTGATCCTGGTCTCCCATTACTTCCCCAGTGGAAGTGAAATTGGGCGGCTCTGTAGTGACCAGGCAGAGCTCCTCCTGTCAGTCGGACCGACTGCGGTAGAGCAAAGTGAGCTACATGGAAGAGAATACAAATGTCAGATTTAAGACAATATCAACAAACTAGACGTTTTCAACATCTGGTGAAAGTCTGGAGGGTAGGAGAATAATAAAGTGGGCTCTTCTGACCCGAGTGTCCTTTGTTTTCCACTGTAATGTTGATTGTGTTGGTGTGCCCGATGAAGTTGAAGGGTGGCAGGGCGCTGTTGACGTGCACTTTGTTGGTTACAATGTTGATTGGTGATTGGCGTAATCCACCACAGCTGGGAAACTGAGCTGCCCAGTGGATGGGGTCTAAAGAATTCAAACAGTAGCAGGAACAACATCAGATTATTGGCTTCACTGAAAGAACAGGTCAGTCAGGGATGCACATATAAAGTTCTTCTTACACATGGCACCTTTAACGCACCATAAAACACAATAACCATCAGTTAACCCCTCTGCTGTGGATAGATTGCTAGTACTGCTAATCCCACTGGAAATGAACATTATATATTTGCCTTTAGTTGTTCTCAGCTAATTGTTTGGTCAAAACTATAAAATAAAATTTCGACGGCGTGATCAAGAAGGACTATTTGAATTCAAACCACATGATAACATTTCTTAGGAGTTGCTAAAAAGCCAATGACGATGATGCAGTCTGGGTTATCTCTGCTTGTGCTTGAGAAACTAAAGGTGTTTAAAATAGGTGGGCATTTAGGAGGCAGGGGGATCTAAAGAAAGACAAAACTGAGTTGCATTATGTATGCAGTCTGCGCCGGAAAGACAGCTTTTATTTTGTCCACTTGCAGCTAAAACAAGCTGTAAACACAACACTGATATGTTTTCAGGTTATTAAATTGACCGGCTGACCATTTGATCTAACAGTTGCCTTTTTACACATCCAGCAGACATAAAGCAACCTTAACATTTATTTAGAGTTGTGTATCTGTCCACCTGATTAATGTAAGTCTATTATCCACACCGCTATTTAGCTTTGTTTTTGGTCTCTACCAACTCCTAAGGGGAATATCTGTCTCTTTAGCTGCTAAATTCTCATTAATGTAATTTTACTTACAGACGCTTTGACAGATCACAAACTTGTGATTGATCTTTCAAGTGCATTTATTTAATTTAGTGTTAGTCTCTTAAAATACTTGGTGGTCTTTCCAGTCTTACCTCTGCATGTGTCGTCACAGGAGTACTGGCTCTGGTAACACCATGGAGCTGGAGAGACAGTACAGCACTCAGGTCAGACACAGACATACAGTATATTCTTGTTCAGGACACTTCTCCATTGTGCCAAACAACGTGGCTTTCTCCAGTTAATAAATGAGTATTAATCTCTCATTTTCATGCTCCATTAGACACAGTGTTTTTGTTCTCAGTCAGCAATCTCACAGCCTGATCTGCTAATGTGTTTGTGCTCTGCAGCTGAACTTTGAGAAGTCAGAGCGGGTAAAACATTTTCTCTCTCACACTCACACAAAAGCCAAGATAATTATTAATTCTCACATTACTTATCCTGTCCTTCAGATGCCGTTTTGTATTCATCAGTTAAACATAAATTCTGTAATAGCACTTATAAGAACAAAACATGACAAAATAGTCAGGAATGATAGATGAGCAGTATATAACAGTCACAGGACGGACTCAGTGACGTCTTCACCAGCTGTTAGGTGATAAATTCAATACACTTTAAATAGAGCTTAAACAAACACAAAAAAATGACTTTGAAATTGAATATCTAGGGTTAAAAAGAAACCAGAATGACTGCTTAATGAGTACTTACGTATCCAGCCAACTAGCTAGAAAGCTGCTGTAGCAACAATATGCTAAAATATATTTATAATGTGCTTTGGTGGAGCATTCATTAAATTATATAAAAGTAAAACTAAGTTTCCTCTATTGTTTTGATGTTGTGCTAAAAATGAAAAGGAGAAAAGAATAACCTTTTGAGAATCTACAACTAAAACAATAATGCACTGTTTTTAGCTTTTTAGCAGACACCTTTGATAGAAATGCTTATGACAAATCTATCCTCAGTATGATTCAAGTGATGTCACCACAGGCAGTGACCTCTGAGTCGACCTCTACGTGATTTGTGTTGGCAAAATTTCCAACTTCAAAGAAAAATCTAACTTTTTTAGATTTCTTGGTAAAACTCCTAAACAGCTGCATTACTGTTGCAAAACTGGATATTCCTCCTCCATAGATTTCCTCATCATACATTCTTGACATCACAGATGCATTTCCTACTTTCTTTGTCCCCATTTTTAGGCAAGCACCATGTAACAAACTCTGTGTTTCCCTTAACATGTGATTTTCTTGAGTCAAACATTTTGTACCTTTGCAAAAAAATGTATATGTACACAAAAATGCTGCCAACATATATATATATATATATATATATATATCAAATATAAAGAAAACTGAAGTCATTAAAAGTTGAATGCATTTGACATTTTTATCGTCGAGGTTGGCAGAAGAACATTAGAGGAAAACTGTTAAATAATAAATGTTTTTACATTATTTGTATCTTGGTACATATACTGTTCTGGCTTGTAGATTTGTCCATGTTCTTCACTGTTAGAAGTGACGAAGAAGTGAAGAAGAAACCATTAGCCAATCAGAGTTGAATAGTTCATAGACTGAGTCACACTATTAAAATTTTAAAAAGACAGATTGGCATTCCTGCATGTGATAAAGTGTTGCAGCTGTGACCATAAGGCCTGTTAAATCAATGATCACAGTAGAGGCTAAATTGTCTCTGTATATTAAAAAAAATATATTGGATTGAAGCCATTATCTTTTATTGGTTCCAATGATTATGTCTAAATCAAACGCAGTGAGTTGTAGATAAGGAGATACAGACAAGCCATTAGTGTGTTGTGCAGAAGTGGTTGTGATTACACTGATTGGACCGCCGGGTCAGAAAACCTTCATCCGACTCCCAAACTGCTCCACTGCATTAAACGTGTCCATCAAACAGGTGCTGGTGTTGTGTATTGTGTTGCAGATGTGAATGAAACTCCAGTGTCTGACTCAGCGGTGGGAATGAAAGGCGCTATAGAGAACCATTTAGCTAATATAGGAACACAGATTAACCCCGCTGATGCTCCCACAATGCCATTCTCTGAAAGGGGACAACGGTTCTCACCAACTGAGAACAATGCACAGGTGGAGTTTGGCTTTGCTCCACCTGGCTCATAGACATGCACCCAACTGAGCAGCACAGAAAAGTCAAACCTGAGACGACCCACTGTAAATACACCGGCTTTCCAACTTTTTTAGCCTTTAAAATGACAAAATGTACATTTTGAAAGAAGAAATAACACATAGTTCCTCTTAGAACAGTAAGATAAGTTGAAGTAATTGAAATCATAATAGAAAGCACTTAAGATCAATTCAGTACGCCTTACTTGATCTGGTGTGACCAGTAGATTTTAGTGGCTAATGGAAGGGTCTGCTAATAAACAAATAAACGTCTTATTGAAATTAAAATTAAAGATTAGTCCATTAACCAATTAGGTCATCAACAGAAAGTTAAGCAGCAACTTTTGTGATAATTGATTAATCTTTGTTTTAAATTTTTTATTCTTTTGGGGGAACTTTGTAGATTTTCACAGTTTTACATTGTAGTAATTATGTTTTGGACGGTTGATTCAACAAAATTAGACATTCAATGATGTCACCTTTAGCTCCTTTAGTGTTTTTTTTTTTTTTTTTTACTGTTTTCTGATGTTTTATACATAAATAGCAAAGATGAGAGACAATTTGTTACAAATATGAATATGTTTTTGCTTGCGAAATTAATTTACTGCTTTTTAATTATCTTGTGATCCCCATCAATCAGTGCCTTTTATTTAATTTCTACAACCGTAAAAGGTTTTAGGTGTCACATTAAGTATTACAAAACACATTCACAAAGCATAACAGCTGTGGTCTATCTTAATTCAATTAAAAAAATATCTTTAGCATATCTTAAGTAGCTGCAATCTCTGCAACATAATACTCTTAATGTTGTGCTGAAATAATGCTACCAAATGAAAAGGATGGGGTGCAAATTGAACCCAAGTATAGCTTTTGTATGCAGTTTAAATTGTCCTTCTACTACAAGTGTGCGTGTGTCCTACCTGTGCACTGAGAGACGAGAGAAAGCAGAGTCCAGAGGTAGACAGAAAAATCCATGATCAGCACAGAGACCAGAAAAGATCCTTCTAGACTAATTTCAGCTGCCTTCACATACTGACTCTGAGGTGCATTTGAGGGTGGGAGGAAGACGGTCATGAGTTTAACAAAAGGTGTGTGTGTGTGTGTGTGTGTGTGTGTGTGTGTGTGTGTGTGTGTGTGTGTGTGTGTGTGTGTGTGTGTGTGTGTGTGTGTGTGTGTGTGTGTGTGTGTGTGTGTGTGTGTGTGTGTGTGTGTGTGTGTGCATGAAAAAAAGAGAGAGAGAGAGAGAGAAAAGTCACATTGAGGAAAGACAGACATCTGGTGGAAAAATCTGATATTGTGTCGTTATTTCCAGTTAGTTTCCTGTGAGTTAAACTAAAGTTTGCTGCCTTCAACAGACTAAAAACAGTCTGTTCACAGGTTTGGGTAGTACGGCTGTGTATGTGAAAATAGTTCTATAAAGTCTTTTGTGGCTTCAGAGGAAGCTGTGTGTAGCCTGATAAATTCGGTCAGTTGGTGCTGAATACTACAAGTTTGCAAATGAAAAAGATTTTGTAAAGAGGTGAGGTTTCCAGACTTCTGTAGCCCATTCCTCATCTCAGCTTCATACAAACGCAAAATGCATTCACTTGAGAGCAAAAATTTGCCCCGTTTCTGAATTACCGACATCATCTCAGTAATTCTGAGAGCCATGCGACCAAAAATATGTCAAGTACGACTTAACATTTTCATTGATTGCACCGGTGCATCTGAGTGTGTATGTGTGAAAGCGCACAGATACACTCACACCACCTGTCTCCCTGATCCACCGTAAAATGCCTAATCCAATTCAAAGGCATCGGTTTCTTTTATACCCATAGATGGGAGCGTTTGGAAAAATAACAGTGGCACAGTTGTATTAGAAGCCAATTATTTTGTGCCATCAAATGTTGGTGTTTGTTTCTGTGCAACAACTTATGCGGGCAAAGCATAGACATGTATGAATGTACTTTATATTGAGAGAGTGTAAAACATATACAGTAATAACAGTACTACTTCAATGTTAAATATCTGGTGTCTAAAGAGCCTGTCGTGAAGTTTTACCTCGGCATTGCAGTGTAAAAGGCATGGTGAAAGATATTGGGTGCACCTTAATTATGCGTTGGTGCACACAAATTAAAAGGTTAGTCGCATCAGAGCAACAAATGTAAAAAGAAAATGTACCTGGGCCCCTGTGGTTTGGGTTTGAGACATTGGGAGACTTGTGTCTTTAAGTAATTAGTACTTTACTATTGGTTGTACTATTGTTTTCTCTGTGCTGGATTACACTTAACAAATTTAACAGGTGGACTTAAAAGTCATGCAAAACCACACTGAAGTAAAGTACTTGAGTATTAGTGTAAGCACTTTCTAGTACACTATGGAGTGATATATGCACAGGCGCTTAACCTGGGTACTTTTTAAGGAGGAGCAGAGGAATGAAAATCCCAGAACACCCGCTTAGATTACTCAGAACAGAATAACAGTAACAAATTTTGCTGTCCTTTAAGTTGGGAAAGTCAGTATTTTTTCCTCAAAACAATTAATAATTGAGAAAATAAACCAAATTAAATAAACCCAATGGTCATCTACCCTGGCCTGGTACAAATGGAGTGTGGTGATATCACCTTATCTGTATGATGTGATGTAGAGATGGGGAGTGAATCGGACCTCTTTACTGGTGAGATGCAAGATGCTCCTTTTTGGTAGTCTGTTGTCTGTCCAACCGGTGACAACCAAAGGATCAGTCTCTTTCTCTGATGCAAAAAAAAAAGAAAAACAACCTGCATAGGCGGGGCAATATTTGGTTATTCTCTTTTGAAAATAAAAACATTACAAAAACTGGTATCTCAAAAATCCGAAATTATTAAATTAACCTTCCATTAAAGATTAATATTCTAAAAACTGCTGCACATGTAAAACCCTGGCATATTCATACCACAGGACCAGCATTTTCCTTTCCCTCTAATTATGCTTTAGTTAATTCAACTCAAGTTATAGCATTTACGTTAGTCAGATTGTTTATTCAGTAAATGACTTAGAGGAAACACACAACTCAGATAAATTGCATGAATTCCAAGAGACCTCCTCGCGCTCTGTAACAGAATTGTATTAATGTTACATGACTTAACCAGCTAAATGGAAAATTCGCAACAAACACAGAATTAGTTAAATCCTCGGCAGAATTTCGACCAATTGTTACTTGTAACATATTTTGGGACAGACTTCGTTCAGAAGAACCTTCAATCTAACTTTATTGTTGAGTTTATACTGTCTTCACTGTGTGGTTTATTTACTTTGTGCTTTCAGCTCGCTATCATTCTGTCTTATTCTACTCCCCCTCGAGCCGGCAAGTGCTGCTATTGATTTTTCTCTCTGCTGGACACAAATAGCTATTGCAGAGTAAATACTAAATAAAAAAAACTTCTTTTTGCTATTTTGAGTGGGTTACATCAGCATCAAAATAACTTCAAGTAACCATAATTTTACTTGAACCCGTTTCAGAACAATATATAATATATTATTGGATTATTTTTCTAATTATTGATGCATTCATTTGTTCATCACTTTAATGTTGCAGGCGGTAAAGGTGCGGCTAATTTCAATACACTGCTGAGTTTAGTATTAATACTCTGACACCAACTATCTAACTTTGCCAAATGTATGTAGCACAGTAAAAAGTCCATTATTGGCCTCCTAAATGTAGTGGAGTAGAAGTATTAAGTAGAATAACATGGAAATATTCAAGTAAATACTTGTGCACAGTCCTTGAGTAAATGTACTTGAATTATAGCACTGAGTGAGCTATTTTGGGATTCTCGTTAATTCAGAAAAATAGAGCAGATTTTTTTTCCTTTTCCCAGAATTACCTTAATAATCATCTTGTTAATTTAGAAAAACAGCAAAAATGCATTATTATTCTCTACTGGAATGGTTAAATGTAATAATATATTATTGAAGTTAAATCCAAAAATAAATAAATAAAATCACAAACTGATACATGTAGAAATATATTTATTTGAATATTAATCCAATATAGAAATACATGTATGTATGTGTATATTCAACTATTAATTACAAATCCCTTAAAATTTCAATAGTGTCATAAAAGAAAAACAACCTTTAGCAACTACTGTTATTTAAAGATACATTTAAATTTGTTACAGGCATGTGACACATTTAAATCAATGTTAAGTTTATAGCTGAACCGTCATTGAAATGGAATGGATACAAAGTGAAATGTAGGTAACTCCTACACATTAAAAACGGTTTCATAACGTGGAAATTGCAACTACCTTCATTCTTTTCAGCCCTTCATTGAACATTAATTGATTGTTATCAAAGCAAGTTTAGTTCATATCACAGTTTATAGTAACACATGTTGTTACTTCATTTGAAATGAATCATAGAAAAATCACAGCATTATATTGTATTATTAAACTGTTTTTAAAATGTTTTCTAAATATGTAAACATGATTTTACGGGTTAAAATAGAACATAGTAATGCTGAACACAAATTTAAGAGCCATTCATAAATAATTAACCTCATGAAAATAAGATGCTTGCTACATTGAAACTTCTGACACATTAATTAAGGCATCACCCCAAACATTCCCCATATTATGACGGTCCTGAGCAGATGCTGATCTGATTTATACCGACACTCATTGTTGAAATGGTTTGAAATTAATTCTGTTCTCTTCTTCAAAGAAGACACTTGTTGTATGAGAAGCAGCGGGACGTCTTCAAACGAGATAATTCTGGAGGAAAAAAGGAGATATTGTTCATTATTTGATCACCTTTCTTTTTCAGAAGTAATAAACTTCACGGTCAAGCATCTCAGAGATATAAATGTGTTGTTTAATCAATAGCAACGCATCACATTCTATAAGATCACCAAATGTTATTAGCCAACTTTTCATGAACTCAGAAAAATAGCCTTGTTGTCAGCTTTGTTATTATACATTTTCCAGCTGATCTTAGTCGGCTTTTAATAGTTTATTTATCTTAAGAAGTAGAAGATTTTTTCACCACATAAAGGAACACTTTATCCTTCAGTTTATCAGAAATCAATATCTCGAAAATTTGGAGACTTGTGGTTTTCACTGGACAGGAAGGTTATGAAATATTGTGTGAAGTAAAAGTAAAAGAAAAAGTACAATATTTCCATCTCACATGTAGCAGAATACAAAAGTAGAAATTTGCATAAAATGGAAATACTCAAGTAAAGTAGAAGTACCTTTAATGTGTAAATTCTGAAACTGAAAGTAAACCTCTTGGTATCTGCAAAATTTAAAAGCACCTGAGGCTAGCCTTTTAAATCCTTACAGTTCTTTGTAACTTATACTCTTACAAACATCTTAAAATTGATGCTTAAAGAGCTATTTGTGTGGTCAATGTTTTCTCTTTCTGCTCTACCTCCTCATGACACACAATGTCAACATATTTCTATTTGTGTTTGTCTCCTCTGTGACTCACCTGTAGCACAACAGCAGCCACCACAGTCAGGATGACTAAGAGCCCCATCTGCCCAATCCAGCCCAGGTCCACGTTATTCAGGATGAAGAAGCGCGCCCAGCCCAGTTTCTTGGCCGTGTGAGGCGGGTAGCGCATGCTGTTCACACCCTCCATTTTCAGCTGCTTGATGAGACAACTACGCAGGTGGCTCAGCTGGTCAAAGCTGAACTTGCCATGGTAGCAGCCCATACCACTGTTTCCTGTACAGGTAAACAGAGGGAGGAGGTTTGACTGTGTGAAACATATTGGCCTCTACTTTTAATGGCTTTAAAGCAATCAAAAATATTTTGAGGTGTGATCAAATATTTGAGCTACTTTGACAGAAATCAACCCTAAAAAGGTTAAAAATAAGTTAATATAGACATTGTGAAAAGAATGATCAAACCTGGTTCTTTCTTGTTTTATAAATCTATATTTTGAATAGATATTACTCAGGTTCAACCATCAGCTCTAAAATCTCTAAAGTACTACATTCTGTTTTCATGAACTCTCTCTTCAATGTAAACACTGCACAGCTCTTCATTAATAGAAAATCTATTTATATCTATTTATATATTACATATTTGAATTGTAAATTTCTATGTTGCATTCATGACATTGAATTATACAAACTTAATTTATTATATCTTAATTTGTTTATTTGGACCATTGGGCACCACAACACCAAGTCAAATTCCTTGTATGTGAAAAACTGATACTAAACCAAATATGTTTACTGTGATGAACTGATCATCTCAAACAAGCTCCAATAACTTTTTAGACTGATTTCATACCTGTCAGACATCCATGGGTCTTCATTAATGTCTGAAAGGTATGAGTCTAAAAAGTTATCAGTGATGCATTGTATGCATGGTTTGTATGTTTTTTAAGCATATGTATTTCCACAGAAAAGTGCCATAGTTTTGAAACCTTTTCTTTCCAGGTATGTTTGTGACCTTATGGCTTTATTTTTCCATTATGTCCCACTAGAAGGGCTGCTTTTTGCCCCTTCTAGTGGGGCAAAAACAACCCTTCAGGTAGTACTGACTGATTGAACAGCTTAGTTCCACAATGAGTCCAAAAAACAAAAGAGAAACCAAGTGAACTTTTTAGTACCATTTCCACAAAGAGTTGTCGCTGTTAGTACTCACCCACTCCTCCGAAAGGCAGCGAGCTGACAGAATAGTGCACGAGACAGTCGTTGGCCAGCAGTCCTCCGCTGGAGGTCTCATCTGTCATTTTGTTTATCACCTGAAGAGAGAGAATTCATGTTCTGCTCATGCGTCTGTACATGTAGATGTCTGCATCCGTCAACTACTCTGCTCTGCGTCTGCACGTGTGCAACAGTGTCTGTTGTTAGATACCTTGTTATTTGATGAGAAAACATAGAGGGCCAGAGGTTTCTCTCCCTTATTGATGAACTTGATTGCTTCGTCCAGGCCATTGACCGACAGGATGGGAAGCAGAGGTCCAAATATCTCTTCCTGCATCACCTTCGCCTCTGGCTTCACATCCCGCAGAACAGTGGGGGCTAAACACAACACAGAAACATTTATTAAATGCATGTTTTTTCATAGTCCATTCTTTATCACTTAAATCTTTGTAATTGCCTGAATGAAAACCATGAATAAAGTTCCCTCCTGATTGATTTTAATTTGGAGAGTTGGTGGCTGTTGGCAGGATTACCTATGTAGCAGTCTGACTCATCGTTTTCTCCTCCTGCAGCGATGGTGCTGTCTTCCAACATGTTCATTATTCTTTTAAAGTGGCGCTGGTTGATGATGCGTCCGTAGTCAGGACAGGTCTTGGGGTTGTCGGTGTAGAATTCCTGCCAGAGGAAACTATCTTATTACTACACAAATATTATTTTTACATCCAGGCAAAGAAGACTGATTTAACAGAAGAAATACACTCCTATATTATTGATTGTTTTGTGTCATACTTTGATTTTAAAACTTTTTTACAACACAATGACTCTCTGACATTACAGGTAACAGCTATGAATAATCTTGGACTCTTTGATAAAGAATCTTGTGGAGAGTATTGCCTGTTTTTGAGGTTTACGATTGAATACGTTTCTTTTACTTAGTGTGTTATTCAGGTCTTCAGTACCTTTATGGACTTCTTGACCTCTTCGATGACCCGGTCCTGAATGCTGGGCTCACACAGGATGTAGTCTGGGGCGATGCAGGTCTGACCACAGTTGGTGTACTTTCCCCAGGTGACACGCCTACACAGTAGTGGGAGAGTTAACAGGAGGATCTAAAGAACAGCTACAGTAAAAGAGGGACTGGATGGGAAAAAAAAATGTTTTGCAATAAAAATAACCGTTAAGTCAAACTATGTTTAATGGTCGTTCTGACCTGCATGCTATGCTTATGTCACAGTCCTTGTCGATGTAGCAGGGGCTCTTGCCGCCTAGCTCCAGGGTGACAGGCGTCAGGTGTTTGGCAGCAGCCTCCATGATCAGTTTGCCCACCATGCTGTTGCCGGTGTAGAAGATGTGATCAAACCTCTGACGCAGCAGCTCCTGGGTCTCTGACACTCCCCCGGTTACTACGCGGTAAAGCTCCTGACAAACAGAGTAGAAAACACACATTCGGTTATCACTATGCTGCAGGCCGTCCCTCGAGCTATATATTGTGTGTCTTTGTAGCACTCAGTTTTAATCAAGTCTTGTGATGCGTCTTTTTTGTTTTTGTCGACCTTTTGCAGTAATAATAGAGCAAAAAAGACGCAGAGGTTAAAATAAAACTGGTTGCTGGATATTTTTCACAATAAAAGACCCAAGTAAAGACTTTCACTTTACCGGTTATGAGCCTCTGTATGCAGTGGTTGCCAACCACAAAGTTTATATTCTATAGTAAAGGTGATAATTGTTTGCTTGCTTACTGTGTCAGTGCACATGGAGCCAGCAGGGGGAAAAAGCTAGTAACTTGGACTATTAACACAGCCAAAAAAATGTACTCAGTGTTTTTGTTCAAACAGGAAATAAACTCTGTTTGCTAAAGTACATTATATCTTGAATTTATAATTTCTATTATATTTCATTTGTCTTTTGTCAATTAAGTCTGTTTAAGAAACAACACTATTTTTACATGCCATGAACAATGAAAGTGCCCCATCCTTACTTTGTCGATGTAAAGTGGAAGCAGGTCCTCCATGACCTTGGCAGTGTGAACACAGACCTCGGAGGGCTTGATCACAGCTGCATTACCTGGACAGGGAAGTCACAAGATAGAATCCATAAAAGTATAATTCATTTTTCCTTTCCTCCAAAATGCTCAATTGTTACTCCCTTGTTCCCCAAAGTCTTGTTTTCTTCCACTGTACCTTCATTTACACCTGATATAATTTGAGTTATTTTAACACGTGGATGCAGCAAAAATAAGTTGAACAAAAATGTTTAAATGGCATGCTAATTTGACACAGTGTACGTATTTAGCAAACAGCGGCTTATTCATACAACCAGTATTTTCAAAGCTGCATTACCATTAATTTAAACTCAATATTCACTCTGTTTTGGCGGGTACCAAATCCTGATCGGAATATGTTTCTGTGTCACTATGTTTGACAGCTACTGAGTCTATCTGCCATTTGTTGCTGAGCAGGTAGTGTATATATCAGGGTTCTTCTGTATGGAGAGAAAAATGTAACATAGACTACTTCAGTAGTTTATGGCTAACTGGCCAACTTGATCAGAATCTGTTTTTTTCTATCTCTAAAAAAGTTAGAGAAGCTGCTTCTCAGTTTTGGAGAAGCTGCATTTTACTAATGCAACTTCTGATGTATCTTTGGAATTCCTTTGACTTTTTGTCAGCAGGTGGAGCATGATTACACAACACACACATTTTCTCAACCTGTGACTGTATTTATGTGTTAAAGGTTACCATATATACGTTTTTGTTGGGTGCTCGGATTGATAGTTGCCTTTGATCTAGACATTTAGGTTGATTATCTGCATTGGCCAACAAATAAAGAGAAAAGACTTGCTTGGCAGATATGACTGTCAGAGTAAAATCTGATAATGCTGGTGCGAAGGATAAAGTCCATGCTTTGCAAACACTCACTGCATGTGGTGCAGCCCGACAACACTCGTTCATTTAAGCTCTGCAGCCAACAATGTTTTTGGTCAAATAAAGCCTTTATCCCAAAGAAACACAAAGGAGCTGTCTACCTGCAGCCGCTCTCACAGCACTAATATGTAAAACCATCACCGGGGACAAGTAACAAACAAAAGACTTGAGCACATGAGGAACAAGACAAAAGACTGTTAAAATACGGCAGTGTCATGCTAAGCAGTCACAAGAAAACTCTCCACACTGAGGTTTGCATCACAAAGTGATGACAGTCGAGCCAAAACACTCAAGGCAGAGTGGCCATTTAAGCCTCTGAGAGAGAGAATCAATCATACATTAGTTCACTTATTAACTCTGAGCCAAGTAGTAATTCTCTGAGTGATTCAGATTCACTCAGGCTCTAACCTTGTCCTTCCAGCGATCACTGATAGGATCAAGGCACAAAGTTGAGAAATTTATGTTCACATGTGAAGACACACCAACATGGACACATGATCACCTGCATGTTTGTTAAATACAGACGTTAGAGGGCACCCATTTTTTCTTTCATTCTGAATCTGCTGCTAATCTTATAACTTTCTCATGACTGCAGTGCAGAGTGACCTTTGACCCAATAATCACACATGAATAGAGAGAAAAGAGTGCTGGGCAACAGGAGCTAGTGAAGTGGTTATGATCACAAGACAAAGAAACTGACCAGGACTAGAATAATAATAGAGAACTGAAAACAAACACTCCCTCCAAAAACTCTACAGAGTGATCCCGTGTGCTATTTTGTAAAATTCTGAAATCGCTTTAGCGGTCAAAGGTGACACTAATCTTGCGTAAGTGTTTTCAACTAATGGTGTCTGAGATTAGACAGATCCCTTCTCAAAGTTCATCACAGGGGGAAGTGACGATGGAATCAGATAGAAGTGTGAACCCTTACCTGGTTATATCACACACATCACACACACACACACACACACACACACACACACACACACACACACACACACACACACACACACAGCCCTTCCACCCACCCCACCCCTTACACACATATAGCATGCGGCAGTACCAGCTGCGATGGCTCCTATGAGCGGCTGGATGGTGACAGCCCAGGGGTAGTTCCAGGCCCCGATGATAAGCACCACTCCCAGCGGCTCCGGTTTGATGTAGACGGTGTCCGAGAGGGTCAGGAGGTTCTTCACCACGGGCCTAGGGGCAGCCCACTTCTTCAGGTTCTTGATGGCCAGGCTGATCTCCCCCTCCAGACCCAGAGTCTCATACAGCTGTGTCCCCACCTCGCTCTGGGGGTGAAAACCATAATGTTGGGCTTGCTCATTGCTGATGTTGTACTTTTTTAATATTATTTCCCTGTTTGTTTTCATTATAAAGCCTGTCTGAATAACCAAAAAGGTATTAAAGTTGTAATCACTTTAACCCCTTCCTTTGTGGAGATCTTAATATGATTTCTAATCTACTTTCTACCTAATAATATTTGCATATTTAACTTGTTTCACAGCTGATGTATTTTTAGATGTGATTTACTTTTTGGGTGTTGACTGATAATTGTCACTTTCTTAAAAGATTTTATCAATTGTTCATATAATTCAGGTTGCCTTGTTCTTATTATCTAATCAATCCAGGATGAAGTCCAGGACTTCATGCTATACTCCAGACCTGATGTCTAAACCCTTGTGTTGTGTAGATTAAACAATGAAAACCTGTAATAGACACTGTAAACAGTATGTAGCATTGAAATGACTTAAAGGGTATAGCCCATAGCTAATTTGCACAATCTAAACTCAAAAGTCTGACCCAACAGACTCAGAACTGAGACTGATTAGTTTTATTGACTGTCAAGCTTGTTGGAGACCAGGTATTGATTATTTGGGCCGTGAGGAAGACCCTCCTACTACTAACCTTATTGAGGTCTTTCTTGACGGCATCTGAAATGACATCCTGTTTCTCAGTGAATAACCGCTGCAGGTTCTTCAGTTGGCGAATCCGGTGCTCTAAGGATTTGGACCGGCCTGTTTCAAAGGCTTTCCTGGCAAGAGCCACTGCTTGCTGCTCCCGGGACATCCTGGGGGGGGGAGGGGAGATTCTGATTTCAAACATGTCGTGATGGCTGCAGGTCACGCACCGTAGTTTTGGTTCACTTCTAAATACAAATTGACAGATTAAAGTATGTATCAGTATGTAGAGTAGATAAAAACATCCCCAACTGGACTATTTGCAAAATGAAAATGAAGCTGCATCAGACTACAACTCACCATTACCTTTATAATCTTGTTTGATTTATAAATCTTCATAAAATGTGAAAAATGCCAATCAAAGTTTTTACCAGAGCACAAGCTGACATCTTTATATGTTTTGTTTCGTTGGTCAGCCCTAACCAATATAAATATATTTGGTTAACTATCAAGTAAATTAATTTGTGATTACCAGGGATTTTAGCATTTTTTTTATTTGTTGAAAATAACCCCAATGATCAATTGATTATCCAAATAGTTTTCCCTCAATAGATTAATGGTTGCAGCTCTTATTAGGAACAATAATGCAATAAATATCTTAATAGGTACACACAATACTGAACTTTACCAGATATAAATGCAGTAGAATTCAGGACTTTTACTTTTACTTCTTCCACTAGTGCAAAAGTAGGCTGTAATACATTTGAATAAAACCACTGAACGCTGTTTTTTGAAAGGAAACCAGTTCCCCTAATAAATGCAGATGCAGTTTAAATGTCTCTCCTTTCAAATGGTTGTCAGTGCTGCTCTTTCTTTGTTTATAGAAAACAGAGAATGTGTTATAATGGGGTTGTAAGAGGAAACCCTCCATGAGAACTACAACCCAGCCCAGTCGGTCAGAGTTGAAGGTGCAGCAATGAAAACATAACTGGACTATTCTACAGTCATTGTGCAATACATTCCTAATCTGCCACACGGGTGGATCGGTTTATTCTTATAGCCTAAAGGGTATTTTTTTGCAAACTGCACAGTTCCGTTAGTGTCGGTCCGTCAGCTGTTAGATTAATGGACAAAAGCGAGAAAAACACCGCGATGATTTGTTTTTTTTAATTCCTACCTGATCAATTCGAGCTACGGAGTAATGTTTGGAGATCCCTTTCGGTCTGGATGGAGGGTTAGCCCGCAGCAGAGAAGACGAATAATGACACCGGCAAGTAAACACAACCCTTCCTCCCCGTTAGGTCACACCCACACAGGGGAAGGATCTGTCGTGCCCAGAGGCTGAATCATAACGTCACATTTCCCTCTAGCGCCACTATGAGGTTGACATTGTTACTTTTAGGCAAGCACTTAGACTTACACAATACCTGCAACAGTAACGTCATCACCATCAGCCGCAGCCAAGTCTGTATTTTGTGTTTAGTTACTAAACATACTAAAACTAAGATGGTAAATCTGAATATACCTTATTAACATAAACAAAACCAACTCGCATAATAAGCCAAAGAGTAAGAGCCCTCCAGCTTTAACACAAATAATTAAAAAAGGCCCTTCAGATCACTCATAAACATGTTTAAGCTGTGTGGGTATTATACAGAATAATTGACTTGTTTGTTAACTGTTGTGTGTAACACACAGTAAAAATTGTTTGAATAGGCTAGGGCTTTATAATGACAAAATATTTTAATACCACTTTGAAGAGCCGTGTTTCGTGAATAAACTTGCTATAGCAACTTTTTATATTTAAATATTGTCAGAAAAGCATGTCGGAAATATATAAGTATGGTTGCATAATAGAAGGCTAACAGGCCAATTACAAACGTGTGGTAAAATATTAGCAATCTGATTTTCCTGGGAATCCTGGGATAAGGCTATACTCTTGTTCCATCAGAAATTATAAAACATCACCTCTCCAGTCTGGACCAAATCCCTGAGAAACAATGCTAAAATCCAACAAAAACCCGAGTCCTCGAATGAAGGTGTTCACTCATTTAATTTGAGATGTAAGCCTATAATAGTTTGCAGAATATGTCAACAGGAAAATATAAACATACCACCAAACACAAACATTAGCCTATACAAATCTAATTTAGAGTCAGCTCTTTTTGACTTATGCATGTTTTCAGTCTGGATAAACTTAATGTAAATAAAAAGTAGACTCCTTCCAGGCTTTAAATGTTATTGTATTTATAAAATTGTTCTTTTTAGATAATATATGTCAAAGGTTTATTTCAACCTTCCTTTTGCATATCAAGTTCATGTCTACACCACCAACTACCCAAACTCTGGCTATGGCTGTAATGGATTTAGTCTTGGGGGGTTGCATAATGAATCCGGCCTAAAACCACAATTTCCTAAATGGAGATCCTGCTCGTACTTCGATCCAAAGCTAAACTCACATTTGCGTGCTAGATCAGAAGGTCTGTAAATGCTGCTGAAAGGGTATTTCAGTGTCTTGTCCTCAGCATTCCTCCTGAGCCTTGATATCTGTTTATTTTGTTACTAAATCTCCTGCTTTCCCTCCCTTCCCTTCAGAGTCTGATGATCTCTTATCCCGAGCCAAGCTGGAATCACACTCAGCTTCTATTTCTCAGATCAAGAAAAACTTTTTTACAGCCCGGGTTACGATACAAGGGGAAACACAACCTCAGCCATACAGCACATGGATTAGACCCAACAATCTTTCAGGTTGACAGGAAATGTGGACGGAGTTTCCACATCAAACAGCGGGCTGAGGAATGGTGTTTGTGTATTGTGAAGGAAGGAGCGAGGATGTAGGTGAGGGAGAGGAGGTTACAGCGTCATTCACACCTGAGTGTCAATCCTGATTTCTTAGAGAGGAGTGTGGACACAGAAGACCAGCATTTCTCTGTGTGCACACCTGAGTGAGTGAGGTATACACTGAGGCATTCAGGCCCAGAGAGAAGCACAGTTTGTGTATTGTGAGTTGTTGTTTTTCTTATGGGGAGGTTAGGAATATAAAGTTTGGAGGCTGGAAAACTGAAAAGGAGATGAAGAGTGTCACTCCATGAGCAAGGAATGTGAGAGAAGTAAAGATAAATGTATATTATCAATGTCTCTATTTGACCCCTAACATTTAAGTAGAATAAGTTAATACTAAAGTGTAACCAGCCAAAATCCCCTACCAAACTCAATTAGTGAAAAATAAATTTAAAAAAACAATACAATTGGTCTAATTTGGCACAGAAATGTATGTTGACAGTTTGTTGTGTTTAGCCACCATTATCAGTTCTCTCTCTCTCTCTCTTGCATTCACTAATACCTACCAGGTACTCTATAATACACAGAAACAAACCTGCCTTGTGAACAAGGGACTAAAAGACAATTCTTGGCTCTATCTGGACCTTTGCACATTAAACAAGAAAATGCATCTGCCATCTGGACTGATTAATAATTTATTTTTAACAATTATTTCAAAATATGACTTCTATTACTTTTTGAATGCAACTGTGTTATCAGCTCAAAGCAGCCCCAATCAGCTTTAAAGCTTTACTTTTAATTGTCTGTCTGATAATATGTCTGTTTCTGGTATGTTTTTAATCATGACCATAATCAAATTGCCTTTGTGGATTAATAAAGTTGTTTTAAATTGAATTGAGTCGAAAAATCTCTGAGCTCTACTGGAGGGATGGAAGGCATTCCTCCAAAATATATTCCCTCAATTGGGGTTTGGATGATGGTGGAGGAGACACGTTGCTCCAAAATCTCCCAGAGGTGACTTTGTCAATTTTGTTAAGATCCAGTGACTGTGAAATGTATAGCCTAGATTTACAGCGATGACCTATCATGTTCTTATCATATTGGGCTGCCCAGTCCATCACCAATACCCAATACAATATGTACATACCAAACATTTAACTTTTGCAGTGTATTCTTTATTAATATACACTGGACACTTTGATAATATACTTGTCTCAACATACACTTATTTGTTTATTTCTTAACCATATTTTATTGTACATTTTCATATTTCTTTTTTAAAATTACGTCTTATATTATTGCATTGCCTTTACTATTTACTGTTACGCACCAATCAATCACCGAGCCAAATTCCTTGTATGTGTAATGTACTTGGCAATGAACAGCTTCTGGTTATGATTCAAGATAGATAGATAGATAGATAGATAGATAGATAGATAGATAGATAGATAGATAGATAGATAGATAGATAGATAGATAGATAGATAGATAGATAGATAGACTGTCTAATGTTGCCATCTAGTGGCTTCTTTCCAACCTCTCACTCTCCTTGTGCATCTAACAACAAATACTACAATCACAGTATAAGCTATCAAGTAGGCCAACTAATATAGGAAGTACATGACATATTTAAATATATCACAAAGCTTGTGCTTGTCAAGCTTTAAAATGGGTAATCTGCAGATTTCAATCTAGTATATAAAACATTTACGCGATGTTCCTGTTTGAGAGAATAAAATGTTAAGGGTCAGGGGTCACAGAAGCTCTGGCAGCACGTGACCCTGTTTCTACGGCCCATCTATTTTTGGTATCGATATTTAGTTGCCTTAACGTATGTCACGTGACGGTCAGCAGTAGTTTGAGTTATGGTCGTAATGGCCCATTGTTCGTGGGAGTAAGAGTAAATGTGAATACTTCACAGATGATGGGAAGCAATCATCAGGGTCAATGTCTCATCTTCAGACCGTTATGACCCCAAATCATTTATTACATCACGTGCTCCTCCTGTGACCTGACAAGAGAAATTCAACTAAACGTATGTGTGTGTCATTCTAGTTTTTTTTTTTTTTTAAATTACACGATTTAATTAAGTACATTTCAATGCCAGTCTTAGATGTTTAGCCTTCTGAGCCCGCCTTATGTTTGTAAATTTAAATTCAGTTTCCAATGGCCCAAACCCTGTGAGTCTGGCACCAGCCTGGGAACTGGCTGTGCATTGGACTGTGCTTTATCCGGTGTTTTGATGTCTCGATGGGTGGAAACGCTACCGACCAGGAAGGGGAAAAAGTAGCCAGATTTGTCACCTCAACACATTATAGCTGACTGAAGCCTCTCACTCCGGCAGCCTCTTCAATACACTCCCAGCATCCACACACTGGTCCCCCCCTCTGATGCGCACCAGGGGGCTGTGGAGGAGAGGATGTGCCACAGACAGAAGTGTCAGAAAAGGGTGATTGAAGCTTTACCTGTCAGGTTATTAGCCTTGTGTATCTGAATCCTAGTTTTTTTTTTTAGAATTATTATGGAGAGAACTATACATGAATTAAGTGCCTTTAGGTTGAAATAATCTAATCACCGGTAGAGGCCAAAATATATAGATTTACGCTACAAATTGCACAAATGTTGTTGTTTTCCATTTTTCCCATAACCCCACAAGCTAAACAGGTTTGAGTGAATTTAGAAATGTTTTAAAGCTACAAATCATCTTAGATGCAGATATTTACCAGAGGATCTCAGTGTTGTGTGACCTGACACTCCTGCGGGAAAGGACAAGCTCCGTCTAGGCAAAATGGGGACATTAATGGGTCATCGGGGATCAAACAGACACCTATTAGCCGAGGCAGTGCATAGGTGTGTAACACATCAAAGGCACGCGTTGGTAAGACCTGGAAATATCCGCTGAGATGTGCCATGGGGTGGGGTGTAAGGGGGGGTCGTTCTGTGTCTGTCATGCAAGGTATAAAACCCTCTTGTATCCTGCTTGATCACCAGTGTCGTGGAGAGCCTGGAGGAAACGCACCCTCTCCTGCTTTGTGTTTGAACTCTGTAGAAGAGAATGGCATTCGGGTTGGATTTTACTGGAGGTAACGTTTCTGGGATAAACACGTTTTACTCGGGACATTACTGGCCCGCTGCATGCCCGGACATGAACAACAACAACAGCGACAATTACGCACAGGACTCCAGCAGAGGTGAGTGACTGACCTATAATAATACTTTTTTTTTTTTTCTGTCTCAGTGAACTTAAGTGTATCAGAAAAAAAACAAACAGAAAAAAAACTGCATTTGCTCTCTTAAATTTTGTTTTCGAAAGATCTGCGAATTTTCTAAATGTGCATAGTAAAGTTTAAAACATTTCCTCAGATCGTTATGTAGCCCACCTCTAAATGTAATTCATTTATGTACTTACAATGTGTTTATTTACAATTGGGAGCTTTGAATAGCTAAAAATTAATCTCAATTACTATTATCTTCCTCCTATAGTGCATCATGATGCTGTCCACAAGACGCGCTCGGACACCCAGCGTCGCCGGAAGCGGACAACTTTCAGCAAGGCTCAGCTGAGCGAGCTGGAGCGGGCCTTCTCTGTCACACAGTACCCGGACATTAAAATGAAGGAGTCTCTGGCTTCTATCACTGGGCTACCGGAGTCTAAAATTCAGGTATGTCACATGCTTCCAAAACTTAAAATACGTAAAATTTGGATAACACACGAGTGTGTCATAAAAATAACCATATTTCATTCTTTCTAACAGGTCTGGTTCCAAAATCGACGCGCGCGCTATTTCAAGAGCAAGAAACCAACTAAAGAGTTCCCAAAGCCCTCCACAGACTACCTTCATCAGTTCTACACCCAATCTCCCAGTCCAACGTTCCCACAGTTGGTTCCTTGTTTCCTTCCTACTCCCAGCCTACCGTCCCCGCCAGGCTACCCTGCTCCAGGTCTACCTCAGTCCACCAGGCTCTCCACCATACTGGACAGTCGGGCACCTACATCCCCTGTCGCCGCCGACCAAGCTCCATGCTGCTCCCCGCATGGACCGGGTCTCCTAGGAGTTCCTCAAGACCACTACTACCAAACCCCAGACTTTACTGATTACTGCCATGGTATGTTCCCGCAGGGTGGGCACTGTGAATGGGATTTGACGGAGGACTTTGAGGCTTTCCTCGGACATGCACAGGGATCCCAGCCTGAGGGTAGCCGCTGCGGTGCAGTCGGACATCCTGGACCCAAGGAGAGCGTCCAGACTCAGCTGGACCCCCAGAGCTTCTACAGCACTAACGAGTCTATGGACAACCTGTCCGAGCTCTGCTTTCAGCAGCTGGGCGACTTCAATGTGTCGGATTTGGATATTTCTGCAGCTATGATTGATTATCTTTTGGGTTGACTGACATTTTGGAAGAAAGTTACATAGCTTATAGACCACATTGTAAATAGGCTTAGCTATACTATAGTATTTATGGTTGGACTGCTCTGTAGTAAGGAGTATATTCTGTGAATTAAATGCATGGAAATATTGATATAGTTATTTACTTATTGTAGATTATCAAGGAGATTTTTAACAAATAAAACATATTTATTATACACCAGTACAGAGTTGTTTATTTATATTGTCACATGTCTGCAATGTGGTCACGTGGCGCCGTGGCTTAGATGGTTAAAGCGCCTGTCTAGTAAACAGGAGATCCTGGGTTCGAATCCCAGCGGTGCCTTTTCGGTACTAGTCAATTCATCTTTGATTTCGGAGATTAAGGCAGCATCTTAAACTCTGAAAACCGTTTTGATAAACTGACAGACATTGTAATGTTATACCTAGTTTATGCAGCACAATATGGATATGATGTCATGGTCTTTACATAGTGAAGAAAGTAGTCGCAATGCTACTCACGAGCAGCTGTGTAAATGGTGATCTATGGTTATCCATGTTGCAATCACGGCAGCGTCTTTACCCGACACTTTACGTTCGGTTTTTGAGAACATGGTTCATCGGGCTCAACCAATCAGAAGTCATTTCTTACAGTGCTAGGCAACACATTTGCAAAGGTGTTACAATTCATGTTGTCGTTGTCCAGTGAAGGATATGAACAGAACATGAGACTTTATGATAACCAGCAGACTAGCGTATGTCCTCCTCACTGAATAAACAGGCTAAACAGTGACTGTCAAAATGTAAAACTGAGTATATTGTGGCTAATATTTAGGCAGTAAAGTGCACCAGTGTTGTATGAATGCCAACAGAACACAGTGATAAAACGTGTTGTGAATTAATAACATAGGATGACAGATGTAAAATGACATAGGCCTACAAATACACATTTATCTTATTTTACATGTATTCACTTTCCTCCAGCAGAGGGTGAACCTCTTTCAAGAGACCAACTGTCTGCTGGACTGACTGGAGACAGAATCAGCAGGTTACAGTGCAGCAATCTGTTATTCCTGTAGGGATGTAGAAATAACAGGCTATGTAAGAATAAATATACCAACTGAAGTCAGCGTGTGCATGTGCAGTTTTGTGTCAGAGACTAATCACTCATACAAATATGACCATTTGTAAACACAAACAAGATTATTTTGTGAGGAAACTTTGGGTATGCAATATATTATTGAAGGGATTTGACTTTTCGGTTTAGCTAACGGCTCAGTGTTAATGTTGGGCATGTAGTGATAGCTAGCCAGGGCATGCATTAGATGTGTGTGTGTGTGTGTGTGTGTGTGTGTGTGTGTGTGTGTGTGTGTGTGTGTGTGTGTGTGTGTGTGTGTGTGTGTGTGTGTGTGTGTGTTGACTATACCATTTGGACAAGAAGAGTATTAAGGCACTCAAAGAACTGAAATTTCAAGTTTATTGAATAATGCATGATTTCAGCTAATCCAACTAAATATAGAGGGGACATTTTAGGGGGGGGGGGGGGTTCATGAATAAAATGCAAACAACAAAAATAACAGAAACGACTACAAGATCGTATTGTAATTACGTTAAGACTTCTCAGTAAGAGGTGTGTTTAAAACAGAGAACATTTCTCCAGTCAGCTGGCCTATCTCTTCTCTGCCCGTGATGCATCAGGTGTCTCTTCCTGCTTGCAGCCCAGCCAGTATTTCGCAATGGATCGTGGGTAGGGAGGGTTGGCAGAGTCCACACGTTTTGTCTGCAGATCCACTCTGTAGTATTTATCTGCCATCATAAAAAGAGAAGAAACACAAATTCCAAACTGTGTTAAAAGGAGGAAGCTCAAAGATAATCTTAATTATCCCTGTTATCGTTTTCACTCTAATTTTCTGTAGTGTTGAAACACAGCCAAGCCTGACTAAGGGATTAAAATAACTCCATGTATTCATACCTTTCTTGAAAAAGTACACATTTTGAACGGGGGTACTTTTGTACTGCTGCGTTGGGCTCTCCTCAAAGCTGTCGCTGTAGTCGCTGTAGGCAAACCAATCATCATAACCCCACAAATCATCAAGCAACACGTGGCGACTCTGCCTTCTTCGCTGGGCTCGCTTCCTGCTGGGCCTCCTCTTCCGACTGCTGCGCCTCCTCGCTGGTGGAGGAGAAGATGGCGTGGGTTTGGGGCTGAGGTAGACTCGTCCCACCATGGCAGCATCTACAGGAGGACTGACGCCCTGCCAGTCCCTACTGGTTAGGCGAGGGCCTGTTTGGTAACTGCTTACTGAGTAAGGATTAAAAATACCACATGATTAGAAACAAACACACGTTTAAAAACACAATGAGACACACAAACCCAGCTGAGCCTTACTGGAACTTTCAAAGAGCTCGGTGAAGAAATCCTCCCATGTCTGATCGCAGAAGAGGTCTGTGTATCGTGTGAACAGCACAGAGGGTGAGGTCCTGCTCATCAGGACGCACTCCTCATGGGAAGGCTGGTGCTTGAACGCATACTGGTAATAATTGTCCCCTGAAGAAAGATTAAAACTAATTTTGAGATGTCAGAGTAGGAAACACAAAATAATAAACGGGATGCCTGAGACAAGGTACTCTCACTTTAGAGCAGATATCTCCAGAAGTACTCAGTTCCTTTACTTAGTAAAGGTAGCAATACCACCGTGTAGAAATCCTCTGAAACAAGTACTGCATTTGAGTCTGACTTTTTATCTTTTAATGTTTGCTCTTTTACTATGAAGTACAGTATGGGTTTACTTCCCTCGGCCTGTAAAACTCATCACAGTCTAAACTCAAGGAGCTTTTAAATAATGAAAAAAGTCACACATCATTACAAAGTTACCTTTGAAAAAGTAGGCTTTCTCTTTGCCGCGGTGACTTGGTGCTGGTATGGTGAAAGAGGCATCGACGTCATTTGGTATGCCATCAAAGCCAACTGAAATGTCCCGCGGATAGTCCGCATCCAGAACATCGCCGTCAAACCTCCAGTACTGTTTCCCCTGATAGAGAATAAATACAAAGAACAAAGCAGTGAGGTTTGATGCTACCACATATTGCTCAAGAGACAATGCATGTCTATTATAAATACTGATCCATGGTGAAATATTTTGGTGAAATATTTTTTTTTTATGTTTGGCCGAGTTAGCACCATGTATTTTACCTGATGACGATTTGAAAACTTTTACATTGTTACTGAAGTGAATAATCAACAGTGTACAGGATAATTTGCCTTTTTCACAGTCAAATGTTTGTTTCATGAAAACATCTATTATTGATTTGGGTTTCCCATGTAAAGAGTAGTCAGAATACACCTCCAGTTTAATATAAAGAATCACTGTTTGCAGACTCTAGAGAGGTAGAAGTTTTTACCTTAAAGATGTACGATTTTCCCTGGCAGTTGATGCGTGTGAATGCGGCGTCTACGGGTCCAGGGATCCCCCACACATCCTCGATGAGTTTTGGGAAGCCAGGAAGTACGGATTTGTCATCCAACTCAAAGAAATATTCACCTAGGAGAAAAAGCAGGCTTTGGATCTCAATTCAGTTTATTTAACCAGGATAATCGACAAAGTATCAACACTGAACATTTTAAAATATCAAATGAAATGTACAGCCTGCACAGGTTTGTCCAGTCAAGGGTACTGAAACATACTGTATAAAACAGAACCCCTGGTGGACGTCGAGGTTTACCTCTAAAAGCATATATCGAGCCATTCTTCAGCTGCAGAAAAGCATCAAAAGGTCGTCCACTGCAGGCCGCTGCGTCAGGGACTACAGAGGGTGCAGACCCTTGTGTCTTGATAAATGTGGGAGGGGCAGTTACAGTAGCTGCAACTGTGTTGAAAGTTGGCAGGAGCGTTGGATTTTCTGTGATAGTCGTCAATGCTTCTGTTACTTCATCTGCTTCCTCGAAGGTATCGCCACGAGCAGCTGAGGGCAGAACGGACGACCGTTGTGTCACATGGAGGTGTTTCAGTAAAAATGAATAATTTACAAAAGCCAAGAACATCATTCATTAAAATGAAAACTGTTTATTCGGTGAAATGGTAATGCTCTCCTGCTGTACAGACTTTTTTTAGGGCAGATGACGTCAAAGTCCCCACAGCAGCTCCCATAGTACACACACATGGTGTCACACTGGCATTTTGTCTGCGGGTCGAAGGAGCCACAGCGACCCACACAGGACTCTGAGGAAATGCAGTTTGTTTGTTTCAGATTACATGTCATATATTAGTGCAGACTTGGACAGACGGTGACGGAGGAAGTACTCCTTTACTTCAGTAAAAGAACATTGGTAGCAGTGCAAAATACTCCATTACACGCATTTATTCTGCAGAAAAAAGCCCATTTGACTAATATATTGTTATATGTATTGCACTAATTAATCAATGGGTTAGTTACTGTAAGTAGTATTTTACTGATGTAGCAGGTTTAGCTGGAGCTTATTTTATTCACTTTATTTACAGATACCAGGTATTCGAGTCTAGTTGTTCCCAACTTCTGGGGTCGGGCCACTCCAGAGGGTCAATAGATAAATCTAAATGGTCATGAGATCCCACATAGTTTTCTCAAATCTTTTGGCTTTTCTTTGTGCTTTTTTTTGTGAATATTGGATTATTTTACTTCCAAAGTAGACACTTTTCTTAATAACAGGCCAAAATGGTTGGAAACCACAGGTTTATTCTTTATAAATGTGTTTTATTTCATGTGTTTCAAGCCCCAGGTTCTTCCTAAGACTTTTCTTTCTCAGTAGACCTTGGTGCTCAAAATGTTACACAGTAAATATCTAACGGGAGCTCCTTGGTGTGTTTATCTGTTTTAATTCCTCACAATACTTCTTTGAACGGGCCCCCATACTATCAGACACTGGGATATGTGTTTGTCTTTCTTATCGTTTCTGATATTTATCATATTTTTCTTTATTGTAAAATTCAAATCTGAAAGGTAAATGGTATGTAGGCCTACAGCTGTCAAATATATGTAGGCGAGTAAAGAATAAAATGCTTCCCTCTGAAATTTGGTCGAGTAAAAGTATAAAGAAGCATTAAATGGAAATACCCAATAAATACCCAATAAATCACAAGTAAATGAACTAAGTTACCCACAGCTATCTAGATTTGTATACTTTTTCTCATATTTCTATGTGCGTCTTTGTGATGCCACAGCAAACCCAGCTGCATTTAAAGACTTGCAAGTAATACTATACTGCATGAACACATACTGCAAAAACCAGTGTATTAAAAAACACTTTAAACAGACAATAAAAAGCTGCCATTTTACATTGCGAATAAGTAAAACATACAACCTCACATCGTTTTCACATTGTGGTAAATATAGATGAAAATAAACGTGATTAATAACTTTAAAGGTAATACATTTTACAATACTTTAGAGTTACTAATATATTGATAATAATATATTTTATATGTAAAAAATGTCACTCCTGTGAAATGTACATGCATAAACACTATGATAGCCTCTTTTACTTTTAATATTCAATGTGCATGTGTTATATTTAATTTAGCATTAACATTTGTAAATTTGGAAAATAAAATCTGGAAGACTTACTTTCTGCAGCAAAGGTGGTGTCCAGCAGGAGGACGAGGCCCAGTAGAGCCACTGCTGGCTTCATGTCTACACACAGTAATATGACACTTTTGAACAACAAACCAGAAATGTCAAATTTCTATTCAGAAGACTACTGTGTGCCTGTTTACACCAGTGAACTAAAGTCAGATGAGTTTGAGTGCCCCAATTCAGGGTGCAGCATTGTGTGCATCAATAGATATTTTTCAGAAGCCGTTGACCCCGAGGCGTCTCCCTTCCTGATTGGTCAACAATCAGTTTTGACAATCATTAAACTGTGACCGCTGATCTCTGTCCTGTCTGTCCAAGATCATCATCAAAACATGAACATGGTCACTAAAAGGCTCAGAATATACCAATTGACCTATCAGTTATGTGGCTAATTTAACAACCGACATCAGCAAAGTATGGTCATTATTATGGTCAAAAAAAAAAAGGAAGACAGATAATTTAGCATTGGTGGGCTATTTAGCTTGAATGGTCCTTAATATGGAAAACGTTTATAATTTAAAACTACAACCCAGGCTTGACACTACAGAAGTGGGCTATTGTCTGATGAAGTCGATATATACTGAATAAGTGACTTCTGGTTGAATGAGGGAGGGTATCTGAGCTCGAACATTGTGTAACTAGGGCAATCTTTTTCCTCTTATTGATCTGTGGTGTAAAAAACAACCCTAAAGCAAACACAATGCCTTACTCCAAATTAAGCCCAGATAACTAAAAATAGTTAAAACAACACAAAGTTAAGGTATTTTTTTAAATCAGTGTACCTTTTCTTTTTTATTTGACCAACTGGAGATTGTTTTACACAAGTTAATGATCAGATTCAGCACAATGGACGTAGAGACGTAGAGGCCAAAACCAGCACGTCACCACCAGTCCGATTGATAAGAGTGATGATATAACTTCCTCATCACTCTGTTATAGATTAAAATATCTAGATTTTTCCGTAGAAACTAAAAGACGAAGTCAAAAAGTTAAAGAGCAAAAGAATGTTCTTTCCCTGTAGTACCAGTCGTACCAAACACGAGGTGAAGTGAAAACTGGTTAGATTAGATTACTGGGCAGCTGGACTTTGCTTTCTCAGTCAGTAAGTGAATATATAAATGTTTGGTTTGCTGCTGTATCTTTAATAGTTGTCACCTAATAAGCCATAACATTTAAAAAAATAAGTAAAAAGGAAAAGTGAAAAGTCTTAAAGAGTGTTTTAATCCATAGAGTTGAGGTTCTTATGTTAACCTTCTAATCATTATTATTGTTTAGATCTTTTTTATTGAGGAGCGACCTGGTGTAGTCCAGTTTGTTTATATTTCCTAACCTCAGGATCTGATGTGAGCCCTGTTTGAAAAGCCTGCAGCAGGTCTGACGGAAAACAGACTGCATAAGTCCATAATGATTAAGATTTAAGTTTAAAATGAGATGGCTATGATGGCTTGTGATGAAACTCTAAACAGGGAACATTAAGTGAGATTGGAGACAGTTTAAATACTCCATGCAGAGGATTTAGGATTAAAACTTTAATGAGCAATGAATTATTACAAACTACAACAAATGCTCTGTGTAAGCTTATTGACGGAGGAATCAAAGATTGTATATGCATCTTCTCTTTAACTTTTGTCTTTTCAGCATTTATATACCAATTTAAATATGTAATATTAGTAGTATCTAATATAATTTTATATATATAATATAATTTTAATACAAACCAAAGCTTCTCCTCATAAAACTACTATACTACTTACATTCTAAAAAAATATGCACTAAAACAGTGTGTGCAGCTCTGTCGTATTCATATTATTATTTGAGGGATACAAATTCAGTTACCAAGTTTTTAGGTTATCCTTCCTTCATTTATTCTTGTTGATGAAATTTTGAAAAAGCATTACAACTCTATTATGAGCTAGCTTTATACACAACATTAATAGTAATTTTCCAAAATGTATGTTCAGTATAGTTAAAAAAAATTTGTCCCTGAGCTACAAAAACATGTTGTGAATTATGTATCAGAGAGAACATCAATTAAGCTCCCATTGTTTGATAAATCACTTGTGATACCTAAATATAATATTTATGTAAATAAAGTTGATATCTCGCAGATAGCTACCAGATTTAAATCAATTACTCGCTGTTAGCCTAATCAATGCAGTGCCTACATCTATGCTTTCTCTGATAGGACACATTATTACATTACATTACAGTCATTTAGCAGACGCTTTTATCCAAAGCGACTTACAATCAGTAGTATATTACATATCATTCATTTATGACTTCATTGAAGCTATTCCTTGGTCTTATCTCACAAATGAAGAATAAGTCATAAAACAGCAAAGAGAGCGCAGTGATTGTGTAAGCTCATAAAACTCTACATTGATAAGTTTATTGATAGTTTTAAAGTAGGCTGGTTGTTCTCATGTTGCTATTTTTTGGTTTGCACATTTGTATGAGTCCTTTTTTTAAGTCAGAATTGTGCTGATATTTGAGTTAGTTCTGTGATTTCTGAACGCAACGTTCTTTTCCATCTAAGACAAACATTGTGGTACATCGTGGAAACAAATAACTCTTAATTTACTTTTTTGTTTACTTTCCTGCTTTATTTCACTCTCTTTGGGTCTTTCTCATTCCCAAGTTTGTACATTCCTCTCCTTTCCTCCTCGCTTGTGTCTTAGTTCTGCCCACGGGAGATGTGAGCGGAGGAGGCAAGGAGACTTGAGGAGAGAGGAGTTAACACGAGGCAACATGCATTTAACAAATGAGACATCCTCACCTTGGAGCCGTCATTTTAAAGTGTCATCAATTAAATATGGGCTGTCATAGCTACATCAACTGTCCAGTGTTTTGTTATAGCCTAACGCAGTATGTATTGATCTCTGTAAGATGAACACAGCAGCATTTATTTCAGTCAACACATGAAAGGCTGAAGGCTCCTGAAAATGACAAGGTAGTACCAAATGTAAACCCTACTTTGGTTTTCTAAATTTACTCAAGATTTCATTTAACTTCTTTTGTTTTCTTTTTACAAAATGTACCAAAACACAGGCAACGAGGAAGTAGAATATATAAATACATTCAATATGAAAACATAAGTAATATATATATATGTTCAACATACACTTTGGTTGTATGTTAAACAAACCAGATGTAAAGTCTTAACAAATGAACTTTAGAGCTGCTTTTGTTACTGTTTACAGAGCCAGGCTCTGTGCTAAGCTAGCTTTGCAGGCTTTATTCCTTTAAAGTCTACAGGTATGTATGTGCAATGACAAATGCTAATAACATATGTGTGACAGAAGAACATAGAAGTATGGCTGCAGTAGCAAAACCATTGAGTTTATTGAATAGAAAAAAGGCTGCTTATTTATAAATTCAACTTTTCATTTTATGAAGAATGTTTTTCTCTGTCTGACTCTAACTAAGGCCAACACATGTCAGACATTAAATCACTGTTGTCCTCCGACTCTGAGAACACATTGGCTACATGGACAGAGACTATTCCTTTCCTTCAGCCCACCTGACCTTTGGCTACACCTGACAGACTGCCTTCCTTCAGTTGATAATCCTATCGTTTAGCTATCTTTCTCCTCATGTCAGTTCCCCCACCTCTTTCTGCCTTTATTATTACCTTCCTCTCTTTCCCAATAGTTCAATCTGCCTCTCTGCCAGGGACTGGGATCTATTTGGTGTTGAGTTAATGTTTGATTTACAACTAGAGATATAAAGTGTTTTTTTCCCCATTCATATTAGTCTCATTGCTTCAGTGGTTCTCTGTGGAGCACATCTGTGTTTCCTTAGCTTCACTTCACTTCACTTGTACAGTTGTAGGTAGATTCAGTCTTTATGAGCTATCTCTTCTGAGTTACATTGTGGATAGTTTTCCTACTCCTGGTGGCTTCTTGTCAGTTTTGCCAGATAAATCATGGCTGGTTGGCCGAAGTGGCTGAAGTGGATGTGGCACCACAGAAACTACTTCATCATCGTTTTCACTCCGCTTGCACTCCTTCCCCTGCCACTCATCATCCCTACATCGGTGAGTGTGTGTGGATGGAGGTGACTTGATCAAATGAACAGGATGTTTTTTATCTGTGTTTGTCTTGACTGAAAATACATTACAGGTGTTAAAATAGTCTTTGACAACAGTTGCAGTGTGTTTGACTGTTGAATAAGATGTTTGCTCCCTATCTGTGGCCCTTTTTTCTACTTATGCACCTCCTTAATTCACATGTTGTTTCACATGCACATCAAATATTTGTCCTGAGGATTTAATATCCTTTGAGTAGCCTACAAACTGCTGATTAATCTGACAATTTGCCTCCTAAATAGTTATTTTATATAGGGACACAGTTGCTTTATATTTGCTCAGTCTGCAAATTAAGCAAATGCCACACACTCTTTTTACAAATAAAAATGTATGCCATTACAATTATTTATTTAAGATGCGTCAACTGCATAATAACACATTATGGCTTTAAATAATAACTTAAAACCTCAAATTTAAAGAAAATCAGACACTTTACTTCCCACTTTTAAAAAAGAGTGAACTCACACAGGTTTTCAGTAGAAATTGGTAGAACACAGTAGTCTCATAAACCTGGTGACCAATGTGACCTCATCAGCATGTTGATTTGCTTGTCTTTTTTTAATGACTTACTGGATAAAAGTGAGCTTCTGGGACTTTTTCTGTCATATACAATGTCTCTGCACTCATTTCAAGTTGGTTATTGCACTTTAAACAATAAGCAAGTGTTTACCCAGATATCTGATGGCTAAGAACAAAGTGTGACAATGAAAAGTTGTCATTTACGAGGGGTTTATATGCTGTCTCTTTTTTGTTGTTGTCTGGGAGCAGTGACTTCCTGGAGTCTTGTTGCTGCAGCTTAATACTGTTTGCCTAGCAACTTCTCCTAGCTAAGGAGAACCATCCGGCAAAAATTATACTATAATTGTAAAGTAAGGAAAAGGTGTTTTAAGTGCAACAGCGGACACTTTCACTCAAAGTGTGGAGCTGAGCGAGCTCTTGTGGGCAGTGGAAACTTTTGTGTCGGGTAGTTGTTTTTACCAGGAACCCATAAACAGTTATCTAGTGAGCCAAGAGCACAACAAACTGTTTGTTTTATGATCAAGGGTTGCTGTTATCTCCATGTGGAAAGTCTTATTGCTTTTAAAAGTAAAGAGAGGCAGGAGATAAAGGACAAAGGACGAGAAAGCTGATGTACTGTATGAACCTAACTTCCCTGTAAACTGAGGCCGTCTCGGTTTATGTGTATGTGTCTTATTTGTGCCAACCATCCAAATTTCTACTTTGAATATCTCAAATTTAATACGGCATATTTCAGATGTCAAATGATAGAACGTTGCACTAATGACATGATGTTTGTCACTTCTTTTTCACTGCCTATTACATCCGACCCGATTGTGTGTGTGTTCACAGGAAGCCCGATGTGGTTACGTCATCATCCTCATGGCTCTGTACTGGTGTACAGAGTGTATGCCTCTGGCTGTGACCGCCCTGCTGCCAGTCATCCTCTTTCCCATGATGGGCATCATGAAGGCTGGAGACGTACAGTACTTATTATGGCTACATTTTTGTGTTTCATTATGAGCCAGCTTATATGTTGTTTATCAATTCCTGTAGGGAAATACTACTTCTTCTAACTATAAGGTTCTCTGATATTTTTTTCAACTAAGGTTTTGTTCTAATGTAGTCCTTTGACAGCAGAAAAGGGAATAGACCAACTTAAGTTAAATGCAGCTGACTTGCTATGTAGTCTTCCTCACTTTTTTTCCTCCTCTTACGCCTTGATCAAGTGATTATATTAAGCTACACATCTTTGAGATTTTACCTTACTACAACCTCATTCATGGGACATGTTGTACAGTCATAATCAAATCTGCTGCTCCAGTGTTTTACTTGTATTGCTCATAAAACAAATTGGATGATACATTATATATGGGGCAGAATGTTCACAGGTTCATCGGCTAAAACACATGCAATGTTTGTTTTGCACGTGTTTGGATTTATGATTCGTCTGCTGAAGTTAGTGTCTGTGTGATGTGTTTCAGGTCAGCATTGAGTACCTGAAAGACTCTAACATGCTGTTCATTGGTGGCCTCTTGGTGGCCATCGCAGTGGAGCACTGGAGCCTTCATAAGCGCATCGCTCTACGAGTTCTGTTACTGGTTGGTGTTCGTCCGGCCCTGTAAGAAGACATGATTCACCTCACCTGTGTACACTTCAGCAGATAGCGGGAAAAAAAAGATGTGAACAGAGGGTCAACAGAGCTTCCAAGGATCTTCATAGCCATGACTTGCTCATGTTTTCAGATGTCAGAAGTCATTACACAAATCATCCATTCAGCACTTCTTATGATATAATGTGTCTATCGGAATGATAAATGCATAAACAAAACAAAAAAATAAAAGACTGCTGTTTCATCCATTTGACAAGACTGCAGAAACACCACAGATCTTATCACCACCCCTCCTGTTGTACTCGTGATCCCCGTCCTCGTCTTCACTCCCTGTCCCCACCCTCTCACACAGGTTAATGATGGGCTTCATGATCGTCTCGTTCTTCTTGTCCATGTGGATCAGCAACTCGGCCACAACAGCCATGATGCTGGCCATCGCCCAGGGCGTGCTGCAGCAGCTGAAGGCCACAGAGGCTCAGGCGGACGAGAGAGATTTCCAGGCTGCAGCCGAGGACAACCGCGCGTTTGAGCTGGAGATTCAACAAAATAAAGAGGCAAAGAAGGACGAGAAACAGCCAGACACCAAGGTTCAGCTGGAGGACAGAAAGTGTAAGCAACGGAGTCTGCAAGATGTGCGACATAACCTGTCCGATAACTTTAACTTACTGAATGCCTTGGGTTCCAGATGAACATGAGTGGAGTCCAGAGTCTTTGCAGGAGTTCAAGAGAAAAGCGATGGATGCGAAGTACCAGCTCTTGACCAAAGGGATGAGTCTGTGTGTGTGTTACTCCGCCAGCATCGGAGGCACGGCCACGCTCACCGGAACAACCCCGAACATCATCCTTAAGGGTCAAATCGACAAGTAAGGCATTAACAAACACAGGAGAATATTATTCCAGCTGTTTGTGCACTGCTCTCATCTCTCCTTCTATCTCGTCTTTTGTAAAAGGCTCTTCCCCAGGAATGATGATGTCATCAACTTTGCCAGCTGGTTTGCCTTCGCTTTTCCCAACGCGGTGCTCATGCTGGTGTTGACCTTTCTCTGGCTTCAGTTTACGTTCCTGGGCTTCAAGTAAGACAACTTCTGTCTATTAAAGTCCGTTTGTTTAAATTGTCATTAAACCCACTATGATAACACATGGTCCCACTTACATTATGTGGTATTTATTTCTTAACGCACAAAAGCACTAAATCTGTCCACAGTCCAAGGTTTGTGACGTACCCTGAGTAATCAACACATTGCACACAGTGAAATCACCTCCATTGTATTGAGGGTGGCAGGTGCTTTTAAAACCTCTTTTGCAAATATTTTCTGAAAAATCATTCGTGGTGTTATTTTGTGTTTTGAGTGAACTGACCCTTTAGAGAGGAAGTTGAATTTAAACATGAAAGTAACAAAAACACACCTTACAGTATTCAACAACATTTTGGGGGAAATGGTTATTTGCTTTCTTGCAGTGTGTTAAATAGCAGAAATGAATCTACATGCAGCAGCTCGTTAGCCTAGCTTAGTTCAAAGAATGGAAACAGGGGGAAACAGAAAGCCTGCTCTGTAAAAAGAGTACAAAATGTATTAATTATATTATTTCTTGTCTGGGACCAGTAACTTTGTTGCCTAGCAGCTGGTCCTAGCTAAGAAACATATCCCTAAATAAACTATTATATATCAATATATCATCACGCAGTAAAATTGTGACTTTTTACTTTTACATGCTTTAACCTGACTACATTTTTTCAAGTATTCGGAAAAATAATGAAGAAAGTCAATTTTCAATAAAGAAAATTCTGTCAAAACTTCGTATACATATAATGCCACCACTGTTACAAAAATGCTGTAAATCCATGGTTTGCTCAACCTTTAAGTTTAGTCCATGCGTATAAATGCGTGCACTTTGTACTTTTCTCCTCAGCCTGAAACAGTCATTCGGCTGCGGCATGAAAAGCGACAGAGATAAGGAGGCGTACAAGGTGATGAAGCAGGAGTACAAAAAGCTGGGGCCTATGGCGTTTGCTGAGTGGGCAGTGCTCACCATCTTCGTCCTGCTGATAGTCCTGTGGTTCACCAGAGAGCCGGGCTTCATAGATGGCTGGGCAACAGTGTTCTTCAATAAGGGGGGGCCGTGAGTCTTTGGCTTTCTTTCACTTTTTAACTTTTTTTTGTTCTTGTGACTTTAAACAGTACGCATGGTGATATTCTACAGTTTTCTTATTCTCAATAAATCCCCAGGAAAACGAACTGAAACAAATTAAGTGATTCCTCTATATTGGCCATGTAACCAAAGTCTGGTATGAATTATCCTCTGGGTCATACACCTCCATTATTGTCTGAAAAATATTGAAAACATATCAGTGAGACACTATATTGGACTTGGTGAAATGCTCCTTAAAATGCGTTGTATTGTATTTTTGGTCAATCCTATGTACACTTTACTGCTGCTGTAAATATTCACAAGAACAAATCTACAGCTGAAAATAGTCATTTTTTACATGATTACATGAAATACATGATTTATTCCTGTTTGAGTTACGTTTACTAAAAACTACAATGCGCAGCTGTTGAATGAAGTGATTAAGCCTTTTATGAATATGAAACTAAGTGTTTGTGACTATTTTGTAAAGAATTATATCTTTAGTAGTAACAAAAAGGTTTGGGGAAGAGCAGCACAAATAGGCTTGGGCAGTCAGAAAGTTTTGAGAGATGAACTGTTACACATTGTTGGTTTTGGTCTTTTCATCGGGCTTGTTGACGTATAGAAACATGAAGAATATTTTCAGATTAATCTTATAAACTTCTCTCATTCACTTCCTTTCACTCTTGTCCTCTATTTTTCCGTAAAAGTATGCAGAAACTCATAAACCCTTGATCTCTTCAACACAAATAGCATTAAGATGTAAAACTAGTGCATAATTTACACATAAGTCTATCTATGTTCTTAGTTCCATAGTTTGCACTATGGCAACAGTGAAACAGAGCAGGAAACACGGCAGCAACACTTTCAAACAACAATATGTGGAATAATGTTGTCCCTCAGGTTTGTGTCCGATGGAACCGTGGCTATCTTAATGTCCATGCTGTTCTTCGTCATCCCCTCCCAGATGCCAAAGACAGGAGGCTACGGCAACAATGACGAAGGTGAAATATTAAATCCACTAATCACTAACAATAGAATACCTTCATGATGTTCGTGTGACCTACATTTCAGCTCATTGTAACACTGGATGATGATCACCCAGTGGATATGACACTGCTCTTTAAAACTAATTACTTTTTCATGTTCACACTTCATCTGGGTCTCACAGGTAAGATGTTGAACGCTCCCTCCACTCTGCTGGACTGGCAGGTGGTCCACGAGCGAATGCCCTGGCACATCATCCTGCTGCTGGGAGGAGGCTTCGCTCTGGCTGCTGGCAGTGAGGTAAACACCCAGAGAGGTATAGCACGGATTATACATTGATATGACAATAAAAAGAATTGGCCCCAATACTGACCCCTGGGGGACCCCACAGACAATGTCCAAACAGACATATGGCTTCACAAACTGTTGCCTGTGTGTGATAGCTCCTCAGCCAGGGTAATCAACCCCCCACGTTCTAGTTTATTGATTAATCTGTCATGATTTATGGTATAAGTACCTTTTTTGAGATCAATAAAAACACCAGCTGCATAACTTTTGGTCAGGGAATTTGTTATTTTTTTCAATTATCAATGACTGCTAATGAAGTGGATCGGTTGGGTCTGAATCCGTATTGGCTGTCAGTGAGTAAAATTGTGTTTAATGAATTTGTTAAATCGACCACCATCTATTTTTAAATTGGAAGCTGTCACTGCTGCCAAATAGAACGGTACACCTTGGAGTCGTTATATCTATCTATGGGTTGTGTTAGGTAATCTCTAGTCACTGCATTACCTACAGTAAATGGCAAGAAGCATTCCCAAAGCTATGAGAAACAGATAGGAGTACCAGCACGGAAGCAAAGCAATGCACTGCTGCCAAATAGAACGGTACACCTGAAAAGAAAAAGTTTAAGTGTAAGCTTTATTTAGAATAATTTAGCCTCTTTACGTCGCCTTCAGAGAGTCCTTTCTGAAACCGTTATATCTATCTATGATCTCTTCAAAGCCAACCAGACTCCATTGACAAAAAAAATATTTTACCTTAGTTTCTTTGTTTCATTGCGTGACTTTGGTGAATCTTAACTAACTAAAGACACTCAACAAAACAAACAAACAGTTTCAGTTCACTATCGGTAAAGGCTATCTGAAGGCAACACAAAGCAGTGTTTCTTTTAGGTGTCTAAAATAAGTTTTGCTGCGGCTCCTGTCTACAGCAGTGTGTTGCGTTGCTCACGCGCTGGTACTATCCTTCTCCGTCAACCGCCATCTACTGTAGGTAATACACTGACTCTGGATAAGTACCTCATACAACCACACTTTAAAACATCACAACTATCCCTTTAAGACTTCATGTTCCCTTTTTATTGTGCTGAAAGGATTAGTTGTCTAATCCACGACTGAATGCTAATTTTGATTAATGTATCTTGTAAAAATGGCTCTGGTTACTGCCTTTCAAATGCGAGGAGGAGTTCCTGAACCTTTGTGTTTCACGTCGTTTCTGCTCTAAACTTTTGTTAACAGGAGTCGGGTCTGTCCAAGTGGCTGGGAGAGAGCTTGGCACCTCTGGAGCAAATCCCCCCCTATGCCATCTCATTGCTGCTCTGCATGCTGGTGGCAACGTTCACTGAGTGCTCCAGCAACACAGCCACCACCACCCTGTTCCTGCCCATTCTGGCCTCAATGGTAAGCAGATGTCCACATGCACACAAAGGTGTTAACGAACAACCTCTTCATGTATTTAACTGTGCTGTGTTTCTGACAGGCCATAGTTATTAAGATACACCCGCTGTACGTGATGATCCCCTGCACCATCGCAGCCTCTCTGGCCTTCATGCTGCCTGTGGCCACACCACCCAACGCCATCGCCTTCTCCTTTGGAAAACTCAAAGTCATGGACATGGTCAGATTCATACTCATAATACACAATCCATAATGCACAATCTATGTTACAAGAATCATGAATCTGAGCAAGGTTTAGAGGACCTATTTGAGTCTTTGTTGGAGTAGGAGGGAGGAGAGTACTTTACAAATACTGTAGAGAAATATTGATGCAGGAGAGACAACTAGCCTTGTAGGTTCTCAAAAAAGAATCTTTGATCTCAACTTATGGTGTGTAACATCACCCTTTGAGGACACTAAATTCATTGCTTTTTAAGACTTTTAAAGACATGCACATGCCCTGTTTTTCGACCTCTACTCACCCTGTATACTGATCAGAATGTCACTGTCTGTTCCTTCAGGTGAAAACCGGCTTCGTGCTGAACATCATTGGGATTTTGACCGTTAATTTAGGCATCAACACCTGGGGAAATGCCATATTTGACTTGGGCACCATACCTCATTGGGTAAACATTACAGAGAGCAAACCTTAAGCGTGGGAGGACGGAGAGGGAGACATGGAGAACGGGAATGACACAGAATTGGTTTTCAAAGTCCTTGGAATCCTCAAAATCTTCAGTGTTCACTAAGAAGCAGTTTAAAATATGTATGACTAAATAAGCAATGAGAAAGAAAGGGAGTAAATCAAAGGTTAGTATATGTGGTAGAGAAAATAAAGTTTAAAGATCACTTAGATCAAGTTTCGCTTGACATACCTTCATACAAACCTGTAAGTAAATATAATGAGACCAGCTCTATAATTAGACGGACTCTCCCCTGTATTTGATTAGTACTTCCTGGTGTCATTCCAGTGACAGAACAAAACAAAAAGAAGTGTTCATTAGAAAACTTCCTTGTACACACTTCCTTGTACACACTTCCCTAAATGTGACGTCATATTTTTGATCTGTGTATCACTCACAAATGCTACACTGTGTGTGTGTGTGTTTATTTAAAATGTGATTATTCTGAGTGGTGTTGTGTTTACAAACAATGTGATAATGAGGGGACTCTGAATCAATGTATAAGTTGATTTAACTTATTACTGTGGCCTTCTGTTGTTACAGTCTTTGTTTATTGTCGCACATTTTATTTTTCATCAGCATTTTTGTCACGCTATTTTATTTTAAGTGCATTTCTTAACTTTTTTGATTATTTGTTTTCCTCCAAGGGACGTTTGAATCGTACATTTTAAATACGCTGCCTAGATGAATACCGGGTATAATCTAATTGAGGAAAAGTTTTACATTTTGGGAAATACACATATTTGTTGACCCATATTTGTTTTCTGTGAAACTACAGCCAGAACCTGGTTTTCTTAGATTAGCATAAAGACTGGAAACCTCACTTATTGACTTGTTGTTTGTTTAATGGGTATAAAAACACAAGTGTAAAAATGTTATCCATCAAATTATTTTTGGTTGATTAAACAATATATAACTTCTTGATTATGAGCATTAGAGGTGCTGGTGGGCTAATTTTTAACCATTGACTAGTTAACCATCTCCTCACTCCATCTTCACACTGAAGGGACAAACATGAGGGTGGAATTAATCTTCTTATCTCAGCCAGAAAGTGTATTTCCCGAAATGTTGAATTATTCCTTTGATAGATAAATTCCAGTAATTTGTAAATTCCACATGTACTCAAAGTGCAGGAGACAATGAAAAACATCCAGTATTAGTAAGGTGTCCAGAATATCGGATAGTGTGAGCACAGATGAAAAGGCTGGTTGAAGGCTAACTTTGAGATAAGAAACTGCCAACAGGATACGATTGTAGTGGAGGTCAGTATGTACTGTGGTAAAATGTAATAAACTGAAAATGTAAAGGAGAGAGGTAACAACCCAGCAGTGTTTTATTTCCACATCTATGTACCTGTTTGTATTCTAAAAATAATATAATGTAAACAAAGTGTGAAATATCTCTCATTCAATCACAGTATTAGCAGTCAAGACACTGATATTTCAAAAAAGTCCTGTAAATCTTTAATTATTTTTTACTTTTGTTCAGTCATACCGACATTTGAATCGTCGAGAACTCAACATCAGTTTGCATGAGTCACATTCATTCATAAATACATATTCCCTACTTATCTGTTACATGTTTTGACTTAACATTAAAGTCAGTTTTATCTCAGATTAACAAACAGAGTCCAATTTCAGCTCTCAGCTTTTTTTTTTTATTTATTCACAATCAGTAACTTGTGAAGACTCAAAAAACAAAGTCACCCAGATTTTGATCACTTTGACCCAATGACAATCTGAATCCATTTCCACCCTTTTCTTGTGTTGATCTAAACACACAACAGGTGCATTAAAGTAAGCTCCTCTAAACTGGCTTCTCTTCCTTACAAACCTAACTCATCTATGATTTGCAGCTTTTGTTTTGAGACCCTTACTGTAACAGACGGCAGGATTTTACTGCAGAATCCCTAAAAACACTAAAATTACTTTTGATTGTTTAAATCAGACAGTATATACAGATAACTATTTTAACACGGTCTGAGTCAGGTTGTGTCTCAGCACAGTCAGAGAGAAAGCCAAATGTGCATATTACAATTTAGAGGACGTCCAAAGACAGTTCAGTTGCTGATTCTCTGTGTGATATATGCCCTCAAATAACAAGAGATCAACACACTGAGGTCCTTACTTACTGGAATGTGTCTTTAAAAAAGGAAGCAACAGAAATGTATGAGGCAGATAAGAGAAACCAACAAATTGATTTAAGAGACATGAGACAGACTGACTTAGAAACAGAGATTGGATTTCACACAAACAAACAAAAATAAGAGATTTGAGGGTGATTTCGGCTACATTCCCCCAATCTTGTTCCTTTGCAAGACAAATCTGAATGGAAAATATCAACATTTAAAAATGCAAATTTTCCTTTTCTTCTCTTATGAAGTGTTTCTAAACAGCAAAATCCTTAATCTCGGGTAGGCAACCTAACAAACGTTTTAACAACCTCTTAACCCATAAACAAAGCAACATGAGGCTGGAAAAGTATAACTAGTACACAGATGACAAAGTACATTTATGCTCATATCAGATCAGCTCATCTTTACAAGTTTCTCCTTTGCCGGCTCTGTAGACATGTTGTGCTTTGAGCAAAGACGATAAACACAAACGTCCTACGGGTAATACACGTCACACAACTTGAGAAATAAATAAGGAACAAAGGAAACAGGTCTGATTAACTAACTACTGCTTAATGTGCAGGAGATGTGCTAACAGGTTTCGGAAATCTATTTGACCTTTGGAAACCAAATGACCACATTATTGATATTTAAGTTAATATATTCTTACCAGACCAGTAATCATGCTTCACACTGACGGACACAAACAGACAGTCACACAAAGACACACACACATACTTCAAAAAGCTCATCGACTTAAAAACTGAGAAGAAGAACTGAAGTCCTAAAAACACACAAGTTTAGATACGATATTTGTTCCTAAACCCTAACATACAGGAATGAAAAGAAATAATACCTATCAATATTTGAAGATACAGAGTTTTTACTTTTTTCACTTCACGTGGTTAGAGAGCGAAAAACCGTCTGATATTTCCTAAGAAGTCGCTTACTTGCTGGTTTATCATGTTAAAAAAACACTCTGTTACAGCGACGTCACGCTGTGCTGTAAACTGTGTGTGTGTTTATAGCTTTTAGGCTTTGCCAGACTTATACATGCTAACACACACACACACAAACAGATTGCAACTGACATATCTGTGTGGCCGTTGTCTGGATGGCGTTCTCTCAGCTGGAGAAAGAGATAGAGGAAAAAGAGAGATAAAGAGAGAGAGAGACAACTGGGTTGACAGGATGTTAATCCCACCAGTGTACTCTGATCGTCCAACGGGTCAGTCCGTACATCCACCTGTCACTCGTGTCAGGGTGCTGTCTCTACGTCCCACCGTTGTACGAGTAGTCCGCCTTGTTGTGCATCACCAGCTTATTGTCCACAAAGTAGAAGCTGTCGGACTGCGTCTCATACGGGTGCAGGACCATCTCTCTGACTGAGGATGGACACGAAAACATCACTGCTGTTAGAGCACAGGTTCACAACCAAGAGGTCCTAGATCAATCTGAGGGGTCCCAAGATGAGTAAAGGGATAGGAGAGAATAACTACACATGTTTTTATGTTTGTTAAGCTATGCAACAGCACGGCTCTAGGGATGGCAATGTCGCTCTGTCCGTCCACCACTTTAGTCTAGACTGAAATATCTTGACAACCACTCAATTGACTGACATGAACTTTGGTAAAGACATTCATGATCCCCAGACAATGAATCCTACTGATCTTGGGGATCCACTGAAGTTTCCTCTAGCACCACAGTTGTGGTTTTGAGGGAAATGTCTTAACAACTTTGAGTTTGATTGCCTTAAAATTTAGTAAAGACATGCATGTCCCCCTCAGGATTATGTGTAAGAATTGTCTTGATCTCGCAACGTTTTATTTGGCGCCAACATCAGGTCAAAGTGTCACTTTGTCTAGTACTCTGGTTCATGACCAAATACATGCAAAAAGTACTTAAACGTATAAGTACTTTGCAAAAGTGCTTATTAAGCAAACGTTAGCATGCTAACACACTAAACTGAGAAGGTGATCGTGGTAAATGTTATACCTGCTTATCATCAGCGGGTTAACATAGTTATTGTTAGCATGCTGATGTTAGCATTTAGCTCTTAGCGACGCTGCCACTAAGTACAGCCTCACGGAGCACTCCTAGACCAGTCTTGTTGCTTGTGAAATACTGGATACTTTCACATGTTAAGGTTTCTAAAATCCTTTCAAATGTAAAATTCTGAGAAGAAAAAATTACTCTTTGGCTAAACTGCTATTGAGAGCCAAAACTTATACTTGAAAAATCAATCAACAGAAAGATTATCAACAACTGTTTTGTTAATTGAGTATTTATTATGAAGCAAAAAACATTGACTTACTGATGTCTTCAGACAGAGGTGGGAATTCGTAGATGTGTTCACAGGTGTTTTTGCTGCTGGGCATGCAGAAGCCAAACTCAAAGTCAAAACTCTTGAGCAACTTCTCTCTGAAATAATGTCTCTCGATCATCCTGAAGTTTTCTATCGGCATGTCTCCGACCGTGAACTCAACGCTGGAGGGAAAAAGACAACAGGCAGAGAAAAATTTGTGGGACAAAGAAATCCCCAGACAAACAAAGAAAGACACAGAGGACACGTCCACGTGAACAAAGATCACACACGCTCTCACTTACGTGGCTCCAACCTGCCGCAATCGAAGAAAAGCGGGGGTGAACTGGTAACGGACAAATCGCCCGGCGTTTGGGTCAACATCCCTCTTCTCCCCTGCTTTGTCTAAGATAAGATAAGATAAGATAAGATAAGACAAGATAAGACAAAGACAAGACAAGACAAGATAAGATAAGATAAGATAAGATAAGATAAGATCAGATAAGATCATCCTTTATTAGTCCTGCAGCAGGGACATTTACAAAGTTTAAGTTCAGGAACAACAGAAACAATGAATTTAAATTAAATATTTTTTTGTAATAGACATTCTCTCTCGGCTTTCCTGTGGTTAACTGGTACTAAACACACAGTACAAATCTCAAAAAGGTGCCAGGTTTTTATTCCAGTTCATGTCTGCTATTAAAAACTATGATATATGTTTGGTAGAATAAGCACCAATGTGTCTGTGGGAAGTTAATGGATTTGCTTTGTGGATGTGTACAGCCTACATGTATGAGGTTGCTTTATAATGTTGATTTCTTGCAAGTATTTTTATGGTAAATAAAGGTTAAGGGAAGAGTAACTCGCCTGTTGATGGAGGTTTGGTGATTTCAAACAGCACCGTTGCGGTCTCCATGTCCCTGATCCTGAACCTGGTGAAGTCAATGTTGTAAATGTTCTCGTCCGGGCTGCACAGGTAATCTGAAAAAGGTAGGGAGAGAGAGAGAGAGACAGAGACAGATAGAGACAGAGACAGACAGATAGAGAGAGAGAGAGAGAAGGAATTACAGATTAGAAACATAGACAAAGGATGCACTTTTTTTTATAATAACACAAGTACACTCCCTGATCAATACTATTTGAGAGTGAAATGTGTTCAGAGCAGAGAGGGTCGCAAAGTGACGGTTGGGTCGGTCTTTGATCAGATATTTCATGATGTCATTTAAGAAATATTTTATCTAGGCAAAGATGGTTGCTTTAACAGTGTCAAAAGAGCAAAAAAAAATCTTAAGCATATCAGTGCTGAAGTGTTCAGATTATCCAATTGTGTGCATTATTGACCATTATATAACCACAGAGCAGTTTGGCATATTTTTGAATGAAAAAATTTAAATCATGTTTGTATTTCTAAGGTATCAAAGCTCTTAAACTTAGATATCATAATGGCCCCAATAACAGGATTTTAAGTTCCCTATAATGATATAAAAAATACCTAATTTGCCAGCTATCAAATATGTTCATTTTATTTAATAATGAAGATATTAGATCAATGTAATTACCAGCACTAGTTGCATGGAGTCAGGAAGCTGTTATCACAAAAGCTGCTTAACATTCAATCACCTCTATATTCAGACAACGACACTGAGAGAACGAGAACATAAATACTCTTAAAGTGGCTATACCTAAACTTGCACCTAAAACATTCACATAACCGCAAAAGAGCCATGCAGCAATTAACAATATATTCCCCAAAAAACATAAATTAAATTTCAAATCATTTTCACCATTTGACTGCTGACTACAGAAGCGTACTGCAACCATTTTAAGTGAATTACTGACATGAATCTTCATGTAAAACTGTGTTAGGGGAGCCATTTCCTCACAAATGGGACAATGCAGAACACACACACACACACACACACACACACACACACACACACACACACACACACACACACACACACACACACACACACACACACACACACACACACACACACACACACACACACACACACACACACACACACACACACACACACACACACACACACACACACACACACACAGTGTTAAAGAGACGCAAGTTATTTTCATTCTTCTAATCCTTCCTGCAGTGTCACTGCTTATTAGCGTTCCCCAGCAGAGCAGACACTTCCTGCTTCCTGCCTGATCCGATGGCACCGCAGGCCGGCAGGTGTAAGTTCAACATCTCTCCATCATCTCCACTGATGCCCGCTCCCTCCCTCGCCTCACTAAGGCAACCACAAAGCTCACATGGATGAAAAATGAATAATAAATACATTTGGGATATCGTTGTTTCAGAGAATGGAGCACTGTGATTTCAAGTTAAGAAATCTGCAGATGAAACACAGACACGCGGTTAGTCCGCGGTGTCTGCTGGCCACATCTGTCTGCTCAAAGACAAAGAGGAACAACAGTACAGACATGGAAGTCTATTGGTACATGAGGAATAATTTAATCACTAATGACGGGAGCTCTGACTGTCCAATCAACCCACCAGCTGTTCTCTATGACAGCTTCCCACTAAAAAACATTACGTGATGTGTCCAGATGTTACCATCAGCTCCCAACTGTTCATCTCATGCAGGTCTGTTTTTCTTATATTTTCTATAAAGTTTTTTTCTAAATGTATTAAGTTAATTTCTAACTTTCGGTACATTTCTAAAAAGGAATAATCCAGTTTTCACTTGAGGGGCCCGTGGATTTTTAATTGATTTCTTTTTAGTTTGGTAGATCAGGATGTGTGAAAGAAGAAACATCACGCTTGATGTTGTTCCCGAAACATGAATATGTCACATGTATCTGTAAACCCTCTATCAATCTTTACTAAACATCAGAAAGGTGATCAACAATTACTTTACCAAAAGATAAAATGAAAAGATTATTGACATAAAACAGGAACATTGATCACACAAATTAATCAAAGATTGATCAACTTGTGCTCATCTCTAGCAGCCAAAATGAGGGAAATGATTGGATATGATTTCCTTGAATTGTCTATGAGTTGTAGTTTCCCTGTGTTGCTAAATTTGAAATGTAAATTAGATAATAAGTAGGTCAGCACTATTAAGGAGAAAAGTGTTTTTAGTCACTTACTCACATTGTTACCAAGCTGGAGCCTTTTTGCTTCCTGAATGCTGTTTATTTCTACATGATTTACCCTGAAGGGTTATTTACAATGTTCCCTGCATGGTATTTTTAATGTTTATGTGTTCATTCCGGAGCAGAGAAACATAACCCGAAGTCACAGCGTGTTGTCGTCTCCGTTTAAAGAGTGTTCCTTCCTGACGGAGCTGATCTGATTCGTTGTGACGCTCTGGTGCCTTTGCTCCTCTGCCAGTCTGATTACTGAGGTCGGCTATTCTGAACGCATCAGCTCTGCGTACGGCCCTGAAAACGCCACCGTACAACACTTCAAGATTCACACACATGAAACCAACAAATAAACAGCTGCCACATCATTCAAAAATATAACACAACATCTATGGCTGCAAGGAGCATTGATAACAGTTAGAGTGTGTACTTGTGTAGGTTATACTACACTGTAGCCTAACACAGCTAGTAGTGTCCTTGTGCGAAGTTATGGGAAGGGAATGAAACAGTTGGGGGAAAAAAAGAGTCAGTAAACAGCAGTTTACTGGCTAAACTAAGTCGGTCAGGTCTACAGTTCAACACAAACTGTATCACATGACCCTGATTCAGCCAAAATAAACAGTTCTGAGCTTGTTTTAGCAGTTCACCCAGATAATGCTGGAACAGGACAGATCTTAGGAACCTTCCTATATGAGGGTTTAAGATCACTGGCACATGAAGACATATTATAGCAAGCATTGAAGTGTGTGAAAATGACAGCTGACACTAGTAATAGGATGAAGTCCTGTCTCACTGGAAATTTCCTGCAAGTAAGATGCACATTATAATAACAGTGTGCAAAACTGATGCAAGTTTGATTTATACTGCGGTGTTTTAGAGGAAAATTAATGCAGTTTTTCGGTCAGTTTGAAATGGTTTTAGCTCATAGATTTCGTTTCTACATTTCATTTTTTTTTGTTAAGCCAAAAAGGGATGAAGTATCTTCTTGCAGCAGGAAACACAACATTTGGCTGCATAAATCTGAGTGAAAATCTATTCAAACTAAGCTACTTTCCAGTGAAATTGGGCATAAACTGAAAATGATTCATCTTAAAACGCTGAAGTGCATTTAAAGTATTTTGTGATCAGTCACTGTGAGCATGCTGACATTAGCATTTTAAAGCACCGATGTGCTTAAGTAACGATAGACAAATGTTCAAGATAAAATCTCAAGAGCAGGTGGCATTTATCAGGTTTGAGCAGTTAAGAGAGTTTGGTGAACACTCGCACAAGCCAGCCTCGCAGGAAAAGTCGGATTGAGGTTAATGTCATGAAGTCCATTGCGTGCTGGTGTTTCATTACAGTAATTAACACCAACCACTCTCAGGTTTGTTATCCCACTTGAGACATAAGCTTCCCTTCAGCTCATGAGGGCTTCTCTATTGTATACACATCACAGCCAGCTCCTACTGGATCTCTGCCACTCTGTCCCGTTGGTATGGAAACCACGTATATCGTCTCCTGCCCTCTTGATCACCTCACAGTGGCAGTCAGTGCTGTAAGTAACAAGTCAGATTCAAGAACATCACATGTGGACAAACATGCAGCTGATTTGCTCTCATTTTGTCAAGATGAAGGTCCTCAAACAATCTCAAACACAAAACCACACACACACACACACACACACACACACACACACACACACACACACACGGGTACTTCTCATCGCAACGTGACAATCAGGACGCTGCTGTAAATACACAAAACACTGGTTCAAGACAAGGAAGCAGAAGATAAGTGCTTGTGCACTGTGATACAATATATTTATATTCATGAATAATACAAACAAGCTGGTGTGAAAAGTCAGAGACAAAAAATATGCATCCAGTCAGTATAATGAATTATTTGCATTATTGTCTATGAAATATACACACAAGTTGCAGTTTAACACAACTACACATTCATATTTTGTGTACAATTTCTATATTAATCTAAAATAACGACAATTAGAGCCACCAATATACAGTATATCGCTGAGCCATGACGTTGGCTTATCACAGCTGTATCAGTACTGGCCTACATTTTTTTAGGACATAAATGTTTTATTGGCTACTTTTTATGTATATTTGACCCCTAACCCTCTCACTAACTAAGTTTTACAATTTTCATATTAAAGTTAGTTAAAGTTTAATTTTGCTATAGTTGATTTTATCTAACTATTTACTGACTTACACAACTCCTGACACAACTGGCTCATGATTACGTGGATGACAAAGGAATTGACTACTGGGTTAAAGACAAATTATAATGCATTATTTTGGCCTGACTAGTCAAGTGGGTGTTGGAAGGCATTTAGGTCTAACACAGCTCACATGGACTAATCCTGTTGGTTTCTTGCATGAAGGCAAATCCAACTAGTCACTGGAGGAAGGGGGCCTGTTCAAAGCAGTTATGGGAATGAAACAGTGGGGGGAAAAAAGAGTCATCATCACTTTAGAACTTTTTAATTAGTTTGCATTGTAAGCCAGACAAATGTTGGAGTGCCACTGATTTCATTTGCAAAGAATCCACTTCTAAGCCCTCTGCTCTGAGAACTGTGATGAAGTTTGACAGCAGGTTTAGAGGTGTGACACATGTCGTCCCTGTCTTACTGACCTGAATTTACCAGCATATGACCACAGGGTCATGGCATAATGACTTTAAAGGGGGGAGAGTGGAAAGAGGACGGGGAAAGGACAGAACTTTAGATGTGGTTGATGGAGATTCATTCCAGACAGTTCACATTAGAACAAAAAGCAGTCTCTGAAATTCTCTGAGTTGTAGATAATATCTGTGGCAGGCCTTCTCTAATTTTATGACCCATCTGTATTATCTCATAATTATTTTGACAAGAAAATAAATTTCACCTTGTTTCATCACCTGCAACCCCATTTAACTTGACAGTACGGAGCATCTAACTGCATCAGATCTGCACCAGCACACTGCTAAAAGAGTACAAGCCAGCAGGCCTAAGTGGGTTATTTGAGATCTGGGCACTTCACAGACCTTGTGGGTTGTAAAACTGTATTTATTCGCACTGGTAATCACTCAGCTGTTTTGCTTCCCCTCCAAAGACCTCTCAGGTCCACAGACCGGTTCACACACAGTTGTGTTTGTTTGAGTGCATCTGTCACTGACTCTGACCACATTTCTAAAAAAGTAATGAGACGTTATAACACCTGTTGAAACATATACAGTGGTTACAGAATATACTTGTAAAATTGACATGATTTGACTGCCAGTAACCATAGCAACAAGTATGATGCTTCTATCCTGCATTAGGCAACAGGCTGCTTAGTAACCTGTTGTCTGATCAACATTCCAAAATACCTAATTACTAATGTGTTAGAAAAGCAGCAGAGAATATATCTAAAATTAGTCAAGATTAGTTAATCAAAAGGAAATCAAGCAAAAGCAGCTATAAAAAAAAAAAGAATTGCAACTCAAGTTGTGTATCAAGCTAAAATTCCAGACATTTGCTGGTTCCATCTTCCAAAATGTGAAGAATTGCAGCTTTTTTATGATTTATAATGTGGATTGAACATATGTTTAAGGAAAAATTTGCTTCTTGAAAACATTACTGTGAGCTTTGGGAAATTGTGATGGGCATTTTTTTTAACAGTTTCTGACATTTTATAAACAAAATTAGGTCTGGAACTACCAATAACTTTGCAATAATTCATTTTTAGAAATAGTTTTGTCAATGAGACTTGTGTTGTTCGACAAAAATATCCAAATATATTTCATTTCAATGATCCATGATTTCTATTTTTTTTTATTAACCATCAAATCCTCTCATATCAAAAGCTGGATTCAGAAAACTGTTGTCATGTTTTGTATGTATATAATGACTTTTTCATCAAAAAAATGTACTGAATCAACAAATAGTTTCAGCTCCAAACAAAACAATTGATTAATCTAAAAAACTAATCATACTGTTAGTTGCTTCCTTTAAAGAAACAAGTGTCTGCAGATTTCTTGCAGATCTGAGTTTGTGAGTTTGTGGTCCACTGACTCAACAGATTAAGATTCTGTTACTATGTCTATGCAAATCTTAATCAATCTCCGCAGCTTGCTTTGATTACCAGACGGATGAAGCAGAAAATGATTGGTGGCAACTTTATGCTATTTGAAAGTCCCTTTTCTGAGAATGTATCCGACACAAAGGGAAGTTTCCTCTCCTGTGAGACATCTATGCTCCAAACAGCTTCAAACAACAAAGTTTGTGACTCACGACTGTTTTCAAGTCTAACGGAGCTCTGCTGGGTTTTGTCAATTGTGTATCATGCCACTTCGGAAGGGAATCAATTTCAGCCACTTGAGAATGTGCATAAGCTCATAAAAACAAAACTGAGACAGACAAGTCACAAAACAACAGAAAGGCTGCAGTGGCTTTCTTCTTGCAGTTTCCTGCTTGGTTTAACCGCCACAAGCAAACGTGTGTGTGTGTGTGTGTGTACACATGTCCGTTTTGTCTATATAATCCATCAAGTGACGGCACAACTATGTCAAACAGCAAAGAAGAAGAAAGAGAAGGGGGAGAGTAGAGGAGGAAGTGTGTAGGAGAACAGAGATGCATGCTCCGCTGGCTGTAACCACGGGGAGATGCTTCATGTTGCCGTAGTGATTCAAGCGTGTTCACGTTGCTGTGGTGATTCACACATGCCTCCTATTGCCTCCAGCGATGACGCTGCGAGATAGAAAAGTGAGAGTTTCCAAGACCATAATAAGTTCAGCGTGGGAGACAGAATCATTACGATGTTGCCGTCGCTCTGGAGCTTGACAACGATCCCCCACACAGACTCACTCAAAGAAATCACCAACGACAGACTTGCAGATAAAAGCACAAAGATAGACACTTACAGCTCTGGAAAATATTAAGAGACCACTTCAAAATTATCAGTTTCTCTGGTTTTACTATTTATTGGTATGTGTTTGAGTAAAATTAACATTTTTGTTTTATTCTATAAACTACTGACAACATTTCTCCCAAATTTCAAATAAAAATATTGCCATTTAGAGCATTTATTTGCAGAAAAAATGACAACTGGTCAAAATAACAAAAAAGATGCAGCGTTTTCAGATCTCGAATAATGCAAAGAAAACAAGTTCATATTCATTTTTAAACAACACAATACTAATGTTTTAATTTAGGAAGAGTTCAGAAATCAATATTTGGTGGAATAACCTTGATTTACAATCACAGCTTTCATGCGTCTTGGCATGCTCTCCACCAGTCTTTCACATTGCTGTTGGGTGACTTTATGCCACTCCTGGCGCAAACATTTAAGCAGCTCGGCTTTGTTTGATGGCTTGTGACCATCCATCTTCCTCTTGATCACATTCCAGAGGTTTTCAATGGGATTCAGGTCTGGAGATTGGGCTGGCCATGACAGGGTCCTCATCTGGTGGTCCTTCATCCACACCTTCACTGACCTGGCTGTGTGGCATGAAGCATTGTCCTGCTGGTAAAAACACTCCTCAGAGTTGGGGAACATTGTCAGAGCAGAAGGAAGCAAGCTTTCTTCCAGGACAACTTTGTACTTGGCTTGATTCATGCGTCCTTCACAAAGACAAATCTGCCCGATTCCAGCATTTCTGAAGCACCCCCAGATTTCACAGTAGGTGTGAGACACTGTGGCTTGTAGGCCTCTCCAGGTCTCCGTCTAACCATGAGACGACCAGGTGTTGGGCAAAGCTGAAAATTGGACTCATCAGAGAAGATGACCTTACTCCAGTCCTCTATGGTCCAATCCTTATGGTCTTTTGCAAACCTCAGCCTGACTCTTCTTTGCTTCTCGTTGATGAAGGGCTTTTTTCTAGCTTTGCACGACTTCAGCCCTGCCCCTAGAAGCCTGTTTCTAACCGTCCTCGCCGTGCACTTCACCCCAGCTGCCGTTTGCCATTCTTTTTGGAGGTCACTTGATGTCATCCTACGGTTGTTGAGTGACATTCCAATGAGTTGGCGGTCATCCCGGTGAGTGGAAGTCGTTTTCGTCCTCTGCCGGTCTGTAGCTTTGTTGTCCCTAATGTCTGCTGCTTGACCTTGATCTTATGAACTGCCGTCTTTGAAATTTTAAGGATGGAAGCAACCTGACGCTCATTGTATCCCTCTGCCAGTAAAACCAGAATTGAACCCTTCTTTTCCTCACACAAAACTTTTCTTTGTAACTCTTTTGGCATGGTCAATAGTCACTTTTTTTATTCCAATTACTTTTGAGGTACTACTAGCACTGTTTCTGCCATCCAGCTGGTCCTATTGCAAGAGGATAGTGATGACCACAGCACTGGTTTTTATACTTTTCTTCATTAAATAAGATTTGGTTCAGGTGATCACCTAATCAGTACCTCATTAAGTAGAATCAGGTGTGCCTGTATTGGAATTCAGCAGACACTGGAATGGAATGGCTGCCATACACGTAGAGACGCTGATTTAAGAAAAATTTGGAGTGGTCTCTTACATTTTTCCAGAGCTGTATGTGTGTACCATATGTGTCACAAAAAGCAGTTAAAGGACACAAGCTGAGCCAGAGGATGTTCCCAGAGCTCTTCCTCTTCTCAGTAAGCTGTGATTATGTTGGATTGGACAAGCAAGGTCTCATTACTCATCAAAACATAAACTTCCTGTATCATCATGAGCTACATGAAATAGTAATACAAATAAGGAAAAGGATAAAATGATGACAAATATCATTTGAGGAAGTTATCTTCACTGTAGAAATAGTTTCTAGAGAGACAAGCACTTGTTGTATTGCTGATCTCACTGTCATATGTTGAAAGCTACATGACCATCAGTACAAAACGTGAATGTGAGCTGTTGAGTTTAAATGCCTTTTAAAATGGATAGAAGAAAAAGTCAGGGTGTTTGTATGTTATCACACTCAGTATGTATCGTAACGGCCAATGTAACCATGTTGTGTAAGGTATTACACTGGCCTTTAAATAGTCAAATGACCTGCTGGCCACCTGTTGGCTAACTGCTGGTTTAAGACCTGAGTTGGTGATAAATGTAGCTGTTCTTGTGCACATAAGAGCTCCTTGGCTGCTATCGCTTCGAAGAGGCTTGTTTGAGATTTAGTGTGACATGAAAAAAAACAAAACTGCATTCAGCTTTATAATTGTAACATGATAAATATGTCATTCAACGAGCCATTTCAAGTTTTTGTCAATTTATCAGTAACAGTAAGGCAATCATATAGGCAGATATATAACAAGGTCAGTCTGTCTGTACATCAAATATTTAAGTGCTGATAATAATTATACTTTTGCACTTTAACTTGCATTTTGATTGCTTCGACAGTGTTTTGACATTGTGGTATTGCTACTTGTACGTAAGTAATTGACCTTATTGCTATTTATATTTCAGCAAAAGCTTATTTTACTACTGATACAATACCACTTGTACCTGCATACAACCTTTCTGATAAATTCATTTTTAATCCCAAGCAACCAGACTGCAGAATTACTCAACGAACTCCATCTAGAATATTTCAATACAAGCTCCGCAGTGTTGGAAAAGGTTTTTTAGATATCTGTTATCTAGAAATTTGTATTTTTCTTTTTACAAACACACACAAACATGACACCTGGGTGTTTTAATTCTCTGCTCAGGTGAAAACTTCTGCACTAAACTAAATGTGACCTCATGAAAAGGAAGCATAGACTACATGCTGCTTTGAATGATGCCTCCTCAGTCACCCCATTCCCCTTCTGCATCTTTCTAGTCAAATAAAATCACAATGTTTCAGAGGCTAAAAATTGGAAGTCATACATGTTCAGCAAAATAACTGACATCTGCATTTGAGGAGTCTCTCACCGCTCCATCACACTAACTCAAGATGCACATGGTGTTTTAAAGCACCACTAACCCCACCTGTGCTAAACTTAACCTCCAACAACGCTGACAGGTCACAGGGAAAACCGAGATGCCAGCAGAGTGTAAGTTCAAAGCATATCTGCAGCCAGGTGAACGTTTACCAGAGAGGGGGGGCTCCAGTGATGCATTGCCATGTGCTTGAATAGGGCCTAAGTAGATTACATAAATAAGGGGACACGGCAATGACGTGATACATGACTCATGCAGCAAGCTGTAACATTTCATCACCTTTGTCCTTCTTTGTGTCACTCTAATAACCGACAGTGAACTTACTCTCCGTGATCTTCTGCAAGCCCAGGACATCCTCCGGAGTGATCGCCGCGCTGCCGAGCAGGTCCTCCTCCGCGGTCACCGGGACCCCCACGTCGGTCGAGTTGCAGCCCTTCTTCACTTTCATCGCGGCCGTGTGCTTGGGGCTGCCGGTGCTGCTGCTGTCCGTGCCTCCCGTGTCTCTGCCCGGATTATTGCCGGCAGGCTTCTTAGCGGTGGACGGGTCCTGGCTGCTGCCTCTGCTGGTACAGGAATAGCTCATCCTCCTCCTCCTCCCCCTCTCCTAACCCAGGGCTTCCAAGATACAAAACAGTTGCCTCCCTCCCTCTCCTCTCCCTCCCTCCTTTCACCAAAGGATGCACAGTCGCTGTCTGTTATCCGGTGCTTAATTCAAATCCGCTTCGTCTTTATGAGCCCGCAGTCTGTTTCTCCGCAGACGGCTTGCTTGCGTGCAGGCGGCTGCGGCGGCTCCCGTTGGCTGAGCGCAATCTGCGGCACGCGGAGACGATCTCTGCTGCTTTTTGTTGTTTTTTTCTCTCCTCCTCTTTCTTTTTGCGCAGCTGCTTTTCTGAGACGCTCTTTTCAGCTGTGTCAAGTGAAGGTGTAGTCTGTGGGGAAATAATAATCTGCTGGGTTTGAAACTGAGAAAGAGGCGGCAGATGGCAGTCAATGAGGGGGGGGGCAATCTGTGCGGCAACCGTCAAATGCACGCAACAATCCAGATGACAAAACAAGCCTTATGTGTGCTCTCTGTCTGCTGAGGCCCTAAAGCAGCAAGAAACTCCGTTAAATACGATTATTTAAAAATGTAGGCGTGATTAAGGACTTTTTATAGTAGTTATGGGGAAACAATACAGCTTTTTTTTCGTGCATCTTCCAGTAAGCAGCTCGATCAGGTATCTCTCGGTTCCAGGACAGAAAACTCACTAAAGGTCACAAGTTGAGTGAACTTATTGATTTACAGCCTTTGTGCAACCAGACACAGATTAGTCAACGGGCATGGCTTAAGGCAAAAATAATACATGTATTTTCAATTGAAATTGGATAATTGGTTGAAGAGGATTTGAAATCTGTTGGATAATGGACTAAAGGGTGAGTGTTGCCAAAGCCAATGTAAAAGTGCCAGAATCCCCTAGAAATATAATAACATCAAAAAACAAAAGAACACTCATGTAACCAATTTTAAAGTTGCTCAATGTGGAATTCGATGCATTTCTGTTGCCACTACAACGCTAACGGTGCCAACAAGAGCAACAGTGCCGACAGAGCTATTGAGCTCAGTGCAGAGTCACGGCCAAGGCAGCGGCGCTATGTAACACAATCACGGATAAACACACACAGAGAGGGAGCTGATCTCATCCTCTGCTCATCTAGACATTACTCTTACTTTACCATTAAAGTTCCAAGGATAGATATACAAAGAGCACAAGAACCCCTCTGCATTCATCAAATGTAATCAAGGAAACTTGATATATTCAGTTCTTCATTTATGCCAAAAGGCTTAATTAAGAGTGAAGCAAATTCTCTGCAGAGCAGTGAGTTGTCAACACCTACATTTTTTTCTTCTCCCCAGGAATTTACATTTGAATGCAAGATTGATACTTGAAAAATAAGTATTTATGCTAATGTGTTAGTACTTTAGCTTAAGTAAAGTACTTCTTCCACTACTGACAACATAGGATACCTTCTTAAATCTTAAAGGTGCAGTTTGTGGGATTTGGCAGCATCTAGTGGTGAGGTTGCGGATTGCAACCATCTGAAATTTCTCCTGTGCGCCAAAACAGTAGAATAACTATGGTGGTAAAAACGTGAAAGCACATGTTTGGTTAGTGGGTTCAGGTCTACTATAGAAACATGGTATTAGGCGCTGTGCAGAGAACAAGCTCTGTATGTAGATTAAAACGACTTATTCTAATGTAACAAAAACACAACTATTCTTATTTTCAGGTGATTATACACTAACGAATACATACTCATTGTTATTATATTAAATTTCTGCCAATGGATCCCCCTTAATGTTACACACTGTTACTTTAATGCAACTATGATTATGATCCATAAACAAGGAGAGGAGACATTTTGCAAAAAGTTGATTAAAAAAAAACAAAAGAAGGCTGGACTGTGTTGTGGTGCGGTACAGATGGACCCAAATACAGGACACTGATACAGAGGTTGAACAGGTTACAAGAACACAAGGAAAGCTGTTCACTTATAAAGTTCGGCCTGAGCATAGCTGCCACAGTAGTTTGGATAACGATCTTATGAAATGCAAGGGATGAACTTGGGTTGATGCGCTGCAGCGTTAATGAGTAGATGGGTTGCAGCTGTGCAGCTTGCAACAAGTGAATCATCAGCTTGGCAATCAGGGAGCCAGAAGCCAGAAGAGCTAGTGGAGCCACACCCATGCCAACACACACCACATGCCACACACACACACACACACACACACACACACACACACACACACACACACACACACACACACACACACACACACACACACACTGATAAAGAGATGGAAATTATAGACTATTAATAAATGTTTTCATAGTGTGTTATTGCTGCATTTAAAGTAGGTCAGTAAAGTAAATGATCCACCACTGCTTGTGTTGTAATCAGCTCCCTGAAGTTTACCCAAATATGTGTTAAATTCTGCAGCCTCATGTACCAAATATAAATTGATAAATTCAGCTTTAACTGCGTTTTGCCAGCTTTTATATTTAAAGTTGGTGCTGGAAACAATGACAACTGCTGTACTCTGAATAAAGAATCATATAGGCCTGTGTTGTTTTTTTGGCCCTAGAGAGCAGAATGGAAACAACTCCTATTTTTGTCTCTCTTTCACTGATGCATGTAAAGTCTCTGTATGACTCACTGGAGATCTTAGTCACACATGACTATCCCTCACAGCTCTGCAGCAGCACTGTGTGTAATGACAACAGTGCCAAACCAACTGTACCTGCAGTTAACAGCAACCACAACAACAACAAAGTCCCTGTTGAGACAAAGACCGGCCTAAACATTCAGTGTTTGGAGATTTAATGTCAAGAAAGAAAGAAAGTGTTTTTCAGTTAAGTTAATACTTCACATATGTCTCTGCACTGATTTACTCCAGAAAGCTTGAGAGATCGTAAAGTGAGTGATTGCCTTAACTATTGTGATCAGCCTGGAAAATCTGTGTTTATGTGGAAATGTTGCACCCTAGAGGCAGTCTGCATTTACTGTTGTCCCTTTCTGTGTAGCTGAGGGATAAATAAGATGGAGTTTTCTTACTGTATCTATTTTGACAGGTGCCCTGGACCCAGAGCAATTTCATTCAAGTAACACAGGAAGGGATTGTTGCTTTTGTTCATATGCTGACCAAAACTTTGATATTCAATTCTAATGTTAACAAAAACCCTGCTGGGGAAAAGCTAATGTAATGAGGCCATTAACAAACAAATAAAAAGTTTTTGCTTGTACTTTGTAATTAGTATTATATATGACTGGTGTGTGTTTTTGTGTGTGTGTGTGTGTGTGTGTGTGTGTGTGTGTGTGTGTGTGTGTGTGTGTGTGTGTGTGTGTGTGTGTGTGTGTGTGTGTGTGAGAGAGAGAGAGAGAGAGAGAGAGAGACTGTATGTGCTGCAATGTTGTCTGTTAAACATGTATAGAAGAAACTGAGGTTTTGTTATGTGGATGTCTGTGTGCACTGAGAGTCGGCTTTATGGTCACTGTGTGCTCGTCACATCAGTCTGCTGAGTTAGCTTGTCCTTTTGTCACGTCTGAGCTGCTGCTGCTATCATCAGCAGAAACACACACACGACACATACACACACTCACGCACACACATACACACACAGTCATGTTTTCATGACTTTTGGGGACATTACATGGATTTATATTCATTTCCTGGAGACTTACTCTGACCATATCCACTACCAGCCTAATCCCTACTCTTACCCTAACCTTACGCTTAACATAACTGTAAAACTAATTTTGACCCTAAAATGTAATAATATACGTTATGGGGACAGCATGTCCATTAAGAAGTGTCCCAACACTGTGACTGTGTAAACAGATTTATGGCACACACACACAAATGAAAAAAGAATGTGCTCACAAAAATATTCTTATTGTGATAGTATTACATGTCCACATGTATATCTCTGTGTTGTAGACACAATCAGATAATTATATGGACACACACACACACACACACACACACACACACACACACACACACACACACACACACACACACACACACACACACACACACACACACACACACAGACAGACACACAGAAGTGTGTTATTGCTGCATTTAAAGTAGGTCAGTAAAGTAAATGATCCACCACTGCTTGTGTTGTAATCAGCTCCCTGAAGTTTACCAAAATATGTGTTAAATTCTGCAGCCTCATGTACCAAATATAAATTGATAAATTCAGCTTTAACTGCGTTTCGCCAGCTTTTATATTTAAAGTTGGTGCTGGAAACAATGAGAGAGAGAGAGAGAGAGAGAGAGAGAGAGAGAGAGAGAGAGAGAGAGAGAGAGTCTGGGCAATGTGCTGACCTCAGTAAGCCCCTCCTAAATGTTTATTGTCCAGTGCAGCTAGAGGAGAAAGGATGGTGTACCCACCAGTGGCTCTCTCTGTTTTGTGCGCTCTATGCTTTTCTACTTTAATCACACAATAAAGGATGCAGTGAAATAATGTAAAACACAGCTTTTGATTCAGATGTCAGGAAAAAATTCAATACAAATTTAGAGAAGAATAATTTATCCCATCTACCTCAACTTTCTCCCTTTGTAATAATAATCTATGCACACTGCTACGTGAAAGAGCTACTTCCAATTACAGCTCAGCAGTCGATGCCAAAGAGCTGCCACTCCCGCCAATGAGACCTTTCAGTCGGTGCCGTTTTCCCCTGCTAACCATCCTTGTTGATTTATTCACTTGGGCAGGTTTTCCAAAAATAGCAACAGGTACCTTCATTCAAAACTCACATTTAACCGAAACGTGAGAACAGGACAAACAGCAGCACCATGTCATCTGCTGCTGTCCACTGGGAGAGTTTTCAGTCAGTTGGGACTGAGTGTTTTTATTAAAAGATTAATACTCTGAACACCCGTCAGACTCTGATGATGGACTCCTGCCATTTTAGTTCAAACTCTACTGAGCTCTGACTCTGTTGCCAACAAACTTGTCCCTCTTTCCCTCCAACATGTATTGCTTTGTTATTATCCATAAAAGCGCCTGATTAGATTCCTAACACTGCCACCATCTTCCTGTTTCAAATCCTGCGTTAATGTCATTGATCCTTTCTTCCAGCAGTCGTGAAACTCGATATTCACATTTCAGGAAATTAGATTACCATTACTGTTGAAAAGCATTTTCAAATGACTCAACACAGGGTGGAGACAAACAATTGATCTGAGTCTTGACAAACAAATTGATGATACACTGCACATAAATTAATGAGTAGGGACACTGTAAGTCAGTCAGAGTTGTGGGTGCTGAGATAAACTCACTTGTGTCATACAATAAAAATCAGATACAAAAACAAAATAGCCAGAATAAAAAAAAAAAAATGTTTTCCTTAATTCCTGATAGTATCAAGCGTGGGATTGGTTGAATCCATGTAGTAATCTAATAATTTAAAGAAGATTTGACTTTTACTTACTTATAATTGATTGATTATTAAGAATATATGCTTTAATTTGGAGTTTTTGCAATAAATGTCGTGCAATTATTTCCAAGTTTGCCTGAAAAGTTGCTTTTGAAGAATTGACCTCTCTCGACTAACATTAATATGACGATGATTTGATAAATCACAATATTCCTTAAAGACATACTCTGAGTGTAAATGTTTACGGAAAATAAATCAAATCACATCTATATCTACATTCTGGTGGAGAAAACTACCAGTTTTTTTGCCCAAACATATATATTTACCACGTAGCAGTATGTACGTGTGCCCTCTTTGTGTTCGCATGAATCCCTGTGTGTCTGTATGTTAACGCCTCTGTGGCTCACACAAAGAAACAATTGCGTCCAAAGCAAAGTGCTGACATGAGTCCAGGCGTGCCTCCCCCCTCCCCAGCCCCTGTCACCCATGGGTGTATAAATATCCCCACACACTGTCTCTGCAGACCATTCAGTGGAACCCCGCGACACACAGTTCACCAGTTTAGGTAGGTCAAACCAGTTAACAGTACAATACAGTTTCCCAATCTATGGACAGGATGTAGGAAGGGTCTCTAATGCACTCTGTCAACTAATAATAATGGGGAGTCTAAATTGGTTGTAGGATGACAGAGTGGATTTTTTTATCACCTTTACTGCAAATAATAATAAGGGAATCATTTTTGAAACAAATCGAGGAAAGGAAATAGGAGGCTTGATGTTATAGGCTTCGACTATAGACTCATGTGAGAAACCTGGGAATTAATTGTGCGAGATGGCAAACAGAGAGATACAAGCAGAAGACAGAATAAACAATAGATGGTTATTTATTATACAGGTTTGTTTTTTAAACATTTTCTTCCATCGGCGGGCCTGACCGTCTGTGTATTTTCCCACAGGTACTACTGAAAAAAAACAAGACAAAATGGCTCAGACAAATCCCATGCCCATGGGCCCTTGGAAGGTAAGCATTTGGTGTACACGTTTAACACTGCATTACCCATGAGCACAGGCGTTCCAAGTATTTGTTGGTGTTAATTTGTTAGACCCACCTTCATTCACCCGTTTTCGTTGTCTCTTGTGTTTTACAGATCACCGTGTACGATCAGGAGTACTTCCAGGGCAGGCGTATGGAGTTCACCGCCAGCTGCCAGAACATCATGGAGTGCGGGATGGAGAACATCCGCTCCCTGAAGATTGAGTGTGGCGCGTACGTACCCAGGGGACATTTACCCCCCCTTTTTAAAAAGCTAGAGCTGATTCAAAACACAAAATTAAGCCATTTTTTTAAGATTCTGAAAGGGTGTTTATTTTATATTTCCTTGGTTTCTGACTTTATTATTTTGACTCTCTGCATGCAGCTGGGTGGGCTATGAGCACTCTAGCTTCTGCGGCCAGCAGTTTGTCCTGGAGAAGGGAGACTACCCTCGCTTTGAGGCCTACAGTGGCAGCAACTCTTACCGCATCGAGAGGATGATCTCCTTCAGGCCCATCTGCTGTGCTGTAGGTTTAATATACAGCCCAGTTGACAGCCCTTAGTTCACTTTAGGCTAAAACTCATTTCAAGTTGTGCTAAACCTCCTTTCTCCTTATTTGTACAGAACCACAAGGATTCCAAGATGACCATCTTTGAGATGGAGAACATGACAGGTCGTCAGTTCGAGCTGTGCGATGACTACCCCTCTCTGCAGGCCATGGGCTGGATGAACAACGAGGTTGGATCCATGCAGATTCAGAGCGGAGCGTAAGTCCATCGTCACAATGTTTGATGTAAAAGCTTCACACACATCTGCTTTGAGCGCCTTCAACTACATACATACCTATTTTAACTATGATTATTTGAGTGTGTTCTTGTTTATTTCTGCAGCTTTGTGTGCTACCAGTACCCCGGCTACCGTGGCTACCAGTACATCATGGAGTGTGACTGTCGCGGAGGAGAGTTCAAGTGTTACCGTGAGTTTGGCTCCCACTCCCAGACTCCCCAGATTCAGTCCATCAGGAGGATCCAGCACTAAGAGGGGAACTCTCCCACCATACTTTCTTATTTCCTCCTCTCCCTCCTCCTGCACTTCATTTCCTCCGTCTCTTCTTCCTCTCGCCCCAAACCTCCATCTCCCTGTCCGGCCAATCAAAGCAGGATCCTGGGCTGGACTTCAGGTGCTTACTGGTGTCAGTTGTTCACAGCACTTTTGCATTTTTTAATGAAACATCCCAAAAGAAAGGAACGATGCACGAAAGACAGAAAAAAGGAATGACAGAAATGAGAGAAAAAGCTGAATCAATGTGAAAGAGAGGCCTCATCTGCTGGGGTTTGGTTGCAGAACGGTGAAAACACCTCAAAGTATTTGCTCTTTTTCATCTCCACCATTGATGGCATCATCATCGTCATCATCGTCATTGTCTTCTACATCAACACCATCACCAGTTTTGCTAATACTGTGATTTCCATGACTACCTGTGATGATGAATAAAGAGAACGAGCAAAGAAACAGAGAGATTGACAATACGAGTGACATGTGCCTGAATCACATCTGAGTCTTGTCTTCCTATACTCTTACTTTGACACCATGCTAGGCAGCAAAGCTCAAATTAGAATAATCAACCCATGAAACATGAATTAACAAGGTGAATCCCATGGACAAAAAGTCAAGGTTGAGATTTAATCTCTTTGAACCCCACAGACCTGTCATGGGGTTGTCCAAATCTACAGAATTTAATTTGAATTAGTTGAGGTCAAAATGTTTCCAAATGTATCAAATATGACAGGCAGATGTTGGGGTAAATTAGTCTAAAATTGTGCACAAGAGATCTGCAATATCCCTATTGGATTAAATGGTACAGCCATAAAAAAAAACCGGCATCATTGGATTGACTATTATAGAAAAAAATCATTATGCTTCAGGAAAGAGCTGGAATATACAATATACAAAATATGTTAGATGTCAAACAATTTGAAATTAGATGATTTAACCATCTTAAAGTTAATTAAGGAGAAAGGGGAAAACCTGACACCAAGGCTCTAAATCACCACACAAAATGCATTTGCGTAGGTTTGACCTGCTTTGTTAAACTGTTTGTGTACTGAATACTAAATCAACTCAAAAGTCAGAAAGACGCCCCTTAAACTACTTAAGGGAAACAAATCAAGATTGACGAATAGGCTTCACAAAAACTAAGATAAATTGAAATGAGTCCTGTTGTGAACCACGTCTGTAAATAATTTGGGAAATGTATACCAGTCTCAGATCCCACATCCCAACTATTGATGGATAAGATCCAGAAAAATAGCCTCTTTGGTTAGAGTTCTTGCACTGTACATGACCTTTACATACATACATATTCCTTGTAGATTAAACTGATAATACTTCTTTTCTCTCACAACTGTGAAATTTGTAATTGGGTGTTTTATCTAGGTATTTCAGCTATTAATATAAAGGAACACTCACTATCATGGAGCTACCTCAGGGAAAACAATTCCCATCCGTTTGTCTAGCGATGAGTGTGTTTAAATCATTAAGCAATGAGCCTATTAGTCCTCTGCTATCGTGTTTCACATGTTAACTCTGGGTGATAATGAGTGGGCATGCTCGATGGGAGTCATTGATTTGGTTCCTTGAGTTGCACGCTTGCGGACAGAAACCACCAGGGGGCGCCGTTCTCTTTTCGCATCCATGGGACTTGTTGGGCTCCTGGCTCAAATGTAAATTTGCGACAGTTGTTTCTTCTTCACGGCTGATGATGACATGTCAACAACAAACATGGCATCCAGCAGCAACTATTGGGAAGGTAAGTGATTGTTTCAGTGTCTAGTTTCGAGCTGTCCGTATGTTTCTCTTGTATTGTTCTTCACCGAAGTGGACTTAAAGCATTTACAGTGTAACGTGAGGTTACGGTAACCGTCTCTATGTCCGTGCTGATATAAATATATATGTAGCTGATGATAAGCTAACATGGTAGCCATTTTGCCGTCGAACTTAAAAAAAGTTATTATTATTATTAGCCTCTGTCAATCCTGATGATTATACTGCCCTCCTACGTGTAGATACTCCTTTTACCGGAGTTCAATTGAACCGAAGTTTCTTAAACTTGAGTTAATAGTTTGACCCTCTGCTACCTGTTCAGGTGGAAAAGTTTTATACAAACAAAAAATCCAGCAGTGTTACCAGTATAAAATATGAACTTTAAAGTCTTTGTTTTTGGTATTACCTCTTAATCCTTAACCCAGCAGACATGTCATTCATTTTTGATTATTACATCAATTAACTCATAAACAAACCACTGGTCACCACTGCTGCCATGTTCTGATTGGGGGACTAATTCAATCCTGTGTGTGAGTGTGTGAGTGAGTGAGAGTGTATGTATGTATGTGTGTGTGTGTGTGTGTGTGTGTGTGTGTGTGAGAGAGAGAGAGAGAGAGAGAGAGAGAGAGTGAGATAGAGTAGATAGTAGAGAGAGAGAGAGAGAGAGAGTGTGTGAGAGAGAGTGTGTGTGTGTGTGTGTGTGTGTGTGAGTGTGTGTGTGTGTGTGTGTGAGAGAGAGAGAGTGTGTGTGTGTGATAGATAGATAGATAGATAGATAGATAGATAGATAGATGAGTGTGTGAGAGAGAGAGTGTGTATGTATGTGTGTGTGTGTGTGTGTGTGTGAGTGTGAGAGAGTGTATGTGTGCCTCACGCCACTGCAAACCAAATGCCAACAGTACCAACGTCAAGCCATGTGGCCAAGTCTGCTGTGTGGATTGATTATTTATTTCCTTCTGTTTTGTCTTCTCGTGGCCTTATTGTTTTACTCCTTTTTTTTTTTTTTTTTTTTTTTACACTTCAGTCTGTCTGCTTCCATGTTTAAATGTTCATCTTGAGTGTTTCTCTGTCACTTCACTCAGATTTGCGTAAACAGGCCAGACAGCTGGAAAATGAGCTGGACCTCAAGCTGGTCTCCTTCAGTAAACTCTGCACCAGCTACAGCAGCAGCAGCAGCCGGGACCAGCGGACAAGAGACAGCAGGTCAGCTGGCCGCTCTTTATTTTAACAACTCTTACTTCTGCTGACCTTGGATATAGATTTGGAACCTAATTTCGACTAACAAACACATGGTTTTGTATTTAAGAAAGCATTGTTTTTACATTTCTGCAGAATAACTGATGTTACACAATGTTTAAGTAATATGTTGTTTAGTGTGTTTAACTATTAGCAATTTCATTTGTTGGCAAGTAATTGATCCAACACACAATCCTCTTCCATTATATGAATTTCATTTTCCCTGTTTAATTGTGCTGCTCTAGTCCGTACACTGTACAACTGTTTTTTTTTTTTATATTTTGAATGACAAAATAAATTGAGCTTGAAGTTGAACTTTAGCTTCCTTTCCCTTTCATTCTTAAACCAGGTCTGATTCTGTCGGCTCATCTCATGACAACATGCTCGTTGCCATGACTACTGAGCTGGAGCAGCTATTGGCCAATGTAAGTCAAATATCACACGTATATGGTCACTATCGCAGTCATAGTTGAAGGGGTTTTATGGTCCTCTTCACAGACAGCTGCTGGGGCCTCAAGCCCAGGGGATGGAATTGATGTGATGCCAAATTTGTTTATAATAGATGTTCTTCAATAGGAAAAAAAGTGAACAGCCAACCAAAGCTGATTGTTCTATCCTTTGTTTTAATATGCTATAAGAACAACAGTTTATGTTACAGGTTGTACAAACTAGATTAGAATTAGGTTTATGCTTATTATAATACATTCATGTTTACTTTGAAATTAATTTAACTGTCTTTGATCTGATTTAACTCAGTGGTTTTAAGATCACTTTCCCACCAAAAATCATTGTTTTTATGACTTCTTGTTTGCAATTGAATCTTGTTTTTTGCAGCTTACCGCAGTCAATGACAGGATGGCAGAATACACGCACACTCCGGGGGCTACATCACATAACGCAGCATTGATGCACACCTTACAGAGACACAGAGACATCTTACAGGTAAATACAATTACTTCAATTAGTTTTAAATTATTTCTATATTTTCAAGAAAAAACATTGGTGAAATTCTAATATATTTTGCCTTTTTTGGGCTTTTGTTTCTCCCATAGGACTATACTCTTGAGTTCCACAAAACCAAAAGCAACTTCTTCAGCCTGCGAGAGCGAGAGGATCTACTAGGCTCTGTTCACAGAGACATTGAGTAAGCACCTTAATACTGATTTCTTATTAACATTATTACCTGTACTTTTGGGACTCTGCCTTTTTATCAGAGAATGTCACTCTCCTGTAAACTGAATGTAAACTGTGATTCTCAAAGTGAGTAATAAGGATGCAACTCCCAGCAGAAATAAGTGATATTCAGTGATATTTAGATCCGGTCAAATGTATCTACTTTTGCAAAAAATGCAACAGTTCCACGATTATAAAGTTAAATGCAATTAACTCGTAAGTCCCCCAACTTTATGGATGTACAATACTAAATCACTGGATGGAGTACTCTCTTAAGACTGCTTTATGTTGACACAGTCAATCTTTACATCCTCAGTCCAACCTGTTTTTTTTTAACTTCGTTTTACATTTTCATCTCTCCTTCCCATCTTTTCCTTCTTTCCTTCTTTCCTCCTTTCATCTTTCTCTTCCTTCCCTTCCTCTCCTCCACTGTGGATTTTTGCTATGTTATCTTTAACCAGGAGGAGGCAGAAATGTCCAGTTTGTTGCTGAATACCTCCACCCTTTGATAGTCTCCATCCTTTTATCATGTTTCATCGGCTAATGAAAGGAGGTGCCTCTTATTAGCAGATCTCACTCCCTCTCCCTGTCTCTCTCTCTCTCTCTCTCTCTCTCTCTCTCTCCCTTTGTCTGTATCTCCTGTATCTCTCTATCTGCTCATGTATCTCTCTCTTTCTCTGGGGATTTGTTTCCTAAGTGCCTTCTACAGTAAATCAAACCACAAGGCTTTCATTCAACCCAAACTGAGGGAGAGTGGTAACATCTGTCCTGACAGAGACAGAGAATGCTCCATCATGGGAGGAGAGGGAGAGCAAGACTGTCAGACAGAGAGAGAGAGAGAGAGAGAGAGAGAGAGAGAGAGAGAGAGAGAGAGAGAGAGAGAGAGAGAGAGAGAGAGAGAGAGAGAGAGAGAGAGAGAGAGAGAGAGAGAGAGAGAGAGAGAGAGAGAGAGACATGTTCTGAACTGATGTTGACTGATCACAATCTATTTTAATTATTATCCTAGAGGTGAGAGGTATGGAGGAACAGTGAAGGGAGGGGTGGGGTTGGGGGGGGACCAGAAAAGATAATGGATGATGAATTGATGATCAGCCCAAATAGGGAGGGGATGGTGTAAATAAGAGATGGAGGATAGAGTTGTGGGTTAAGCAGAGCTGATCACTTAAAAGCCTTAGCGCAGGAAGTACATAATCAGCAGCGAGGCATCAGTTAATAGGAGGGAGTGAAATACCCTTTCAGACTAAAGACCGGGGAAGAACTTGTTTTTGGTGCAGATTTTCTTCTGTTCCCCAATTGCAAAGCTGCTTAAAGGGTAATGTGTCACTTTAGGTTTTTATGAAGCACAGCCAAACAGAACCAGATTTCGCCCATACAAATAAATTAGGCCAAAATTGTTACTTGACACATTCGCATTTCCCTCGAGATGAATTGTTGTTGTTGGTGATTCCTTACATTTTCTTCTAACACTATTGTTTGCTCTAACTTTCAGTTTGTCTCATACTTTGTTGACCAAATACATGCAAAACAAATGACAATCCCTTCAGCCTCTGTTGTACTTTGTGGTTAATGCTAAGTAGCACATGTTAGCGTGCTAATCTAATGGTGAACATGGTAAACATACCTGCTTCACATCTGCATGTTAACATTGTCAGACCCACTAGTTTGGCTGTAGATTATTAATCATGTGATATACATTTTCCTTTATGAGGGCGTCTGGTGGCTTTGTGCAAATGACGTGTACCCGGTTCAGATCTAGCCGGGACCTTTGTTGCATGTCGTAACCCTCTCTCTCTCACCCCTCATTTCTTGTCTGGATCTCTACTGTCCCTGTCAAATAAAGGCAAATATTGACCCAAAAAAGTGCTTAATTTGCTGCATCCTATTACTATTTGTCAATCCAATTCCTCATCATTTAATGTTTCTCTCGCTTCTGTTGTCTTACACAGGTCCTACAAGAGCAGCGTAGGAGTGAATAACAGAAGGACTGAGCTCATCCTGAAGGAACATGAACATCTCAGAAAGTAAGAGATTTCTTAAAAAAACAACATGTCATTTAGAAACACTTGAACAGAAGGCCGAGGGCTACAGCTGAAATCCCCCACTTATTTAATATTTAGTGCACACCATGTACTGTCTGCCAATTCTAACCAGTGTAGCCTTCTCAAGCACTTTGTCATGACTGCATTAAATAAGAGGAAGATAAACAATGGGGGAAATGATGGTGACTTAATCACTTATAGTGAAACCGTCACAATCAGCACAGTTGACTGTGGCAGTTTAACTGTAAATACTTTGGCCTGTTATGCAATCAATGAAACTGATATCTTGTGCATACATGCATCATATATACTCACTTTCATAAATATGTTTCCTATTCAACTCTATACCCAGTTTATAATAATAATAATTAAATGTGGTGTAAATACAGTGGCAATCCAAGCAATACCAGAGATGTTCTTAATTAATGTATACAGTCCCTAAATTTTTTACAGCTGTATTTACCGTTGTTACAATTATTATACTTAAAAAATATTAAAATGACCAAAATAGTTTAAAAAGATGGTTAACCCCAACACAGTTTATTGTGAGACAACTGAAGGCAAACAACAGAGACATTTATAAAGAATGCTGCAGAAACGTCTTTTTCTACATCTGGTTTTCATTTGGATGTTGTTTTGTTTGTTGGTGGTCTTTGGTCTTTTGGACTTGGATTTCCTGAGAGATGGAGAAACACAGTTAAAAAATTATGCTTTTACAAGCACACCCACAAACATCAAACATGTACTTTAACATCCAAACTATATCTTTGTGACAAACTTTATTTACATTAGTTGATGTTAACAATGTTCCCGGCACCAAAGCCTCCTGCTAGAACCCCAATCTCTGTGTTGGTTGCGTTGCCAACATTCATTTCAACTTCTTTTCCTCCTGTCAGTTTACGAAAAATAATAAATGGAATAAAATCACATAAACGGTTAAGCTTTAAACTGCAATGAACATATTCTAGTCTCATACATGGATCAGATATCATGGAACTGTCCGCTACAAGCACCTCCCCATGACTCACACTGCGGTTGTTTCCTACACCAATGTTACATTACATTACATTACATTACATTACAGTCATTTAGCAGACGCTTTTATCCAAAGCGACTCACAATTATTATATTACATATCATTCACCCATTCACACACTGATGACAGGCTACCATGCAAGGTGCCACCATCAGACTCTAACTAACATTCATCATCCAGTCCACACCGATGGCAAGACTTCGGGAGCAACTTGGGGTTAAGTGTCTTGCCCAAGGACACATCGACTGCCGAAGCCGGGTATCGAACCACCGACCCTCTGATTGGAGAACTACCTTGCTCTCCACTACACCACAGCTGCACTCAATGTTGAGTTGGATCCAGCTTTCATGTTACCTATGTTGCTGTTACCTATGTTGCTGTTACCTATTTTGACTCCTGTTTATACAATGAATAATAAACAGAACAGAATAGTCTGATAGAAAATATTGGCCGGGCCAATATATACAGTACCAGTCAAAAGTTTGGACACACCTTCTCATTCAACTACTTTGAAGAATCTAAAATATAAAACATATTCTGGTTTGTTGAGCATTTGTTTGTTTACCACATAATTCCATATGTGTTCCTTCATAGTTTGGATGTCTTCAATATTAATCTACAATGTAGAAAAAAATAAAAATAAAGAAAAACCATTGAATGAGAAGGTGTGTCCAAACTTTTGACTGGTACTGTAGTTTAAACAGAAATATTGGCCTGTCAGGCCTTCCTGGTTCTTTGATCATTGTTGCACTTGTACCTGAAGCAAAATGCCTCCACCACCTCAGCCACTTGTATTTAGAATTTTTTTTTTAATATGACTCCCTGCCCATTATACTCTGAGCAATGTGAGACAGATAACTCACCCATTACATTGCAGTTGTTCCCTGAACTAATATCTCCCATGTTGGTTCCAGCATCGTTATTTTTGCTGCCAACATCTACTTTAACTGATTTTCCTCCAGTTGAAATACAAAGAATGATGAATTGAACAAAATCACGTCAGCTGTTAATCTCCCTGACAACAATCAATGGACTGTAAACTATTTCATGCCAAGACATTTTAATGTGTTGATTCTAACAGATGGAGTGTCAAATGACATGCTTGTTCAAGCTATCTCCATGAAAATCTCATTTTTGTTTTTTATTGGATTGTATTTCAGCCATTGAAAAAGTCGATCACAGGATCCTCACTGCTACGTTTAGATGGTTGGCTGAGGCCAGTAGAACTGTAGTTGCCTTACATTCTCATTAAACAGAATTTTCAGATCTTGATTAGTTGTCTGATGTTTTGATCAATCAGGCTTCTAATAGTTCCCCCTGCTCCTAGTGCTCAGCTGGTAATGAAGAGAAAGGGTTTGTGTTTCTTTGATCAAACAATTAAAAAACAAAAACGAAGCAATGATAGTTTAACATGGCATCAACTTTATTTTAATTTTATTTTTTCTTTAATATTAAAGCTGTTGCATATAAAATCTGATATTAAAGTGGGAATTTATCATTTGGCAACCTTTTTTATAAGATTTCCATTATAAGAAATAGTTTCTATCTGAAGGGTTCATGATCTGTCGGAGAGCAATTTCCAAAGAGAGAAAAAAAGCGCTGAAGAATGAAGGGAGAACAAGATAGAATAAAGAACATGGATTATAAACAATTTATGAATTCAAAAAAATAATATTAGCACATGTACATATTCAATACTGTCTATGTGACAAATAAAGCTTTGCAGTTCCCTGAACCAATTGAGTTCTTACCAACTGTAACATTATTAGTACCGTATTACCGATAATATCAGACTTGGCTACGATTCCTCCTATTGAAATACCAGGAATGTGAGCGATAGAGACGGTTAATCATGCTCACATGGATATGTCCAGTAATGATCTCTGACCATGAATAATTCATCAAAAACATACCGACCACTTTGCCCAGCCATGTAAGAAAGATAACCCACCTGTCACAGTGTAGTTGTTTCTTCCTCAGTTTGTTCCAGAACCATGAATGTTGCTGATGCCATTTCCTCCAATATGTCCTGTAGAGAAGGAGACATCAGAGAGGACGATTTTATAAAACTCTCCAGATAATCCCACTGAAAGTCACATTTTAGACACTCGGATAAAGATGCTGAGTTTGACTTACCTTTAACATTGCACTCATTCTCAGCGCCTGTCTTCCCGCCATTGCAACTGATTGAAATTTCAGTTTCTGTTGTTGGCAGTGTGAAATATAGTCTGAAATGTAGACTGATGAGCCTAAAAAGATTAAGAAAATTGCGTTGTTTAATCCCAAGGCATCACTTTGCAGCTGTGACACTCTTGTTACTGTCTGGCTGTAATGTGTTTTATGTTGGACTGTTCTGCATTATCACAGCATCAGCCTATTGTGTAACATATGAATGTAAACAAACTCAATTAAGACGGGGCAGATGACTCAGACAGGAAGCTGAGTTGGAGACAGTCATATTTAGTCTGAGATGGTAGATATTTGAAGAAACGGTGCTGTGCTTTGTCAGAGGACATAAACAGGTGGGATTCTGGTCGGTTTTTCACAAGAGAATTTATTGATCCAGATTATGACCTCATTTACACACAATCAAAAAAGGGGGAGAGATTTTGTTTGACAGAGTTGCATCAACGTATTTTCAATAGTAGAACCACCTCTGCATGGCCCTGCTAGAGAAGGAATTTTTGAACGTTTGATCGTTGTGGATATTTGATACTTTTGTCAGTAGCATTGCGCTGGGAATAGTAATTCATTGTAATCATGTTCTCTTAATGCTATTTTCTGTTGCTGGTGGTCGGATACACCATTTCTTTTTAAAATTCAGAAATTCATGAGTACAATTACATGTGTGGTTTTAGTGTAGAGACAGACAGTCCACAGTGAACCATTAGCTCTATGACGTAACTGACTGTTGTTCAGCCTCTCAACCGCAACAAACCAGAAGAAGTTCCCTTTAAAAGGATCCGTCTGTGGCACAAAGTGTCTTAAAACACACATTTTCTGCCTGCCACCAAATATAATTATTGTCAGAGCAAAAACATTCAAAACTTTCAGTGTCACTCTGCTTTTAGCCATCATGTTGCTCCAAGTCCAGCCTGCATCTGGTCCGGTTTTCAAAGCAAGCTGCACAGAAGTCTGGCAGTTGTGTTTCTGCCTCTCTTACTGTTTTTCAAAGTGTTTTTTGTTATTTAATGTATACACAAACATAACAAGAACAATGCTTGCATAATGTTGCTGTTTATTTTTGTGAAGGGTCGATGTTAATTAAAAGAGAATCTGCAGTGGATGAAAACTATCATTTAGACAGACATTTTTCTGTGATATGGGCTTTGTTATGTTTAGTCATCACAATGCTCATTTAGTACAGTTTAAATGTACTCACTTGTAGAGCTTTGTAGTCAACTACAGGTGTGGATTTGCTCTCAATTCAGCCGACTGTCACACCCAGACATGTAGACATCTGAAGCAAATGAAATGAACTGAACTGTTACAACAGTGTCCCTGTCAAGTCAAGAAAGCCGATACAAACCGGTGATCAGACCACTTTGTGAAGTTTTATAAGTAGGAAAGTAGTTACAGGTAGAAAGGTACAAAGGAACACTAACGAAAGCAAGAAGCTGCCTCGCCTGTAAAGAATATAGAGAGCAAGCCGAGGACGTCATTAGATAGATAGTGGGAGAGGAGGAGGAATAGATGAGGAGGAAGTATAAAGCGCTGTATTGATTTTTGGTCTCCAGTGGAGTCGGCCAGGATGCACACTGCTGACCCGATATGGTCGGCTCAGCTCTGGACTGAACACTTCATATTTCTGTCCGTCACTTATCTCAGCAGCTAATGGCCGCTGATGTAAACCTCCTACATGTTCTGTGCCGTCCATCTCTGTCTCCTTTCTGCTTATATGCACCTAAAACAAATAACACAGGGATCGAGTTACCATCCTGAGATTTATACATCTTTGTGTGGTCAGAGCAGTTTTATTGTATGGATTAACTGGCTTCTCCTACAAGGAGGGTTTGATTTACCCAATCATATTCTGACTTTCATGATAATAAACCCAAAGAGCTGTGTGGGTTGATGGCACCGGCTTTCCTTGTGTCCTGTTGAATATTTTCTTGACTCTTAGACCAGGACATGTATATTTGTATATTATTTATACGGTATGTTTGACATTATATCACAAGATTATTTGTTTAAAGTGATGAATGGTGAATTATGGTACTTGAAATTATTTTAGTTTATGTCATTTTTTGTATAAGGCTTTTATAAATTTAAGGTTTTTCAGTTGTCCTGATCTGACATTTTTGTCTTTTATCTCCTTTTTCTTTCCTATTTCATGTCGACAGCTCAGATAGTCTTATCGACAACGCAATAAGGTAAGCTTTATTACCCCGTTCACTCTCCTCCTCCCTCCTTTTACTCTCCCTCACTCAACTCATACACACACATCACACACACACACATTATAACAAGCAAACACAGCACATTTAGGTCTATTAAAACACACCATCATACTATCCTTCTTTTTGGCTCATCAGCTGAAACAATAAACTTACCGTGATGCTGTGAAAACAGCCCCATGCCGCTTTTCCTACCAACTAATCTCTAATGGTTTCTTCTTCCTCTAGTATCGCCATAGCTACCAAAGAGAACATCACATTTCAGCGTGGGATGCTGAAGTCCATTCAAACCAGGGTCACAACTTTGGCCAGTATCCTTTAATCATTTGTCCTCCTTTTCTCTTATATTCACCTTCTTTACGTTGTTTTTTCTCTTAAGCTGGTATGACAGTAGGTTCAACAGTAGACTTTGACCGTTAGGCTTTATTTGTTCCTCTTCCTGTTTGTGTTAAGAGCTCAGCCGATGTATTTGCCCTGCTGCTTTCTGTCTCTTGCTCACTGTAAGGAAGGGAAGGCCGACTTGGACCTTAATTATTTTCCTTCACCCCACTTCCCCTCCCCTCAGATCGTTTCCCCGCCATCAACAGTCTCGTCCAGAAAATCAATTTGCGCAAGAGGCGGGACTCTTTAATTCTAGGCGGGGTGATAGGCGTCTGCACCATTCTCCTGTTGCTCTACACTTTCCACTGATTCGCAGTTCAACTGACCATTACTTTCTTCAAAAAGGAACAGAATATATTCATTGTATCTCAAGGTTTTTAAAAAATATGTTAATATTCTAATTTACTCTCCTTTAAAAAAAACTGTTTAAATAGTTAAGAAAGAATTTTATTTTGAAAATAAAAATATATCACTAAAAAAGTCTTAATTGAAATCCATTGAACTGACTGGAGAGTTTATTTATTTTCTGATTAATGATGTAACATGTCCATCTTTGGAGTTGTATATTGCTGGTTATATCCTATTGTAATGTTAACTCTTTATAAAATCTTTATGAAATTTGTTAAATGTTGATGTCATACTTCTTTATATAGTATCAGCGGCGCCTAATAAAATAAAGGTGATGGGCTCACTGTCAAGTTTGTCATGCTCATTCAAGTTTATTTCCGACATGCAAGAACTATGGCACAGTAAACCAGTCATACAGTATAAATGTATAAACACCAACATCAGAGTGCCATGAACAGTGCATACAGGGAGAACAACCCCATTCATATCTTGCAGTATAATGTAAACGTAATGAGATTTAGAGATCCAGGCAGTTCAGTAGAGTCCAATCAGTTTATCATAGTAGCACGCAAAGCAAGGTATCACACTACGTCTGCAGCAGGGCGTCGTTCAAATATACGTACAGGAGGATTTAAACTTGATGTAAACAGTGTATGAAATCGGTATATACATCTTCCCACAGTCAGTCAGTACTTTGATGCAATAGGTTTAAGAGAAACAGGGCAGGCAGTGGCGGCATTACAGACTAGAGATGCACTGATGCCTTTTGTTTTTGTCTGACAACAAGAGGGTTTAAGGATTTATCTTCACATCACCTACAAATCTTACTATATGTGTTGTTGTTTTTAATCGATTGTTCTATCTTCTTTTTGGTCTTTAGGAAATCCATTTATCTAATGATGTCTTTTTATAATTTACAAATGACAGAGCCATCCAGTTGTCTGTGTGTCAGACAGGTTTGTACCTCAGTGCACCAATAGTTTGGACTATGAGTAGTTACACTTTTTCCTCAGCATGTGCTGTCTGATGATCCAACACTACAGCCTTCATTTTTCTTTCCTTTGTTCCTGAGTTTGTGGGCTTATTGAAAACGAGTGTTGCTGTGAAAAAGAGAAACCACCTGCGACTTCTTTCCTTTTTTTTCTTCTTTCTTTCGTCCATAGCAGTAAAAGCAATAAGTTGTACACTAGAGTCTCTTCAGCTTTTGTGCTTATTTTCATCCTCAAAACGATGTTCCTCCACCTCTCCTCTGTGCAAATTTCAGAAGTGAAATGTCACTCCTTCCCATCCCACGTTTCACTTCTGGATCTCTGAGAGGCAGAGAAAAAAAGACATTCAGATACACACCTTTTACACTTTGACTGGGTTTGATTTATGTATTTCTTCCCTACCTATTGTAAGCACTATGAAGATGATGACAGCCACACCCAGCAACATCGCCAGACAGCTGAGCAGCATAGACAGACGCCCGTACTTCCTTGCTCCTTCAATGTCTCCTGTATGGAGAACAGACCTCGACTGATGGGAAAGGAAAAGGAAGGAGGTGATCAACAATTAATTATTTAATCGCAACAGCAGCAAAAACACCTGTTAGAAAAGTTGACAACTGCATTTAGAATGAACTCAAGCATCTAAAGCACAGACAGACAGATAATAATAATAATACTCTGCATTGTTTTGAACAAAATGAAAGCTGTATATTAATGTAACACTCACCACATTCGCATACCACAAGGCACATATGTTGAGCGGCACGGCGGGGCAGAAGCAGGACAGCACGGCGAGCCAGAGGTAACTCGGCGGCACGGAGCCGGGCGGCACCGGGGAGGGCAGCGGGCCCAGGCTGAGCCGGGACAGGGATCTGGGTGGGGTCGACAGGTACCCGATGGAACCCGACTTCAACGGCGATCTGTGTCCGTTCTGTTCCGCATCCAGGGACCGGACGCTCCCTCTGATGTTGAGGGAGAAGGAGTCGGACGGCTTGACGTTGCTCTGCCCGGTGGGCTCGGTGGTCGCAGCGCTCAGCAGCTTCTCGGTGTCCTGGAAATCGGTGGGATTGGAAACGTCCCTCTCGCCGAGCGCGCTTTTCCCAAAGGCAGCATCCGTGTTGATAGCCATCACTGAAAGATACGAGATCTCCAAGACCTACTGTCTGTCTGAGCGAGCCGCTTCCCTGTGGATGGAGATGCTGAAGAGCAGTCCTTCAGATGTTCTCCATAGGGGGTCATTAGATTAAATATATTCAATTCAGAGAGCCCAATACCTTCAAGGCAACCTATTTAATTAAGTAGTCTAACTCCATCAAACATTCTTATTGATGAGGGAGATGTTATTGATGTCTGAGTCCCTCTCGCGTTTAGTTGGCGTTGAGCGTCCGGACGCACTCCTCGCCTTTTACCCCTCCTCTATTATGTAGTGAGGTATTACCGCATCCCTTACATCTCCACAGCACAGACCCGGCGTCGGAGGCCTACTTATGTATCAGGAGAGGCGTGTGACAATGCAGAAACGGCAATTAAACCCCTTTAGAAGTGAACACGAGCGGTGCGTAAAAGCTTTCCATTTACGCACCGGGGGCATCAACTGGATCCGCATGGAGGACACCGCACCGTGCGACGGAGAGAGAGAGATGGAGAGGACGTCAAGTCTCTCAAAACATTACATTACATTACATTACAGTCATTTAGCAGACGCTTTTATCCAAAGCGACTTACAATCAGTAGTATATTACATATCATTCACCCATTCACACACTGATGACAGGCTACCATGCAAGGTGCCACCATCAGACTCTAACTAACATTCATCATCCAGTCCACACCGATGGCAAGCCTTCGGGAGCAACTTGGGGTTAAGTGTCTTGCCCAAGGACACATCGACTGCCGAAGCCGGGTATCGAACCACCGACTGATTGGAGAACTACCTTGCTCTCCACTCCGCCACAGCCGCCCGAAAACACGCACTTCAACCTATAGGTCCTCCTGTAAAATCTGCTATTTGTGCCTGGTTATTCAAACTTTACAAGATGCTCCACTTAAACATTCTCTTCCCTTTAATCTTTTCTTTGACAACAAATAATTGGTTATTAACCTAAGTCCATTAAGGCTTCAGTAAAAGTATTTGTAAGACACATGTAGTTAAGTAAAGATGCTCATAATGCAAGTAATAATAATGTTACAGTATAATAGTATTATTATTGATGCACTGATATTTAAGTAGCATTAGATTGTTGTAGCTGGTCAAGGTGGGGTCAAGGCGAAAGGTTGGGTTTAAAATAAAACAGTATGTCATACTTTATAGACTCTTTATATGTTTTGTAAAATATGAATGTATAGTGCAACAAGTGTAGTAAAAAGAACACTATTGCCATCTTAAATGTTGTGGTGTAGGAATATAAAGTTGCATAAAAGGATATACTCAAATACATATAAGTAGTTGTAATATAAGTGCCTCAACATATCACTTTGACTTTTGATGCTTCAGTGTTCTGATAATACTTTATGTACTTTTACTTAAGTACAATAGAATATTAATACTTATTCCACCACTTCCAATCAGAGACATTCATTTCATTAATGATAATTGAATCTAATTTTACTGAAATTATTTCCCAACATATTCAATATCATGTTAATCCACATTAGGTAGAAATAATCCTGTCTGCCTTAATTTCCCTCACTATTCTTCAGTGAAACAAGGCTACATGGCGCCCTAAATCATGTTTCAACCACAGTTTTGCAAAGATGATCACGCCATCTAGTGGTAATTTCCGGAAACTGCACCAAACACTGAAAATGTAGGTTAAAAAGTGCTCCAGTTTCAGATTATTTCCCTAATTTGTCCTTGTAATTTCTCAATAGTCAATGCAAACAAAATACTCAGACTACTATGTATTGAGTTTCCCGATGTTTCTTTATTTTTCTTGGCTGAATGCACAGCGCACTCGAAAATAACAACCATTTCATTTGACAAATGTGACATAGGGCTCTTTCATGAATAATTGACAACACAGAATTAAAAAACAAAATGCTTTCTTTATTTAACCAATTCAGTTTACAGTAATAGAGTTAATCAATTAACATGCTGCTAATGCCAAATAAATAAAGAAGAAGAAGAAGCATTGTAATGGATATTGGTGAGTTAAGTTATTATAGAATTAAGACTATTTTACATCCAATGCGTTAACACAAAACCTCCCTCAGTCTGGGAAAGTTGGTAGTTTGTGAGGGAATCCATTGAAGCAGCTGGTGATGCATTTAAGACCTCAAGAAAAAACTTTCATCCTCTGGTTTCACATCTTTAATGCAACAACAATCTAAATGGATTCATTCAGTCCTGACCAAATGTCATCTTGTTGACTTGTTAATGTGAGAATAAACACCACTTTCAGAAGTTAATGCATATCTGAGGACACTTTAACATTTAAAGAACATCTCAATTTGCTCTGATCTTTCTTGCTCCCCTTTAATGGGATCAGCAGGGACATAAAAGTATTGTATCTATTGTGTGCCTCTGTGTGTGTGTGTGTGTGTGTGTGTGTGTGTGTGTGTGTGTGTGTGTGTGTGTGTGTGTGTGTGTGTGTGTGTGTGTGTGTGTGTGTGTGTGTGTGTGTGTGTGTGTGTGTGTGTGTGTTTTGCTATTTTTGGAAAAGAGAGCCTTCAGTGCTGGTGAGAGTTTTATTGTTCACACTGTGCAGTTTTGTCCACAACAAAAAAAAACACAAAAGTCAGAGAAATATTTTGTTCTTCATTGTAAGACCCAAAACATCATATAGCGTAAGCAGGGTATTTTTAAGAAAAAGAACACAAAATAAACATTCTCTATTGCCTTTAATCAGATACACCTTACATGTGTTTATAAACACCGCTGGCTCAAATCTGGCCGGTCTGAGCGTGAGAAACACCTCCTTCCTCAGTCTTCTTCTCAACAACCCCCATCCGCTTCCTCTTCTGGACTCATCCGGGGCAGGGCTGACCAGAGCAGTTCTTCAGCTGGCAGCTTTAGCATGTGTATAGGAACATAAAGCTTGCCAGTGAAGAACTGCTGTGTGTCAGCCATTTGGAGCCAAGTGTGAGGGAGCTCTGGGAATCAGCCAGAGAGCGTGAGAGATTTCGAAACCAGACAGCCTGGAGAGACAAACGGCCGGCTTTCAGAGGCCCAAATGGCGACTCCTTCTCCTTCCTTTTCGGCTGCTTTAGGTTCATCACATTCCTGCAGAAGGAGAAGAAGAGATTGTTTTAACTTCCCCTATAAACTCCCTGCTCCGGTAGCGTGGGTATGAGGTGGCCTGCAGCCAGGCACACACGTACAGTAAGTGGGTGCAGTCGAGCCACAGATTGTTCGATCAGCTGTGAGTAAGTGGGTGAAATGAGCGGATATGTAAGAACGACTGGGGAGACGCACACAAGATCATGCCTCCGATTACCAGGAGGGATACACGCATCAGCTGCTCAGCTCTGCCTCTGCACGTTACACAGTGCCAGCGAGAGAAAAATCTTAGATATACTCTTATTATGATGTGCAAAATCCCAGGCCTGTCTCTTTCTTTCTTTCTTTCTTTTTTTTCCCAGTTACCGTGGTTACAAAAGCACGAGTGAGAGACGATGAAGAGGAGTAGACATCCTCTGCATGAAAGCAGAGATCTTGGAATCCTTTCAGAAATCATGAGAACTATTAGTTTTGAAGTCTTTATTAATAGAGTGAATGTTCTGGTGTTCACCAGAGAGTAAACATGTAGCTACACCTGTTCTCTACATGTTGAAGCCTGTAAGTAGGCCAAAACGCACTTTGCATGAGTCCGACTAAGTTGCAAGTTTAAATGTGAAACAATAGAAAAGCTACTTGTGGCTAGTAGAATAGCATAGCTAGGTTCTAGCTGCTTAATCTGTAAATTACGGTAAAACTGAAATTAAAATTAAGACGTTAGAAAAGATAATAAATACATATACATTGAACTGTGTCTAAATTAAAGCCACTATATGTATAATTATTAGCCAGTTTAAGACCAAATACCTGTAAAACTAATGACATCCATCAGCTGTACTTGGTGCTATGCTAACTAGCGAATGTTAGTATTCTAACACACTAAACTAATCTGCAACCTAACCAGTAAAATTTCTCTGTGAGGTAAATGTAGTACAACAAAGTTGTCCTCTGAAGTAGAAGTACACAGTGAGTAGTACACAGTTGAGTTGCAAGGGCTTTGAGGGTCTTTTGTAACTTATTTTGGGCTACAATGAGTTAGTATAACAGCATAAATCAATCATTTTTATATCTAAATATCATAATAAATCTATAGCCATTAGAGGCCCTTTTAGTTTGGGGCCCCAGGAAGTTGCTTAACGGTAAAATCTGACCCTGTTATTTGCTAAAACACAAATTTGACCAAACCAAAAGCTATAGCAGGTCTGCGCTTTTCTTGCCCGCAAAGAATTTAATCTTGTGGTGATCTTGAGATATTGAGGACACGCTCCACTTCATCTGGATGACGATGAGTAACACATGCTGTACATTCCTCCAGTAAGGAGAACCAGAATAATCTCAGGTATTTGAGTGTCCCACGGCCAGTAGACTGTGCACAGTGGGGGGGGGGTGGGGTGGGGGGGGGTTGGGGGAGGTCAACAGTACTTATGAACATTTTACAGACATCGCTGCAGGGACAATCTGTTTGTCACACACTTAGTTTGGATTTGACTTCAGAATCCCCCTGAGAGAACCAGAGTCGTTTCTATTTACACATATACCTGTGATCAATATGAAAAATACATGGGTTGTACACGGGAAATAAAACACTTATAACATTTTCCTCGTGACATGACAAATGTCAGTATGAGTCAGCATGCAGAGGCCTGTTCTGACTTGTGACTCACTGACAAACAAATCCATAGTCAAATCTACTACTCCTTTTTTTCTTCTCTTTTTTTTCTTTTTTTAAAGCAAGGTCTAATTAATCTTCTACAATCAAGTGTTAGTTTAGTGAGTCCTGTCACTGATTACTGGAATACAAAATGGCACTCATTAGTTCCAATGATCTCTCTCCTCTTTCAGGATTCTGCAGGCAAAGCTGAGGCTCGTTAGCCAAATGTGGTGGTACCTCCTCTTGAAGCCAGCAGGCTCTCTCGTGTGTCACCAAATCTCCAGTATTTAGTTAGTTTGACCTTTTGCTGCTTTACTCTACATATGCAGCCGACCTCCACACCCCATGCTTATCTTTTGTAAATAATTAAGTTTGTTTAATTAAAAGGCAATGTTCATTGGCACTTAAACTTGGCTGGTGCCACACACCTTGAGACGCTTTTTGCCAGTTGCTCACTAGTGCATACGGCTCAAGTGCGATAAGGTTTTGCGTCTTCCTGGTTTACTTCCTCCTAAGTGCCTCAATCCACAATGTCATGCTAGCGTAAGGGTTTAAACAGTTTTACAAATATTAAAATTCATTAAACAAAAGAGTAAAATATTGACTTTTAGTGCCACTCAAAGGGTCCGGTTGTCAGTATGTTGTAAACAGAAATTTGTAATGGTGGTCTATGAGGGAAACAGGATTTTTGCAGTAAAATGGTTGGCCACAAGGAAACAAGGCCAGAACGCCTTGGTGAGGCTTTACTTAGACCCCGGGGATGATATGAGCTAATTGCTAATGTTATATAAGAAGTGATGTGAAAGACACGCATATACAGTGTCCGATAGGATGCGTGCCGGATCTGATTTGATTTATTTGCTGTGTAATGTTTCTTCAGACTCAGACTACTAAATGCCAATGTCAACTTGCTCGCCGTGTAGTGTACGTTGCCAAAAAAGTTGATCTTTAGCAACAAAAAAAAAGCCATCATTCAACCTATCAGTACCACAAAGTGGACCACCACCCTCCTCCAACCTCACAGGCCGGCCCTACACACACGCTCCTGCTGGCGTTGGTCTGAATGAATTCAGGGAGGAGGACGTACAGTACAAGTCCTCGGGGCCACAGAGAGGAGCGCTGACAGTCATAACTGTGGACTACGGCTGCCACAACCACAAACTGAATAAGTTATTTGTTCCATGGCGTGCCACTCCTTCCACAAACAGTGACTCTGTATCTTTATGTTCACAATGACGGGCAGTGTGGAGCCCCTGACTCTTTTGCTGTGCCACTCTTTCCCACATCCCTTCTTCTTCCTCTTCTTCTTCTTCTTTTGGGGGCTTTCCTGTCTTGTCTGTCCTCTCCACCCCCCCCCCCTCTCTCTCTCTCTCTCTCTCTTGGTCAGATCAGACTGTCCTGCATTCCTTACATTCCAGCTGCGTATGTTAAAAATTCCACCCGGCTGCTGTGGGCTCAAACAGTCTCTTCCACTCCTCCTTTTCCATCCCGCTATCCTTCACCCGTCTCCTCTCTACCAACCCGTATACATCTGGTCTGCACCGGACAAGGCAGACGTGGCTCCACCGTCAGGTTCACCCTCACCTCCCCTCTGCCTTTAATCTTATTCTACCTCCTTCTCCTTCTCTTTCTTTCTCCGGCCTTATCCGAGCGAGGGAGTCAGACTGAGCCCATTGACGGCCAGTATGGAAGGCCTTGAGACAGGCTTTTATACACGGGGTAACGGTGTAAAAGGAGATAACACACAGTCTGATACACAAAAGACTGAGCTTATCTGGGACGTGCATTCTCTGCCACAACAGGGAGGGTAAGAAAAGGGAAAGACCCACCGGAGTGGAGCGGGCAGGATGTGCGTGTAGAAGAGAACCAGGTATGATAGTGTGCGAACAGGAGGGTGTGAATGAATCATGTACAATACAATAAGGGATTATTGACTTTATTGAGCCTTAGCTGGAAGCGCAAGAGCATATTTATTTATCTATAGAGCTGGAATATTACGGGAAAAGGTGAATAATAAAAGACAGATGAGATGTAAAAAATGTAGAAGCAGCGCACTTCTGTTAAAGATAGAGAACAGAAAACAAAAATGGCAGTTATGACGCAGAGTGGGTTAAACCTCTCTCCGTGCTAAGAGCCCACTCATACCACCTTTATATATTTCGGGTCATGCTGTTGTGTGGAAATCTTTAAAAAGACGACAAAAGATACGGTGCCGCAATTGTCTGACCTTCAGCGATGAAACTGAGCAAGGAAATATGCGAAGAATTGCAGAAGTATCACATGAAATGGCAAGAGTTGCAGATTTGCATTCTGCTGCTGCGGCTCTGTGAATGGAAACATGATAATTAAACGTTTTACATATATTACTCCAGGTGCATTCCTCTGCTGTGGGTGTGGCCCGGGGTTGGAGAACATTTACTGCCCCAGATTGTAGTCTGCAATATAGACTGATCATTTTAGACTGGGAATTGGGACAAAGACAGGCAAAGGGCGGTGGCTTTGGCAGCGCACTGATCATAGTGCAGGGAGCCTCTTCTTATACTCTGCTGCTGGCTGTTTGCAGGACTTAAAGGCTATCTGACTTCAACCCTGAGATTAGTACAAATAAAAGGGTGTAGGTTGTTTTACTTGCTCAGAGTAACAGATGAATGCCATTCTGAATTCTGAATTCATGACATCCTTGGAGATGGTAATGTGCGGTATGAGGCCCGTAAGCCAGTCCTCGGGCAGTATGTGCCATTTAGTTTGAAAGAACTGGATCCCCCCCCCCTAAATAAACCTTCATAACACATCCCTTCTTGCCCCATCCTCCCTTGACAAGGCACGCAATAGGAATGAAGGGTGTAGCCCAAGTTGAGCAAGATGGCTACACTTCTGCAAATGTAGGCAATAAAACAGCACAGGGGAGAGGTTTCATATTTTGCCTGGATGCTGGGTAAACCGCACAGTTAGTGAAGATGAGTTGATTTTAAATTGACACCCTGTAATTGCCATGTGATCCTCATTGACAAGGCGGCTTATGTCACACTCCGGGTTGCAATGGCACAAATGCAGCTCGTGACACAGCCTATTGCGCATTCCTATCAGCGCACTGAACTCTGCCTGTACAATTATGTAAGACAGGCTCCATCGTACACTACAGTAAGCTTTCCCCTCCTGACCATTATCTCAGGGGAAGGTTACTTATACGTTACTGCACATTGCTTTTAAAAGGTTTTATAGAAGTGTAAAAGACTGTAAAGAAATTGTATATAAATGAGTTAAGGGGACATTGAGGCTTAAATACTTTGTTCCATCACCAACATTATATTTCACTGGTCCTCACTAACATAATATACTTGTGTTCGTCTTTCATTTGAAGAGAGAGCTGCCAGATGACTGCTGCTGTCACTGCGTTTCTGAGGAATGACTCGGCCCTAGTTATCTTCCTGATTTTCACCTATCCCCCACTTGAGCACAGGCTTTTTCCTTGGCCTATAATGAACTCAGCACATTTTAAAGGGGCTTTGAACGCTGACACTTTTCTGACACGTTTGAACGACATGAATGCAGATTTCTCACTTCAGCCTATAATACAACATTTGACTTGTTACATGCTCACAAATGACTAAAGGAATTTTCTGGAAGTTAATGTAATAAGACGTCTGTAAATCTTTAAGCACTGATACAATGATGCCTGTGTGTCTTTGCCGGCTTTTCACTTCCTTTCTGTGTTCCTTTAGACATAATTCTGACTTTTTAAGCACATTTCAAGCCTCCCTTTAGCTGCTATCAGCCTGCATGTGCAGATACTCCGTGCAGAATATTAACAAAGTCTCACTGGGTCAATCATCTAAATGTTGATTAAATATTTCAAAGAGCTGGGAGGTTGTGGCCAAATCTCTTTAATCTCAAATCTCAAAAATTCATACCAGGTCCTCTGTGTCAGTGGGCCTGGACGATATGATACATGACACATAGACAGGCCTTAAGCCAGAACTCCTATAACACCCATTATATATATATATATATATATATATATCCTCCACAATCTGTCGACGCAAATGTATGCAGAAAGCAGAAATCAGACCTTAAGAGGTGGATTTTACTTGAATAATGTTCAGGACTGGTTTCCCAGTTGCCGTCTCAACGCAAACTGGGTCTTCACGCCGCCACAGGCTAAATGAGACTCACAGGAAGAAGCGTTTAGCCAGCAGAAAAACACAGACAGACAGACAGACAGACAGACAGACAGACAGACTCACGGACAGTAAATGCGCCCCACCTTGACCACCGGCCGGGTCGCTCCTGCTCGGCCAACCCATCCGGACGGGCCGGCGGAGTTCGGGCTGCCTCGCCCGCTGCTCCGGCGGAGTCCTGGACCTTCACCAGGGTGTGTCGGTGCCTGTTTGCTTGCTTGACATCCACGGAATAAAACTGCTTGGCTGCATTTATATATAGGTATATATATATATATATATATATATATATATATGTATATATCTATATATCTCTATATATATAGATATATAGATATATACCTATATATCTATATATCTGCTGGTAGGGAGCCTACTTTTCCTAGCAGCGCAGCAGCAGTTGAGAAGGCAGCGCAGGACTTCAGCCCCTTTTACACAACTCCTGCCCCAGTCCCTCTCTCTCTCTCTCTCTCTCTCTCTTCCTCATTCTCTCCCTCATTCTCTCCTCTCTCTCTCTCTCTCTCTCTCTCACACACAAATACACACACTCCCAGCTCAGACTCACACCGGCTTCCCACTCCGATCAGCTGGCAGCGTAATGACGTAGCAGCCACAAGAAGCGGGCGTCAGAATCTGCACGGATCTGACGTGTCCACGCTGCGTGCAGCCCAAAGTCGGCAGCAGATTGACCTAATAATAATAATAATAATAATAATAATAATAATAATAATAATAATAATAATAATAATAATAATAATAATAATAATAATAATAATTAGCAGCTCAGGGTGTTTTTAAAGTTTCAATTCAAATATCTTGAAAAAATGACTTTATGAGGACAAGAAGCATGACCAAAGGATTCTGGGGGTTTTAAGAGTATAGCATCAGAGAAATATTAAATATTGTTTGGTCATTTGTATCTGTGTATATGAACAGATTTATTTATAGTGTATGAAGATTTATTAATTGAATAAAGATAGACTAGAAAAAGCTCATGGCTATACATTGAGTCTGACCAAAAAGAGTGTCTCAGATTGAGCTCACTCATTAAAAGGGAGATAAAGTTCCTCTTATAATAACTATGTAAAGTTTGCTAACATCAGTAAATGTTAGCCACCATTAGCTACTGGTCATACCAGACCAAGTAAGGCTGTATAGCAACAAAATCCCTGTGAACTGATTCATTTCATTACTCATGAACTGAACTCATTTTTTGGGGAAGTTACATAGCCTCCCTTCAAGGGTAGAAGCCCTCTGTGTCAAAATGTTTTTTTAAGGGTTCCAATATTTCCGTTTTGTGCTTACATTTTTCATATATTAATTTGTTTCATTCATTTTAGCAGATCATGTGCTCATCCTGGCCTCAAAGTAGATTCATGAAGCCATGTTCAGAAACCCTGGATGAGGTCAACATCCGTGGTCGACGTTACATGTGCAGCTTAAATGCTACTCTGCTTCTGATTTAGCTGTGTTGAAAGTCTCGGGTAGAAGTAAAATCATGTAATGTCAACATTTAATAGATGCAGGATGAGTTTTCTGACAAAGCAGCTGTTAAGTTTTCAGTTTGAACCGGGCAACTTATCACACAAACATTGTGCTGTGTTAAGACAGCAAAGGAGTCTGCAAACTGCCTCCGGAAAGATCATCAGGTCAAGATGAACGTGTTGACACTCAGATGAAAAACAGTCACACACAGGCCAGTACCGTTTGTTCTGTCGCTCTCTCACCTGTGAACCTGTGCTTTTCACGCTGTAGCTTTAAGGGTGCTGCAGTTTGAGAAGCTGCTTCTTTACTGTCACCTGACACACAGAGCTCACACAGCAAATCCTCCTAAGACCAAACCAAAGCTGCTGACTCATTCCCCTACCTGTTTTATAACAACTTTATAGATTTTTTTTGTCACCTAATATAAGAGATTTTGAATATGATTAAGTTAAAAAAACATCAGTCTGATGGATGTGGATGCTGTTTCTGTGAAAATGTCAATCACTCCATCGCTAGTGTGGTATATTTTCAGGTCTTGCACAATACAGCGAAGGCCACACGTGTCTTTGTCTTAGATAAGACGCAGATGTGCAGGATACCAGGGTCCAAAGGGCAAATGTGTAGAATGACGGAGCCCCATACATGGTCTGGACTTCAGCCCAAATGTGATTAACATGTACCCTATATAAGGAGGTGTGAGAGCCCGAAAGGCAGGACTCTCACATTCGACTCGAGACCTCCGGGCGCTCTAGACGTCCGTCATGACATGTGTTGCTTGTTTGTAATAAACTTTATTATACCAGCAAGAACAGTGTCCGCGGAGCATCCTTCCTCATCACTTCAACAGCACTGTCGCATGAAAGATACGACACTAGCTAACCTTCATTGCTGTCTGATTCAGCCACAATGTCCTGTTCAGGCATTTGCGGAGGTGGACGTCATTATGAATCATTGATCATCATCATAACACTAATAGGCAACAGTATGTAGGATCAGGACGGAAAATATAAGACAGACAATTTATCATGTCAGTGTTGTTTGGTATGCGTGACTTATTGTGTCTAAAAATGTGCCCTTAGCTTTCTTTCACATAGCCTGTGGTAAATGGCTGTGGTAAAATATATTTACTAATTTGGTGTAATGTAAGCCTAAAGAATTAAATGTAAATTAGCGTTTTTTACACACAATAACCGGCTTCACCATGTAAGATGATCTACCTGCTCTCTGAAGAGTATATGTCCTTACTGCTAGAGTGACTGTAGGTTTACGTAAGGTTAAACCCATAGACTAAACCACCTCTTGTAAAACATTCACCCTGATTGGATTAACATTTCTAAGGCTTTTATGTACAAGTTCCCCTCCAAAAAAACTCTAATTTGGCTTGTTTGCAAAAGCTATTGTTGAAAATGTTGTTACAAGCAGTTGCCAGAGCACTTAAGATGTGTGTGTGTGTGTGTGTGTGTGTGTGTGTGTGTGTGTGTGTGTGTGTGTGTGTGTGTGTGTGTGTGTGTGTGTGTGTGTGTGTGTGTGTGTGTGTGTGTGTGTACTGATTTCTGCACCAGATGGAGCAGCCTGTGAGTCACAGCTCCCCCGTCACACCAGCCGTGACTTGCAAGGGGCATAGTTTAAAACACATGAAAACTGAACTGTGGGTCAAAGGTTGTGTGAAGAGTGAAAATAGGTTTAAATGTGTTTCGTGTTTGTTGTGTATACATATGTGAAATATGATTTTGTTTCTGTGATATTTTGTCATTTTTACAGTAAGAAAAGGTCCAAAAAATCACCTGTGTTATCTCTGCATCTGACTGTGAACTTTGTCACCACTGCACAGACATATGTTACGTGTTCTCTCTGACTCAGTATCATGATTTACTTATTCTTCCTGTAATTCTTACTGGAAGAGCTCAGATATGTGGGGTGGAAATGCAGAAGCAGGACATACTTGTTTTGAGCTCAGAGGTTGAGACTATTCGTAGCGCTGCTGGGTTTTATTAGCACACAGAACACAGCATCCAAGTTTAGCTTCCTAATTCTTAGAAGGTTACATTGTGTGTAATATACTTTAAAAGAGAAAGAAAGTGCGTCCAATGGCCAGATTTTTAAACTGAATAAACTCAGTGGTGTGTGTGTTTGTTTCTGTGTGAACCTGCATGTGACTTCGTACTGAGGAACCAGTAAGGGGACTGGATTCTATGGGACAGGAATAGGATGGAAACTCCCCGGGAAATACCAGGCTGCGAGCTGTGGATGTTGTCAGAGGCAACATATAAAAAAACCCATGCAGCGATTTAAAAGGACATGCTTTCACAAATAATAGTTCCTTGAACATTAGTAACACACATTGGCACTCAGCTTTTCTGTCACTTAAACAAATACTGATTTGTTAATGTGGTTAAGTGGAAATTATTTTTATTATTTTGATGCAGATATAAAGATTCTCATAATAATAAAAAAATGTCCGTAGATTAAAAATTGCATCAACAGTACAATATTTAACAAAACTTCCTAAAATGACAGTGGTATTTTTGCCAGAAAATTGCCTTTAGAGCTGCAATAATCAATATTTCTATTATCATGGATCAGGTTACTTGTATGCGAAAAAAGGGCTGCTTGTAGGGACAAACCCAGATAATTCTTCGTGAAACGACTTCACGCTTCGCCTCAGCACTACAGAGCTTTACTTTACTGTTTTGGTTCACTTTCACTGCTCTTATTGTTTTCGTCTGCAGCAGTTTCGCTGTTTACAGAGAAAAAACACACTGCACCTGCTAAGCACCAAACATCAGACAGACACAGTCAGCAACTAGCAGATGGACATAGTGGAACATTTAGCAATCAAAGAGCCAAATATTTCCCTCAGGACTTGGTGGACCAAAATAGAGCGAAAAGAAGAGTGAATATTGGAGTTCAATTCATCAGGTGTCCAGAAACATAACTAAATGAATGCTAATGTTGCTTTTAGAGCTGGTTTTTGCTGCACCCATGTGGCCAACAAATCAATTTTTGCAGGTTTGAATATGGCTTGAGGGAGAATATGGAACCTAAACCAGTAAACAGTGAACTCACTTTGTTATGTCAGTAACACAATATTTATTAAACGATAGCTAACATTAGCCACCATAGGTGACTGATCATACCAGACCAAGTATGCTATGGCTGTTTCAAGTGTAGTAAATTGAGCTATAGTGCATTTTTTATTGCTTAGGATTTTGCATCTTTATTTGAAAAATAAAATTGTATTGTTTCTTATTTTGTAAGTTACATAGTCTAATTTTGAACCTTTGCAGACCCTAACTGATTCACTCAGAAGTATTTTTTCATTAGAATAATAAAAAAGAATAGAAGCTAAATATAATATAATATTTTAACTTGTGGTCTGCAATTATCTCTTCCTCTTCCTTTATTATTGTGGCTTCATTTCAAGGTCAGCCTTCTTCTGTCCAGCTCACTCAAAGAACTCATCAATGACTGAAGGACCACTGCCCAAATGTAACCAAGGCCTTAAAACAAGTTAGATCAACAGCTCTCACACTGCTCTGCTTTCAAATGATGATCATGTGCGCTTGCTTGTATTGAGATTGTATTGCACCCTGACGACAAGAAGCATGCAGTTTAAATTTTCAGTTCGGGCGGATCAGGTGTCTTTGGTGTCCACTAGGGGGCTTCATTGTCTGTTGAGTGGTCCCAAATGTGGGGGACCTAAACATCACTTGTTATTTATCCCCAGTTACTGACGACCAACCTAGATCAAGCTCACTAACAAGAAAACCAGAAAGCATAGATTAGAAAAATATTCAAAGGAAAGACAAAAGGATGAGATGAGGACTCACATCCATCCTTTTAGACTCAAAATTACGAAATACGAACACATAATGGACAACATATTCTAGAAATATAAGATCCAACTGGATTAGAATTAGTCCAAAACTAATTTAATCAATCCAAGAAGTCTGAGGTGAGCCAGTGACTAATGACAATATGTACTTTATTACTATGACGAGTTACTACAATTCATCATGCTTTGTGATCATTTAGAAAAGTACATTACATTACATTACATTACAGTCATTTAGCAGACGCTTTTATCCAAAGCGACTTACAATAAGTGTATTCAACATAGGTATTCAAGCATGCATCTCCTTTCTTAAACAAGCATCTAAAAGCATAAACCAGAAAGTAGCAAAAGTATAGTGCAGAAGCAAATTACTACGAAAGTGCAACAAACTAATACAAATAAATTAAAAAAAAACATTTTATTTGTATGCACTGATTGCAATTGGAGTAGTACTAAATTGTTCTATAGATATCCCATAGCAGTGTCAAATGTTAAAGGCTATATAGAGCTACAATAATGTGAAATGTTTTGTTTCCATCTTTCTATAATAAGCATTGTTGTCACCGTCTTTTCTGTAAATATACATCTGTGGATTGTGACTTTTGTTCATGTGGTTGTCCGGTTTAAATAAGGACTTCGTGGCGCAACGGTAGAGCGTCTGACTCCAGATCAGAAGGTTGCGTGTTCAAATCACGTCGGGGTCAAACCTTTGCTGAAACGTGTAATGAAATGTAGACTCTAAATTAGATAAGCGCTTTCTTATAAAACGTTATCCGTGATATGCAAATCGTTTGCGGTTCATTCACATTCCCAGTACTCCCAGTAGTTTGTTACCGAACGCGTCAGCGGGCCGGCCGTAAAGAAGGTGTGTCCTGTCGTCATGGAGACGCGTCTCACACAGTGAAGCGTGATTGTGGAGACGCGTGTCCCGGAACAACGTCCTCACATCAGAGGTGTTTAGCGATGCAGCGTCCTGCAGTTTCCTCCACGTTCAGCCTTTTTCTGCAACATACAGACGCGTTTCATGCCACGGTAGATAAAGCAGCTTCACTCGGACTAAAGCTGCCGATACTCGCTGAAACAGCCCCGAGACTTGTGAGTAAACGAGGATTTCCAGGTCTCTGTGCTTTGCATTCGTCTTAAAGACGTACTGTACATTTAATCTGAGAAACACAGCCCTGTGTGTCCAGACTACATCATGCCAGAAGATAAAAACTGTAAGCCTCTGCAGCCTCCGAGGAGCTCTGACAATAAGAAGAAGAACAAGAAGAAGAAAAGGAAGAAAGTACCTGCTTCAACCACAGAAAACACAGGTAAACAAAGTCTGTCGTGTAGGAAAAAGTATTTAGAGCCATTTGTTACAAGTAGCACTACACTTATTGTATATAATAATAACACAATACAAGTAAAAGTCCTGCATTCAAAATAAAACATGAAATATGAAAGCATTCTCAGACAAATCATATTAATTACAGTACCAGTCAAAAGTTTGGACACACCTTCTCATTCAACTACTTTGAAGAATCTAAAATATAAAACATATTCTGGTTTGTTGAGCATTTGTTTGTTTACCACATAATTCCATATGTGTTCCTTCATAGTTTGGATGTCTTCAATATTAATCTACAATGTAGAAAAAAATAAAAATAAAGAAAAACCATTGAATGAGAAGGTGTGTCCAAACTTTTGACTGGTACTTTATATACTTATAGATTTAAAAGTAAAAGTACTAATTGTGAAGTAAAAGGGCCACAGTCAATTTGACATTGTCTTACTGCTTTAATTATTGCTAATGCATTACTGGTCACCTGTGTTGTATGTGGTTGAGGTGGAGCTTATTTTAAATAATTTAATTCAGAGTTGGGTAGTTTATTCTGTAACAATGCATCGTATTTTATAACCAATGTTCAGTATAATAAAACCAGAGACTACAACTGTCAAACAGATGAAGTGGAGTAAAAAGCACATTAATTAAACCTTTTCTTGTTGCCTGTTAAATGGTCCATTAAAGTAGATTTTTTCTTTTCTTTGGAGAGCTGACAGAGATAGGGATCAACATCCTCTTGTAGTCCCCCTCACAGAAATTGAGGATTAAAAAATAGATTCGGGACTAGAGGCTTTGTTACAGTAAAGAAAATGTAATTATTGTGCCACATTCTTTATTAAACAGATTGTCTAAAAGCAGACCATGAAACAATGTTAATACACATAATGAAAAACCTTTTAACCCCAAAGTCTCTATCACAGCAGACATTTATAATTAGTCATACTACAGACTTCAGAAGCGTATCATCACTGTGGCAGATCAAACCAAGGTCACTGTAATTGTATACAATGTAAACACTAAAATAAGGATCATGTGGTGGTGGTGGTGGATTCCCTACAGGGTTGAATAGGTCAATAGAGAACAGGCCCCTGTGTCCTCACCACACTGTCCTATTACAGCTCATTACTGTAAACCAAGCCCCTTCCAGCTCCAGAGGGAGTCATTAGTAATCTAAACCCTCAGCTTTGTTCGGCAGTGAGCATGAGCCTACATATTTATGTTCCCCCCCCTACAGAGAAAACTCCAGCTGTATCTTTGCCCCCCGAGACCTCGCCTGTGTCCCTGCTGCCCCCACAGAGTCCAGGTCAGCCTCGAGGCCAGCTGCCCAAGATCAGAGCGTCAAGTAAAAAGAACGGGGAACGACTTGCTGGCAGCGGCCGGAGGAGTAAAAAACAACCCAAAGATTCACCAGCCCTGCTGGCAGTGACGAACAAAACCAGTGATGTCGTACAGCTCAGCACCCAGGCCAGGGAGAGCCTGAGGTGGGAGGGAGTGCTGGAGGACGCCCAGGCTGAGGAGAAGAGGCTGGAGCTGTACAGGGCCAACAGGCGGCAGCGTTACATCGCACAAAGAGACGCTCTGTTAAAAGAAACACAGAGTGCCTTGAGACAGACTATCCCTTAAGAGAGCAAAGAGATAAAAAAAGGCTTCGACTGAATCTGAACAACAGGAGTCATTACTGCATGTGAGCAAAGACTGAATTAAAGAAGCAAGTGAGAGCCTCATGATGGTCGTTTCAGGCTTTATTTATGGGCAGTTTAAAACAGATTTAAAAACAGTGAGCCACAGAGTGAAGATCTTTGGGTGCCGTTAAGAGGTTCCTCTGAAGAGAAACTAAGCATGTTGCCAATTCAATACCCTTAAAAAGCACTCGATAAAAATGCTTTCTCTGTCAGGTACAAATAGAAACACATATCCACAGTGCCTCTACTGTCCATGGAAGAGGACAAGATCTGCTCCTGGTCAAGGGACCTGTTAAAACCTAATAGAGGATTTGCACAGTTTACCATCTGATTCTAAATGAAGTAACACTTCCAGAAAGGACGCCATGAGATATTTTTTACCCCTTAAATTCAAAATATTGGTCAGCAGTTTTTCTTTTGTTTTAATGCAAAACTACCAAGAAAGACATCCACCAGAATTGGTGTGGAGTTTTTAAAGATTTAAATGGGTTTTCTGTGTTACTATGCTGTCACACAATCTATTAAGATGTGTTCGAAAGCTCAAACTATTAAGCACATTGGTTGACTTGCTGTACCAGTGATCTAACGTGCAAAGTCCTAAATCCAGCCATGGCTATACCCCTTTCTCATTTTACTTGTGTCTCTCTGCTCTATACCGTTCACTACGAAAGGCAATTCTAAGACACTTTTAAAAGGTAAATCTTAGTAAACAAATGTAAAATATATCTTAGAAACACTACCACTGCTGGGCGATAGATGGCAGATAAAATGTGACCCCTGAGTGAATCAGAGGCTCCAACACTGAAAAGTTAATGAATGAAAAGAGAGACAGAACTATTGTGCCTGAGATTTTGTTTTATGTATGAACAAATTCAAACAAAAAAGACAAAAAACTTTAAATGAAAATTACATCCCTGTTATTTCTCCCTGGGCATCAGGGTTCACTTTGCATTGATAACAAAGCTGTGACTAACAAGAGGACTGATATTCAGCATTGTGGCTGAGAGGAAAAGAACATCTGTCACTTAAAATTCTTCGGAGAACAAAGCTGATATATTTTCCTACCTCAAGAATACATGATATGCTATGCTAAATTACTTATTGTAACAATGTGTTTGGGTGCAAAGTAAGACTAAAGTTACTAAAGTAACAGAGTAATGCTGTAAATGAAATACTCAAAGAGATGTGAGGTTGCAATATTATTAGGGCAGTCAGTGTTCCCTACTGCGAGAGACATGAGAAGAGGGATGGAAATCATTTTACAATTGTCTTGAGTGAAAGAGTGAAAGGACATATATGATGATTTAGACCTGGAAAATATACATTTATGAATGTTGTTTAATATAATTGTCTGCATGAATGTGTTTAAGAACCTGCATTTGTCAGGTACTGAATTTGTTCAATTAACCCAAAAATACAAGTTTCATGTCTGGTTATTTTTCCCATTCATTATTTCTGAATTAATTATCCAGAACATATATTATATTATGATGTGTATCAATATTCTGATCATGATCCAAATGCTGCCGAAAAAAATCCTGAATAATTTCAAATACAATACAAGTTCAAATATAAGCCTTCAGTTCTAAAATATTACGACCTGTACCGGTCTTGAAAAGTCTGCATCAGTTGAATCCTGGATACAGTGAACCGAGGCGTGATGTTGACAGGAACGCAGAGTGAAGCTCAAAGTAAATGTGTAGGTGTGAAGTAAAGACAGTGATGGACCAGCACAGAGACAGAGAGGGGGGTTAGAGAGAAAAACGCAGCATTTCTTTTGTGAAGGTTTTGTCACACTGCATTTATGTGCTGTTTGTCGATGGCCTATTGTTCCCTGTTGGTGTGTTTTGTAACCGTTGCCCATTTCAGCATCTCTGATTCAAAGAGCTGAGCACTCCCCCTCTGTTTTTTATAATCCCCCCTCCGACTCACCAGCCGGGCCACGTACATATCCGCAGTGGGCACTAAGGCCACTGTACACTGCCTTTTAAAGATTAACAGCAGAGGAGATACTGAGGCATCTTAACTGTGATGTCTCTGGAGTGTCACTTAAGTATCCCTTGAGACATAAAGCCATCATATAAAATGAACAACTCTTAAGGAATAACAGAAGAATTTTTTTTTATATAAAAGAAGCCCTAAAAGCTGCATCTGTCTGAGGTATCTGTTGTTTGCATGGTGGAGTCCCCCTCGCCTGAACACTAAATGTATGACGCACAGTTTAAATCTTATGCTTCAACAGTGTAAATATAAACTTCACTGTGGATTGTGTGAAGTCTGTCTCTTCTGAATCAAACGCTTCAATCCGGGTCTCCAAACTCTCTGTCCTCTGTGAGAGAGGTGGCGACAAAGGGACAGATGAATGACGTTCTAGCTGCATGTCAACATTGTAAGGATGACGTGTTGAACACAAGATTAGAGGAGAGTCTGGATTGGGACAACTGCAGCCAGCTCAGGTCATCTGATCTGTAACGGAGAGGAGAAAGAGAGAACATGCCTTTACATTTACATTTGCATTTGAGTCACAGACCTAATGTTTTGGGCATGTGGGGTCAGTGGAAACACTGTTAGAGGTCCACGAACATTATAAGATGTTTGTTCCCCTGTGTCTGTTTGCTGTCAGTAAAACTCTCTACATATCCTAGCTAGTCATCCGTCATTCAGACAATGTTATTATCCAAAGATGGAAAGAAGGAAGAACAGAAAGGTTTTGCATACTCAGCCTCTTTCTTCGTGATGACTTTTCCTGCTACGAACCTCTCAGCCACCGCTGACACTGCCGGGTCAAAGTTTAGGCTTGCTGCCGCTATGACCTCATCATTCCTGCAGGTTACATTTTTTAACTTAATCAAACCTGCATATTTAAACATACATGCATTGACGGAGTTACATGTTTTTTGTCAACAACATCAGCTGTTTTTCTCAACTTACTTGATGTACAATGCCAGGAACTTCCTGTCCTCAAACGCTCCTTTCAACACAATGTCAGTGTATCCCTCCCCATAGCCTGCACACAAACAGAATAAAATCACGAGTTATATTTAATGGAGATGAGTGAAAAAATCTGTCAAGGTGGGATTCAGTGTCTATAGTTTGTGCACACAGTGAGTTTGTCACTGTTCTGTGCTCTGTTATTAAAGGGTCCAGTTAGCGAGTTAAGTGTTGACATAAATCTGAAAATACAAACATAAACGTCAATAACTTCAAACGATACTGTACATACTTCTTTTTTTTAATTAGGTCCAAACAATACTAAGACCAAACTATTTTCTTACATCTGACATCTGCACATTGTGTGTGTGTGTGTGTGTGTGTGTGTGTGTGTGTGTGTGTGTGTGTGTGTGTGTGTGTGTGTGTGTGTGTGTGTGTGTGTGTGTGTGTGTGTGTGTGTGTGTGTGTGTGTGTGTGTGTGTGCCCACCTGCATATCGGATGGTTTTACCCAGTAGGACGGTCCAGTAGAAAGGAACTGAGTTGAGTTCAGTTTGTTTGTTGAGCATGTTCAGAGCCGCTATCCTCCCTTAAAAACAATTGAATAAAGTTTTTACATTTAGCTGAACATAAAACTAAACATCATGTTGTCTTTTTAAATGTAAGCCACATTGTAAGTCTGTCGTCTGGGACTTTGTTACCACATCGACATTGTTACTACGTTACCATGTGCTTGTGCCATCTGCCAGTGTCCGATGTTGACCAGACGGTTCTTGGCCATTGCCAGAGGGAAGATGGCGAGGTCGCCCCCACAGAACACACTGGAGATGTTGGTGCGCATGTACTGTAAGAGAGAGATACTGTCATGTCTAGCCCAGGTTTCAGTAATTTCCTGTTTTATTTTGGTGAAGTAACTTTTGCGTCTTGTTTTAGACACTTCATTTCCTGCCCTTGTGTGTTTTCTCGCCTGTGTGATTGTCTGCCCCTGTCAGGATTTTTTTCACCTGTCCTTCATCCTCCCTGCTGTCACCTGTCTGTTGTTATCATCCTCATTTCACTGTATTTAGCCTGTGTGCTCTCCTTTGTCTGTGTCAGTTAATCTTTTCTGTTTTAGTGAGTGATCAAGCCTTTTGTTCCTATCGATCTCACAGTGTTTTTCTGATTAATCCTCTTAACCTTTACTCAGATCTTGCCTTTTGTGCTTACTTTTAAACCTTTGCCTTTTTCTGGACTACTTTCCCGTGTCTGTTTCTAACAGTGATAAATGCAGGCTGATAATTTACAACATAAGGATTCATGTGAGGAAGCGCATGTTTGTTAACACTACTGTTATGTTTGGGGTCCTGTAAAAGCTGTAAGAATCTGTGAGAAAGTAGATCTCAATAAACACAAGGTTTATAGAAGACTTGCGCTGCTATAATGTCATGTTTGTCTTGATTCCAGTTTTCAGTTATTTCCTGTTTTTAACCTGTGATAATTTGTTCTTGTTTTAGAAGCGATGAGAGGTTGTGTGTTGAGAATGAAGGCACAGAATGAGATCTAGATAATCAGGTGAACAGCTGCTTGTTTTCTCACCTTGTCGACTGTTACAAAGTTTTTTGAGTTCATCAGTATTTTGCTGCCTTGTAGGAACTCAGAGTTCGGTTTGATGCCTGGTGGAAGAAAAAAAGGGACAAAAGTGGTTGAGCATGTTTTGTAGGACTATTGTTAGTGTTGTTGAGCTGTTTATTGCTTTGAAACATCAAATTGATGTGCCGCAATAAGAAATATAACAGAAGTCATGTACAAAAAACTTTTTAAGTGGAAATTTGACATTTTGAGAAAAAAAACTAAAATGACGCATACATCTCCTTTTCTGTCAAGTAAATATGAAACTACAGCCAGCGACCGGTTAGCTTAGCTCAGCACAGAGGCTAGAAATAGGGTGAAGTGGCTAGCCCTCTCTGTCCAGAGTTAACAAAATCTGATTACATGTACCTCAAATGTAGTCACTGAATTAAGAAATACTGGTAATATAATCTACAATAGGCATTCTTTAAAGGTTGTAAGACATTTCACTGTTTTTATATGAACTGATCATGTATTCCAGGAATGTCTGATAATGTAAAGATGATTAAGAGTAATGATGTGAATGAGCACAACATGAATATAGAAGATGGAGATGTGAATAAATGTCTGCGTTGCACTCACCAATACCAACAATCAAAACATCTGCTGGGATAACTTTTCCACTTTTAAGCACAACCTCGTTCACCTTGAGGAAGAAAAGACAATGAGACAGAGGACAGGAGGAACCGAGAGTGTATTGATTTTGATATTTCTATCTTTACCGATGTTCGTCTGAAGTGATAAAACAAATTGACACAGTGTGTATTTTCCCACTTTACCTTGCCATCCACACCTTTGACCTCTGTGACGCTATCATTCATGTAGAATTTCACATTATTTTCTGACAGCATCTGCAGTAACAACAGAGTTTAAACTACAAGTAGCTGAAAAGAGAAATAATTTGGGGATATAATACTCTATAGGTCTCTCTCTTTCTCACCATCATGGTGACTTTTCCAATTTCACGACCCAGTGTGTTCTGGTACGGCAGCTCACTGCTGCCGATCACTGTGATGCTGGAGGCTTTGTCTATCAAATAAGATGCAACTTCCATACCTGAAAGCATAGTGTGTTAATGAAGGTGCGGTAGAGCATATCATGAAGTAGAGAACATTCAAATGGAAACAAAGTGTAAGGAGCCCAGAAAACTGTCAAAAAATACAACTAAATATATCAATAAATAATGCTGTTTTAAATTCTATTATGTATTACAATGAAGTGTGAAAAGAAATGTAAAGCTTTATACTTTTTTTTACCATTGCCCTAGTAAAACATGAACACACCCATCTCATTGGCACATACATGCAAGGAAAACAGAAAATGAAATGTGTGCTAGGATGCAAAAATCCAAACATTAAGGATTTAATGAAGAATAAGTAATTTAAAGGAAAGGTAAAAAGCTTGTATCATTTTTATTACTCTCTGTTAATGATTGACATCCATAAAACTGATGAATAAGAAACTCCTAATTTAACAAAAACTAGTCTTTTTCTACATTCTATTTTTATTTCCTACACATCGACAGTCCAGACAAATGTAAAAATATGTGCATATTTTGCACACTGCAAACACAGTACCGACAAAAGAGGTTCCCACGAGGACGACGTTGCAGCCCAGACATACTGAGTGTATTTGCCGGGCATCCTCTGGTGTCTCCAACATCCTGACATTGTCCAGCTTCATGCCGGGGACATCCAGACTCTTCGCTCTAAAGGACAGGCCATGACTCTGTTTATAAGCAATGCAGTGCAGTGTAGTGGTGCTCCAACAATGACAACTTTCCCTTTAAATGTACAGTTATCAAATCGGCTCTTGGTCATTGTTGATTTAGTTCAATAATTTGGCCAACATTGTTGCAATCAAGAGAAACATGTTGATCAATCTCAGGAGGATTTTCCAAGAGTAGAAGTACCAACCAGTTCAACCAAAAATATCTTGACATTCATCCATCGATCATATACAATAAAAATCATATTTTATCATATCTTATCTAATCTATACAAACAAAATTGGGAAGTACATTTTAAAGTCATAATATACTATCTTTAATATATTTTCCATTTTCCATAAGAATTACATTTTTTAAACAAGTGGGCACATTTATTGGTCATTCATTTTTGCATTTGAATGTGATTTGAATTGTCTAAATTCAACTAAATTATCGCACATTTGAGAGATAAGGGGTCCTGGGGGCCTCTTAAAGGCTCAGTCTGGCCCTGGTTTCAAATGAAACACTTGCACACATGCATACAGTGTATGTTTGTGTGTGTATTTGTTTGTACCTGCAGCCTGTTGAGATGAGAATCTGGTCATAGCTCTGAACTGAACCGTCGTCAAATGTGACTGTCTTCATGTCTGTGTCCACTGACAGGGCCTGTAATGTGTTGTACAGTTCAAAATACCCAAAGTATCAAATGTAAACTGTAGGCATGAGAAAGTTATTAAGGAGTTATGAAACAATACTAAGTAAGTGAGTAGACAGGAGATGGAGAAGGAACTCACTTCTTTCCGGAGCCACACCTCGATGTCGTGCTGATGGAAGAACTCCATCCTCCTGAGCAGAATACTATCGCTCTCCACATTCATCACCTACACGATGGGTGAATGTAGTCAATAAAAAAACACACACACTTATTCATCACCAAAATGTTGGTGTTCGTATCATGTCTTTTACTCCGCTGCACCTTGCTTAGTCGTGTTTTGTCGTAAGGTAAAAGGTTGTCTCTGGTGACCATGATGATTCTGCCGCCAAAGTTTTCCTGCCGCAGAGTCTCAGCGCAGATCAGCGACGCAGCTCCTGTAGGGAGAGGTAACACACTATCACACACACTGAGACAATGTACTACTGACATTTATTACATTATTTATTCATCTCTATTCCTGTATTTCACATACCTGTACATAGTAACTGTGTGTTTATATAGATTCACTCTATAGCAATTCCCAATGCTCATCTATGCAGTTCCAATGAAGCACCTCAACACAAGACAATGTACAATATATACCAGACTTGCATTCATTATATATATTTAGAGTTTGAGTATGGTATGTATTATTTCTTAATATTTATTTAAGATTCTAGTTATTCATTCTTATGAAAAGTTAAGAAGTAAAAAGGGCAATATTAATAATATAGCAGTTCTGCTCAGTAATAATAAATAACAAATAAATGCATTAATAACAGTAAGACTGCAACAAACATTTTCATCATTGTCTTGTTTTTTGCATTTAACTGATTAACTAATTACGGTATAAAATGTCAGGATATGTCTGTGAAAATTGCCCAGAGCTCATAGCTATGTCCTTTAATATCTTGTTTTGTCCAAACATCAATTGAAAACCCAAAGATGTTGAATTCACAACAATATAAAGCAGCAAATCTTCACATTTGAGAAGCTGGAACAAGAGAGTATCTGGCATTTTTGCTTAGAAAGTGATTTAAAATAGTTGCTGAATGATTTTATGTCAGTCCATTCAGCAACATACCCACACACAAACAGATTGGTCTCCACTCACCTCCTCCCAGCAGCAGAACAGTGTGAGTTACTCCTGCTACTGCAGCTCCCATACTCTTTATTCTTTTTTCCTGCTTGAGAGTCTGAACCATGTTGAAAACATTAACATCATATAATCTATCAACAGAAATAAGTATTTGCATGATAAAAAGGACATGTTATTAGTCACCTACAATAGATCTGAATGATGGAATTCATACAAGAATTATTGATTAGAGAATTATATTGCATTACAAAATTGAAATGTTGTTTATTTACATTCCAGTTTGCTTCTGTCTTGTCTTCAAATTTGTTCCAGTGACTGTGCAATTAAACTTATATCTACTTAAATGTCCCTATGCATTACAAAGCACATACTTTTTCTTTTTAATTGTAGTACCTTCTGCAGCAGCCCGTAAAAAGTCAGACTGTTGCATGCGGTATGCATTCATTTGGGACATACTACTTCATCATATAATTGCACCTTGAAATTTGACCCTCTTGCTCATACATTTTTGCCATACTGCATTTTACATACTATGTATGTATGGTTTTGGATTGCACAGCTTGTATAATTCTCAGCATATCTGCATATAGCTCAACCTCAGCAGAGAGCTAATTAGCAATATAAACTGACCTTTGAATTTTTATTTTATTTTGCAGTAATTTTAGGCAGTTATTTCGGTTAAATATTTTTTAATCCAACTAAATTGGTATATCCAACTAAATTGGGGTTTTAAAAGGGAGTTTTAATAGCAGTTCATGGTCGAAACTGAGGACTTGATCCACTTTAAGTGCAAATTGTCGAATTTATTGACTATAAACACTTCAAAAAAACTTCAATAAAATACCATATATTAGTACACACAAGCCCATTCAAAATATGTGTTAATGTAAACACTGAACAAAGTGAATTCACAATGACGTGATGAAACAAAAAACACCATGACATCAGCTAAAATAGAGAAGTTAACAGCATTCTTACCTTTTTGTTTACAGACACATACACTTTGCTGTTTTGAATTTTGACCTTCAAAAGAGAAGAAGACAAATTAAAATGATAGTAAAATGAGAGCAAATGTCCGTCTCTCTGTCTGTTTGTACCTTGTGGCAGGGTAAACAGTCCATGCCGGGGAACTCCTCCAGATCTCCTGTATGGACGTTGAAACAGGCGCCATGCCACGGGCAACGCACGGTATTGCCTGAAATAACCCCTGAACACACAGGAATACACACACACACATCATTTATATACATGTGCTGGTGTTAAGAAAGGAAGCAATAATTTAAGACAAACTATTCAAATGAAGAACACATTGAAATGCTGTATTTCCATGAAACTCAAACCCTGTCCATATATCAAACTGTAATGTGGACTACAGCTTTACATTAATCCTGTTTTATCTGCCTAAATGACAATTTATAGAGCTGAACGTTGAAGGCATCCCATCCTTATTGTCAGAAATTGACCAATTAGGCACAATATTAAAATCTGTGCAAATGAAACATACTTATGCGGCATATAAACCTTATGAAACAGATTAAATGTGATTAAATGGAAAGAAGTTATTCTCCTGCTTTTCTGTGTTAACAAGCTCACACCTGGGGCCTCTTTACCTTTACTGAGTGGAGCTCCATAGTGTGTACACTGGTTGCCAATGGCACTGTATTTGCCCTCGCTGCGTGTCAACAGCACGCTGTGATGTCCCACTTCAACCTCCATCATTCTGAGGTAACACACACACACACACACAGATATTGCAATAAGTTTTATAACCAAAGTAAAATTTAATTTTTGTGGAATTCAAAAACGTGCTTAAAAACATTAGAGATTATAAATCTGTCATCATTGATGTGTAAACTTGAACCTGTAAACTGTATTGATATTTTTTAGCCATGTAAGCATCATGTCTCTCTGGCGGTCAGTCCACCACATTGGTCCACACTGAGATGACTTAACAACTATTGTGTGGATTGCTGAATGTTTTTTATGAATAGTCATGTTCTCCTGAGTATGAATACTACTCTTAGATAGACTCTTAGATAGACTTATGGTTCTGTTAAACCTTCAACTGCTTGAAAAATTGACAATTAGTAATGATGTGTAAACAGATTGTCATGTTTGTCAGTGAGACAGGCTTGGGTACATATTTGTGTGCCTGTCATCATTTGTTGGGTTGCCAGGTTGTGAAAGCCTCCTCTCTTCCTTACTGTCCATCCTGCAGGTCTGACTCCAGACACACCACCTCAGTCAGCTCCTCCGATGTGTCCTCTGGATCAGAGTCCGGAAACTCCTCATGGGCTAAACACATGCACACACAAGAATCGCACACATAAAATGCGCGCACACATGAGCGCGTACGTGAGCTTACACATATTTCAAAGGAATTAAATTAAACAAACTACATCAGCAGTTCTATAATGTAAGTTTCGTGAATACAGATCATTCAGACACTCAGAAAACACCCAATGATTAAACAGCTGTTCTCTTCAGGGAAAAATCGATAAAGTAGGCCCACCTAACTGTTAAATCTATAAATATTCAGACAGGTTACTCACGTGGTTTGGTCCCAGACATTTCAACGATTCAGTTGTGACACCACAAAGATACACATAAAACCTCCAGAAACATTCAGTGCTTGTCCGACGCTCCGTTGAGAGAAGTTTTTCAACAGCCCTGGGTTCCTAGTTTGTTGTCTGCTCATCAGCTCAATGATGGGATAAGAGTACGTTTCCACGGCAACTGGTCCATCCCCAATCCTCATCCCTTGATCCTGGGAGACAAAGTGAAAAAGTGGAAGTTTTCTAGGTGGTTTGATAAAAAAATCAACCAAAAAGTTACTTTTGGGACTCCGGTGAATGAACAGTGATGTCAGTGTTCATGTTCAGCACCGTTTTTGTTCCAGAGAAAGGCGATGGGGGTCTTTTGTGTTTCACAACGGCGGTATAGAGAAAGGCTGACGAGGCAGCAGCAGGCGATGCTGAAAGGACAGACGACAAAAGCACAACTTACAAAACCGGATTTAGGCCTACTATCATTCACACATCGTTTCAAGTTTCAAGATTCATCACTGCAAAGCCCAAGGATTTAAAATCAGTCACTTATTAAAAGCTAGAAACATGAGAGTAGTTCAGTAGGAGAATAGGATGTGGGGGAAGAAGTAGCTTACTCACATCTTTTACTTGTTACCAGGTCAACTTCCAAAAGTAAAAGTACTCATTATGCAAATGGCCATTTCAGAATAATGTATTTTATATTATTGGATTATAATAAATGTGTACATTCATTTATGTTGCAGGTAAAGGTCAAGCTAATTTAAATAATTTATAAACTACTGAGTAGCACGTTTTAATTAATGTACAATTTCTTGTACAGTTTAATCATTATTGCACATATGAGTGTTCAGATATTATGGGGTAGTAGTTGCTACAGGTGAAATAAGTCCTATAAGCCCGATCCGATCAATTCCGAACATACAGGAGTAAAATTCAACAGTTTCCAATGATTCCAATTTTTTTTCATTCATATGTGGGTTTTTGTGTAACTGTAAACTATATTGCTTAACTTTTCCACGTCATCTGTGGCTGTTTACTCCATTGCCTCCTTAATATAAATACATATTGCATACATATTTAAAGCTTATTTTATGCCTGATTAATGAACAGTTAATGAAAAAAAGATACTGTGGGAGAATATCAAAAGTTTGGGGGTTTGACTATTGTTTTTGACAGGAGGGAAATCGTAACGTGATGTAATGTCACATCATGTCATTATGTCACTGTGACCTTTTACCTTTTGTCAATAATCAGTTTGTCAGTTCAAGTGAGAGGAGGAATGTGTGAACAAGGGCCATGGTCGTGTGTAGAAGAGACTTTAGCAGTCAGTTTATCTCATTCCTCAAGTGTATTTGAGCTGAAATGTGCCCTGAACACAGAGGCACATGGGATTGTAAATGACCTCAGGGCACCAGGCTCTGTGGTACAAATCTAACTATGGATTTAAAGTCAACCCTTCTGGTTGTTGGAGGATCTGCATGCTCGTTCAAACTGCTGAACACCATCATCAGATTCCTTCCAACACCAGAAAGTGCACGCATGAAATCCTGGAGGTGGAGGAATATCAGCACTTCTCTGGCTCACAGCTCGCTGACAGGACCATGGGCTGTTTTATGGTGCGTAAAGACACAGTAATCAGGGTTGGTGCTGTCATTTAATTTTAATATCTTCTTCTGGTTTCTCTTCTTCTCCCTCGCCATGCAGTTTCTACCTCCAGCCTCACATGGTGGAGGACCTGATCTCCTCTCACTCCTTGCTCTCCCACAGTCTGGTAGCTGTGTCAACAGGTGACGACTTCGCTCACAACACACAAAGATGCACATGTTCACACATCAGCAGACAGCGGCCATTAGGCTGGAGATCCACTCTGTCATTTCACCTAATTGAGAATGGCAACAGGAAATAAAATCCAGATGTCCTCTGCAACAGCAGCTGACAATTAATTTACAGTTCAAATTTATGAGGCTTTTTACAACAACAACAACAACAACAACAACTTCCAAGTCATGCAACAATCTGTTACTGGATAAATCAAGTAAAAGTTAATTTATGTCACTTAGCAATCAGATGCTCAACCCACCAGTTTATATATTGACAATAAAAAAGCAAAGTGGGGAAATAATAAAAATGTTACCTATCAAATTATCCTTTCTGCAAGATTTAATATTGTATTAATGTAAATGTGTTGCATGCTTATATAACTCATGTACATTCTCCTCCAGGTTATTTTATCTATGACTTCTTGGACGTGGCTTTGAACCAGTCATGTAAACGGTCCTGGGAGGTGCTTCTCCACCACTCTGCGGTAATAAACTTTACACCTTGTGTGTGTGTGTGTTTGTGTCTGTGTGCGTGTTCCCATCTGCATATCGGATGGTTTTACCCAGTAGGACGGTCCAGTAGAAAAGAACTGAGCTGAGTTCAGTTGGTTTATCCAGCATGTTCAGAGCCGTTATCCTCTCTTAAAAACAATTAAATTAAGTTTTTATATTAAGCTGGAAATAAAACTATACAACATATTGTCTTTTTAAATGTAAGCCAGAATCTAAGTCTGTCGACTGTATATGGATAAAGTCATCTGGGACTTTGTGACCACATTTACGTTGTTCCTACATTACCATGTGCTTGTGCCATCTACCAGTGTCCGATGTTTACATATGTAAAGCACTGGGGCTGAGAGAGAGCTCAAAACACAGCAAATAAATAACACACAAGGTCAGTGAAAAAAAACGCACACGACCTTCACCTCCAGCAGGAAAACAACTCATTGACTTCAGGTCACAAGATTGTAAAAAATTATAAATGTGTTAGTGTTTGCTTTGATGTGTGTTAGCTGATAGCTGAGCAAATTAGTCTCTCTGTGAGTCTCTTTTAAGTTGCTGATTTAACCAGAGGTAGTAAAACATTTATGCTGAACACTCAAAGTTCAAGGTCTGCTTGTGTTGAGTTCTAATGAGATATATTACTTTATGATTGCCAGATTATAACAACACTTCTCAGTATAGCCTCCTACAATTTATCTTTAAAGTAATCCATACCAAAATCTATTTACAATATTTTTAACTGCAGAGGACAAAATTATCCTTGAAATTCAGGTTTTTTTAAGGCTGTATAATGATGGATTGATTATTTACATTAATATATATATATTATTTTATAGTAGAGTTTATCATAATCCTAATCAGAAACTAAACAAAAGTTGATTGCCGAGCACATTACCCATACAAGGAATTCGGCTAGGTCATTTGTGCATAATAGTAAACATTGTGCAATAGTATAAAACATAATTAAAAGATTTTTAAAAATGTACAATAAAGTATGGTAAACAAACCAACAAGAAATTGTCCTTTTGTCCCCTGTGCTTTATTGATGAACTTTGTTTTAGTGTATGAGATATTAATTATCTATTGATCATCTCCTTTGCAGAACTATTGGTATCTGAAAGTGACCTTTTCATTAATTTAAACGTGTGAGTTCGTTAGTGAGAGTGTGAATTGAGTTTTGCTGTATGTTTCTGCTTGTGTGTGTGTGTGTTAACCTCTGACTCTCCTCTCAGGTGCTCTCCTGCTTCAGTATGTCTGTGACCTCCCGCCTCTACGTGGGCTACTCCACGGTGTCTTTGCTGGTTGAGATCAACTCAGTTTTCCTTCATATCAGGCAGCTCCTCCTCATGTCAGGATGGACGAACGCGCCAGGGACGGACATTACGGCCCCTCGCTCCTCCGTGACCTACAGAGTGACCAGCTGGCTCAACCTGGGAACGTACGTGGTGCGGCGATTCTTCTCTGGAGGTTTCACGACCTAGATAAATCAACAACAAAACTACCTCTTTGTTTATATGTGTGCAAGTGAAAATTCCAACAACCATATGAAATGTGAACCTATGCATGTGTGTATTTCCACATCAGAAACATCTGCTCACACATGAGACTCACATTTTATGTTGATTTTCATCAGGTCAAATGGATGGCCTGTCATATGCTTATATATATGTATTTAAATAAATGTTTTATTCCTCAAGATTTGTAACTTTAAGGGAGTAGTAAGACATTTTAGGAAAATCTTTCTTGCTGAGATTCATTTGAGAAGGTTGATATCATATTTTTGGCTGGAGCCAGGACACCAACAGCTAGGTTGGCTCTGTCCAACAACAACAAAATCTGCATTCCAGCACCTTTAAAGAGCACTTATTTTTCACTGATATTTTTCTCGACCTGCAGGTTATTGGTGTTTCGTGTCTGCACGTTGGCTTGGATGACCCGCTGGCTGGCAGCTCACAGTGAACGCATGCCTCGCTACGTCCTGTTGATGGGGACGGTAGGCCTGAGTCTCATCTCCATCATGAACATGGTGCTGTTTTACAGACTGATCAGGGCAGACGTCCTCACCAGCACACAAAACACCAGAAACGACTGCTAGAGAAGCCAGAGTTTAAGTTAGCAGATTTTTTTGGTGGGTTAACACATTGAAAGAATCACACAAGGGAAGCCATCTGCTCCATTATACTGCTTTAGCTGCCTTATCTATGAAATAATTTGAATCGTAATTTTCACTGATTATTGATTATCAAATATCATCATATTAAATATCAAACTGTTAAATTTACTGTTTTGTGAAGTAATTGTTAGGCTATGAACAACTGTGCAAGTATTTATTTATGTTATGTCATTCCTTGACTTAATTTTAATTTCAATTTTCTTTTTGCATTTTTTATGCAACACTGATTATTTATCATCAAATATCATCATATTAAATATCAAACTGTCAAAATCACTGTTTTATGAATTTAATGTTAGGCTATGTAGAACCGTTCAAGTGTTTATTCATGTTGTGTTGTTCCAAAACGTTATATTCAGTGTCTACAATGACAATTAGTGACTACATTTCAAATGTGTCCTGATTTGTTCTTAATACAATAAAGGACTTTGATTTTTACAAAAACAAATTTAAGAGCATTTTCTCCTTTATTTTTAAATGACAGTGGATGGCAGTGACAGGGAATATGAGGAGGGAGAAAAAGCATGTACCTGACCGTGTTTCATAATAACAGATTAAAGCAGCATACACTACATCATGATCCTCTTCTGCTGGAACAAGGTAACCAGAGTGGGACCTTCACAGCTCGTCTTGGTTCGGACCTCCTCTTCTCTGACGCGTGGCAGATGAATCTTCTCTGTTCTGGACTCTCTCTCATAGCAGGGACAAACCTTTAGGTGCTCTGACATGGACGGGATGTTTTTGAAGCACCAATCGTCCACAGGAGAGAACAAAGTGCTGAACTGCCAAACCTGAATTTACAGAGAAGAGACGGATGCATGTATATCAAAAGTAAAGGTGTATTATAATTATGTGACATCATTAGATTTTGAAACAGGTTGTAAGCATTTAACTGATATAGCTGGCTAATTTTAACTGCTTATTATAATAAGTTTCCACTTTATTAGGTAAACATAACTAAAACTAAGGCAGTCTAATACAAGAGTCCTGCAATAAATCCAAACTTTATGAAAATTATAATGTTTTTATTCAATAGAAACCAAACCTACACCCTGACTGTCTCCTATCATTAAAAACACAGTATGTTACCCACTGTCACTGCTCATAAATTAACCTGACAGACACACTGCTTCTTATCTTACTGTCTGCTTCACCCTCCACTTGACTCCTCCGTGTGAGTAGGTCTTCTTCTCCCAGCGGAGGGTGACCATCCCTCTCTCCTGCAGCAGAGAGGAGCACACCTGCCTCATCAGCTGGGACACCAGAGCCAGCTGGGACAGGGACAGACTGTCCAGGAAGCTACCCATGTGGAGCAGCACCTCATAGGGCAGCGAGCTCAGAGAGTCCTCTCGGCCTCCTCCCTGACCTCCTCTCTTCCTCTGAGTGGTGGAGGAGTCTACTGAGCTCCTGGACGGCTCGGAAGCATCACACAAAGAAGCAGGGATGGTGGGATGCAGGCTAAAGCAGCCCAGGTCCTTGCTGAAAGAAAAGTTGAGTTATTGATGACAGATCAAAACAAGTCAGTTCCCAATAAAGTTGAGTGAAAATAATTCAGTGAGATGATTACAAAAATAGCCTAATAAAGAGAGAAAAACATAGCTGGTAGATTAGGAATAGTTTGGCATTAAAAGGGTAGGATGTAAACTGTTGAATAAGTAGTTAAGATAAACAATATTGAAGGAAATCGTCGGGCAGCATCTTTGAGTAGGGTGAACTAAATAAAAAAAAAACACGAATTGTGCCTTTAGTTTCAGTCATGTTGTTTGATTGGTTACTGTAGGTATCAGGTTTCTTGGTAGCATCGCATAGCAGCAGTTTTCTTGATAATTAGCTTGTGTGACCAGTGGATAAGTGAACATGTTGAGTGTGAGCTTGAACCCGATACTGCATTCAATGTCAGACAAACACCACAGTGACCGGGAAATCTGTGTGGGTCCTCTGATTAAGACATCCGGAAAAGTTGTACCAGGCCTGCAATTTTCTTGCTTTTGTGCGTATGTGTGTTGGCCTACTGTAAGGTGTTTAGTCTAGTTGAGTAACAGCTAGCTAGATTCTAGTTTTGTTAGTATAGCTGATTTTCTATAAGGAATAGAGGTATATGTTGTTTGATAATATTTTGGTATAGTTAAGCCAATTCATTTTAGCATGGTGTTTTCAAGCTATTAAGTGTTGTGCTAATTTCAGAAGAGATCATTTAATTTAATTGAATTTAAAATGTTATTATTGTTCATATAAAGGAGTCTTTATTTTTCCACAGTAAGGGTAAACTTTTTTTGTACATTTCAAATAAGCAATCAGTAAATTATGACATTATTCCAAATACTTGTCTGGGTAGTCTTAGTTATTTGAAATAGTATTTTTTTTTTAAAATAGAGCATAGTCATCTTGAAGAGCTCTACTTTAGTTTGACAGTCTCTTTGTTTAGTGTTCTACGTTTCACATAAAAACAGGAAAGCCTTTGTGGCACCTAAGGAAACTGAACCCCAAAACTTCATCATTCCAGTTTAAAGGTAGTCAACTAAAGCATAATATAGAGTTTTGGGGTGCCAAACTAAAAATAAATATGAATCAGTACGACAAAATAATAAACTGTTTCATCTTACTTGTAGGAGACTGTGGCTTCATGAGTTAAGGGCCGCAACCTCCTCTGGCTGTAGGTGCATCCCAGGTACGCCAGGGGGCATCTCTGCTCGAACCATCCATTCACACCCATCTGGATGTCACTGTGGATGTTCCTGCATGTGAGAGCATTTTGATTATTAGAAAATGAAATGGGATTTTGTGCGTTGCTTTGGCTCAATAAAATAATTTCACTTCTCACTGTAACATTAGAAATGTTTGGCCAGTGAATTTGTACAGCTTAGATTAAAGCAATACTTGATTTCCAAAGGACAATTGGTTAAAGAAAACAATAAGAAAACCCACTTATAATGTTTGCCATATTCTCTGCGCTGGAAGGTGTGTCCACAGAGGAAAGTGAAGGCAGAGCTGGCCTTGTGGTGCCGACTGGTGACGCTCTCCACCTGCAGCTGAAGGTGCAGCTCCAGCGGTTTTGCAGCGGTCAGGTCAGCGAGCGACGTTTTTCTCATGAAAGGAGCAGACAAGAAGTTGTAGGTCTGTGTGCCTTCATCTTGTAACAGACCATCTGTGCATACGCTCTCTGCAATGAGGTGACCCCTTTGTTCCTTCTCCAGGGAGCACAGCAGAGAGGCCTGAGAGGCACATCAAAAACATTATCTGATAAATATTTTGTTTATCTGTGGATATTAGGAATGATAGAGTTAAACATTATGGCACTGAATTCCTCTGAACGAGTCATTTATTGTCTGTGTATTTTCTCTTAAAACAAATGCAAATAAGGGTGTTAATATTTTAAATGTGGCTGAACTAAATTATATTTACATCATTGATAAATCTGATTATTTTTTTGAATAAAAGATTTTTTCACTATTTGTCAGAAAATAAGCAACATCTCTTTGTCTACTCTTCTTTTCATGTGAAAAGATGAATAATAGTCTTCATATCTCAACACAGAGCCCAAGGTGACACTCTACTAATTACCTGTTTTTTAACTAACAGCCCTAAACCCAAAGATATTTGATGAAATTGTTGAAATTGGCTTACGTGAAAAATGTATGCTAAAAATGTTTGTTGAATTAATTGACAAATTCCTCCAGCACTTGAAATGCTTTTATTGTAAAAAGAAAGTGAAAAGTTAGATAAAATTGACTCTCTTGCTTATAAGACATTTTAAGCTATTTTAATTTATGTACAAATAATAACAATGGATCAAATGATAGTGAAATGTGAAAGGGGTCAATCATAGTTATTTGGCCACAGTGAATTATTTCTCTGCTCTGCATTTTAGCGTCACTTTGTATATGGCTCAAGACTTTATGTTTTTGTTCACTCTCACTGCTCTCGTGTTGTTTTAGGCCGCGACAGGCTTTAAACTGTCTCTTATCGGCTCAGTATAAAACAAGTGATCTATAATATATGATATATCTGTATTTGGTTCATTGCTTTTTTCTGCTTCCCCTAAGCCACCAAAAATGACCAAAACAAGGGAATATTTATCAAAAGAGGTACGATTGATTTAAAAGACTATAAGGAGGATGAATCTCTCACCTGAACTTCCTCCCACACTGGCATCTCCTCTAGCTTGACCCCCAGGTCGCTGGTATCCACAGCCCGATTCTCCCTCTTGTAGAAACTAGGGTTGCGGATGCGGGACTGCCTGGCAGAGAAGCTGGTTGGGGTTTTAAAGGTACGCACAGTGATAATCTTCATGGGCTCCACGTGTCCGTACACAAATTCCTTTTTCTTCAGCTTTTCAGCGAGACAAGAGGAGGAGGATGTAGAGGAAGCGATGCATGCACTGCTCCCCTTTTGGCAGGTGTTTGATGCTGAGGAGTCCGTACAGGTATCTGATGAATCTTCTTCTGTCACAGTGGCCAGGCCTTCTCTTCCCCCTTCAGAAAGCCCCTGGTCTCTGGCTGCCATAGCGGCCTCTCCAGCTTTCCTGCAGCCTCCCATCTCCATAGTGAACATGCGCTCCCAGGCCTTGTAGTTTTCCAACAGATTAGCATCCACTCCTGTTTCCCTTGCAATAATCTCTCTCTCCTCCTGGGTTAGCTCCTGCTCCTGCTCCTGCTCCTGCTCAACGTCAACCTCATCTTCATCCTCATCTTCTTTTTCACCAGGGGTGTGTATGTCGAATATGTTAAAAGACTCCCAAGTTTTACCACTGGCTTCCTTTGCAGCTGCCTTTTCTGCTGCCTCCTCCTTCCGCTTCTTCTTCCTCCTCTCTTCCTTCCTCTCTTCCTCTTTCTCTTTCTCGTCCTCCTCCACACTCTGGATCAGCTCTGGGAACAGTTTTCTCATCTTCATGGAGTGAAATAGGAGGTCCTGGTCTTTCAGGGCCATGGCCAAGTCCAGACATCTTCCCTGCTGTCTTTCCCCGAGCAGGTTTTCATGCAGCTCTGTGTTTGGATAAGAATGGGCGTCGTTGGCCGGCCATCGGTTCCACTCCATGGAGCAACACACTACGCTGGCCGGACACACCTGGAGGTGAGCTGCCTGCGAGGAGCGTGGCAGGTGGAGTGGGCAGCCGTACTCAGCATTGAGGCAGGGCACCCTCACATTAGGGCAGAGCAGCAGGTGATCCTCCTCTTTACAAAGATGGAAGAGAGCTCCACAGTGCAGGCGGCAGGGGATGAACGCACAGCACACAGAGACCTCCACCCGAGCCCTGCAGCGCCGGCTGTAGCAGGAGTCACAGTGGACATGCTGTCGCACCCTGGAAGCTCGAGAACGCTGACTCTGATTGGGTTTAGGGAGGAAGAAAGGAAAATAATGAAAGAGACTGATTATCAGAGGCAAACAAAAGTCACTTAAACATCTTTTTATTAATTTGATAAGCATCATGGGGCTTTAATCTCTACTATTGCAGTGCCTGTTGAAAACATGCCTCTTCAGAACGAGCTGAATGCTGCTCCTTGTAGCTTTCTTAAAGGCCGTCTCATTCAAGCACTTTCATACTCAACACTGCGCTTCCTTGCGTCCTTAGCAATACATGTACCATCACAACCAGTAGTTACATCACACTACCAAGTAGCGGCTATTCAAAAAAGTTTGAATGCAGGCCTTTTCCTATGCTGTATTAATAGTTTTACTGTTATTACTTATGGTTCATATTTTTTGTTCTGAAAGAAATTTTGAGTATTGTTATTTAAAGCAGTTACTATGCCACTTTATTAAGTTTAAATGTATTTTAATATCAGAAAATAAGATTTAAAGGTAAATTCCCAATAATTGTCAGTTTTACCAAACGGACACACGCGCGGGCGAGCCCAAGGCAGCAGAATTATCAGCGGTTAGGGTTAGGGTTAGGGTTATTAGTGTTATACATTATTAGTGTTATACATTTTTATATCCATATGGCGTTAAGAAGTCTACATCCAGCAGTTAAAGTGAACTGCAGTCAATGAGACGCTGTCTGCACGTTGCAGATGACATGCCATCAAGGTCCGCCCCCTTTGATACACAGAGAGCTGTTCCCTTGTTTATTCAAAGTTTATTAATATTGAACATGTCGTGTGTCCAAATTGCATCATATTTTAAGAAAGCATCTCATGGGGCTCCCAGCAATACAACTGCCAAGTGTGAAGTAGATGAGATGAACGGTTCGTGAAATACATAAAGAACAAACAGACTGACAGAGATTCACTGCTTCATAGTTAGGCAGAATTATGTGAATTTGATTATATTGGTTGGCCATTAATGACCATGGAATTGTGGGATTGAATATTTCACTTTGGGTTAACATCTGATATTTTCAATGAAGAGGCAAAACAGAATATGCTGTAGGTGATACTTTCAACCAGTGTAAAATACGATGATTTTAACAACTTTAAAGCTATTTAATGAGACTTCAGAAGAAATAAAAGTTAATCACAGATCTTGGATTTGCAAAACAAAAACCATACCATGCTTCAGATCCTGCAAGTCCTGCAAACAAAGAAAAAACTGTGAATCTCAAAGCATCTCTTGCATGTCTTCAGACAATGGCAGGATACCAGCAGGGTCGTCTTACATTAGAGTCAAAATCTAATGCTGTAAGAGAATGGAAAGCAGAGAAACATACTCCTTGTACTTCGTCTTGTGCTCTAAACACCAAGTGTCTCTGACTGTGTGTCTGTGCCGTGTGTGGCTATGCTATGTGTGTGTTTTATAAATAGAGCCAAGTCCTGACTGAGAAATGTTACACAGGTGGTCAGAAACATGGTTTGGGTTACCAGCGCCCTCAGAGACTTACACCAGGAAAAGTCCTGCACCTTCTTCCCTCTGATTCATATTGTGGTGCTGTGCACACTTGATTTCCAGCTGCAGAGAGCAGAATTAGTCTTACTTAATATCCAAACAGTGTCCTCTAGTGGAGATTCAATCCAAACATTGTCAGTGTGTATTTGATATTTTATTATAGTCATTACAGCAGTAGATTAACTGATTGCTCTGTGCTTCGGGTGGGGGTCGGGTGGTGAGGGGGGGGTATTTCTTCTTCTGGACCTGATTGGAGCTTCTTGGCTAATTATAACCTGGCAGTGCACACAGCACAGGAACTAAAAGCAACGTTACACAACGAGGAGCAAGCAACAAGATTGCGGTGGCACCTTGGTAAGACCTTTGCCTACGTTTGATCCTATTGTGAATGTTTTAAAATACTTTGGTAATGCTTTTTTTTTGGTTGACCTAAATTGCAAAGAGCACAGTGGATCTGTTTAGACAAGTAATACAACTGTAGAAGTTAAACATTTCTACAGCTGATTTACTGTTGGTGTGCCACAGGACACATACCTGAAATACTACTATACAGGCTTCTTATTTACAATTAACTTTGAATATCGGCTCTGCATTTAGTACAAACATTGAATAAGTACATTTAAGTGCATTTTGTTAGACTGCTTTGGAGCAAAGCTTAGTGCTTAATGCTAACTAAAACTATTGGGAATATAATTTCACTACGTCAGGCCTCTTAACTATGTTCAAATCAAACCCGGAAAGAAGGAATTACTCTTAATTAATAGTCTGACATATGTGACTAGTGATGATGGATCACAAGCAAACTTTTCTTTGTTTTTACAATCACTAGCCAAAAAGGTTAAAGTAACACTTGGCTATGTGATTTACTATTTAGGGTATTGAATGTTACATGCTTTATGAATCTGTGTAATATCTATGTTTTTTTTTGCAGGATTACAAAACCTCTGGTTCAGCATTCTGTAGATATGGTGAGTCACAGACCTTTCACATCTTATTCTTGTTTAAATTAAGTTTATACAGCCTTGGTGCACTATGTTTAATATGAAGTGTTTCTATGTTGTAAATCTTGATCTTTCATCCTAGTTAGCTCCTCTCTTTTTCTTTCTCATCCAATCAGAGTCAGCGTTCTCGAGCTTCCAGGGTGCGACAGCATGTCCACTGTGACTCCTGCTACAGCCGGCGCTGCAGGGCTCGGGTGGAGGTCTCTGTGTGCTGTGCGGTCATCCCCTGCCGTCTGCACTGTGGAGCTCTCTTCCATCATTGTAAAGAGGAGGATCACCTGCTGCTCTGCCCTAATGTGAGGGTGCCCTGCCTCAACGCTGAGTACGGCTGCCCGCTCCACCTGCCACGCTCCTCGCAGGCAGCTCACCTCCGGGTGTGTCCGGCCAGCGTAGTGTGTTGCTCCATGGAGTGGATCCGCTGGCCGACAGATGAAACAAACCCACACGGCTACTTAGCCCTGCAGGAGAACGTGCTGAAGGAAAATGAGGGGCACGTGGAGCCTCTAGATCTTGCCATGGCCCTGGTGGATCAGGCAGACCTTTATGACCGCCTGAAAATGAAGACTATCTTTCCAGAGCTGATTGAAGAAGAAGAGGAGGAAATTAAGGATGAGAAGAAAGAGGACTCTGCAACAGGAGGGTCTGTCAATGGTGTCACATGCCAAGGTAAGACAAATATCATCTATAATTTAAACACACAAAATAATACAAATGCGTTGTTATTTCTGGTCTTTCTTCCCACATCGGTTCCTGCAGAAAACGGCTTGTATGAGAATAATGTTGGCGAAGAGACTCTACAGAACAGAGGCTCAGGCATCAACAAAGAGAAATACGACCTGTGTGAGATGATGTTCGGCATGGAGAAAGGCGGCTGTGCTGCTGCTCAGGCAAACCAAGACAATCCCAAACCAAACCAGAAGCCTGGTGAGGAGGCCAAGGACACGGATAAGACTGGTCAGGCCCCGTGGCAGGAGGGGGTGCTGGAGCGTCTGGGGAAGGAACTCACCCCGCAGGAGTACAACATGTACGTAGTGCATCATGGGAGCATGCTGCTCACCTTCGGAAAAATCAAGGCCTGTACACCGAGGGAAGACGATTTTGTGTATGGCAGCCTGGAGCCCATCCCAGTCCAAACCCTGCACTCTTTCAAGGTGGTGACTTTATTTACTGTTATAACAGAACTGTTTTTATCACCCTTATAAGATGTCAGTTTGCATGAACCGTAGTGATGACCTACTTCCTTTCGAGCATATCCATGGCTTCAATCTCAGTGGGCCTTAGCAGTAACATACTTGTGTAGGGGTATAACTAAATTTTATGTTTCAGAATGTTAACGGTACAACAGGAAAAGCATAAAATCAAAAGAGTTTTCATTTGTTGGAAAAAGTGAACATTCAACAGTGATTCATCTGCCATTACTCTTATTATTAAAGTCGAGGCACTCACAGGGGCTACAGGCATATTGTCAATAAGAAAAATGAAACGATAAAAATCAATAACACCAATGTCAGTAATCTTCAATCATAAGACTGACCTGTCGATAATCCCTGGACTGCAGCTTGTGCACCAACAGGGAAGACACAATGGACGTATTAAAGTGCACATGTGTTAACAACCATCTGCGTCATGAACAGAATCGTTCACATACTTGCGTATGTACTACGTAACGGCACACCAGAGAACTAAGACTGTATCGATGCCAGCTCATTTGACAGGCACATTTGTCTCTGTGCAGCTGGTGGTTCTATCTCTGGCTCGTCCTCTCTGCATTTTGAAGTGAAATTGAGTGAGACACTGAACCCCAAGTTGTTACCCGGACTATTGCACGTCCAAAACTTAATGGGTAAAACTCACACTCTAGAACCTCGGTTCCACATATGCGAGGAGTAGACAGAAATAGACTATTTTCACAGTAATTGTTTTGGTCACAGGTTGTACTGAACTGAGTATGACGCATACGGAACTTCCTGTACCCAACGGTTCCGGGCAAAAGGCCTACTTGTACTGTTACATCCCTAGTTTAGACCCCTTTTTGCCCAAATGAAATCTGGAGTGACGTACAAACTTTAGCAACTAGGATTCCCTCTATCCAGATAAACCTGCACTCAACTACTTTAAAGCCTAAAGTGCCCCAATACAGCTTTAAAATTAGCGTAAACAGAACTTACTGCAGTCAACCTGACCCAATAATAATTTACGAAAGTTGTGTTAATTGACTCTCTTGACATATCATGTAAAATGTATTTCTTCCTGTAAGGTCCCTGTCAGCTATCACTACAGCAGGCGACGCATCCGTCACTATGACACATCTCGGCCTGCGGGCGAGCCTCGCAGTCTGGACACGTCCGACCTCGGCGCCAAGGAAGAGGACTGCTTCAGTGACGAAGCAGCAGCCACCCTGCTGCGCTTTGCTGAAATGGAGGTCAGGGGTCACAAGGTCAGTCAGATATTTACGACAGTATATGTAACATGATGGTTAACTAAAGCTTAATAAAATTAATAGTTTCATGTTAATGCAATTTCATTTTTATATCGTGTGGAAGAGTAGGAATTTATTGAATAGCTACATTTTGGTACAACAACCGTTTGTGAGGTGCTTTGGAAATGAATGAACAGTGGCCTTTTAACTAGAATTAATCTGGTGTTGTGATTGATTGGTTTCCACGCAGATCAGTGAGTTAAATACATCCGATGGGCTTTACGTCGACATGGCAACACAGACGCATTCGTTTCGCGCGGCTCCGTTTAATGCGAAGACAACCCTGGCTGAGGTGATGGTAGACAGACCGCTGAAGCTTCATCTTCAGCTGCAGTCAGAGCGGGTGAACAGCAGAAACACCAGAGCCAGCTGTGTCTTCACCTTCCTCTGCGGTCACACCTTCCACCGCAGGGAGTTCGCCACACATTTCAGGTGTCTATACTATTGACTTTGATGGGTTTGATGGAGTTTGTGGTTTATTTCAGCTGTCCTCCTCTTATGTCACATTTGTTGTTTACAGCAGTTCGTCTCCTGTTATTGAAAAAGGAATAACATTAAAGTAATGGATGTTGATTTCTCATCTCGCTTCCAGGAACGTCCACAGTGACATCCAGACGAGTCTGAGTGGATGGTTTGAGGAGAGATGCCCCCTATCTTACCTGGGATGCACCTACAGCCAGAGGAGGTTTCAGCCCTCCACACATAAAGCCATCGTCTCCTATGAGTGAGCACATTTCACATTTTCAGTCGAGATTCAAATATTTGGGTGTGCCATTTGCCGTTTGATATAATTACAAAATTTTAAAGTGGCCATTTTTCATCCTCTCATCCCTCTTATAGCGTTGTGTACGCTAGCTTCTCATTACCAACCAGCAGACAGACACAGTTGGTGAACATAATGGAGCATTTTAGCAGCTAAAGAGCCAGACCGTTCCCTCAAGAGTTGGTAGAGACAAAAAACAGAGCTAAAGAAGAATGAATATTCAACTGGACCACCAGGTGGGAATCTCCGGGTCTGACCATTCAAGTCAATGCGGAAATGCCCTAAACCTGCATTATTTCAACGAACCAGCAGGGGGTGACTTCTCTGGGTGCAAAAAAGAAGCCTGATTGTGTAGAAATCTATGAGAAAATGACTCTACTTCTCACTTGATTTATGACCTCAGTAAACATTGTAAATGTGTTTATGGTCTCAATCCCTATTTCCAAGTCTTCTTCAATACAGCATGATGTTCATCTGATAATTATGGTCCCATTTTGAGTGAAATAGACAATACATTTGGTTATGCTTTAGGGCGTTGATACCTTGTGAGTGACAGTAAAGTAACACAATCTCAAAGTTGGATACAAACAACTAAAGTTTAGAAACTCATTACACCTGGGCTTGTATTTGTTTAGTGAATGAAGTGTTTTATATTTTCATCCCTACAGTCAGCGGCTGAAGAGTTTCAACTTGCGTCCAACACCTGCAACCTCAGTAGGTGATGAATCCCAGCCGTCCAGGAGTTCTGTGGACTCCTCTACGGCTCAGAGGAAGAGAGGATGTCGGGCAAGAGGCTGTGAGGACTCTCTGAGCTTGCTGCCCTATGAGGTGCTGTGCCACATGGCCAGTTTCCTGGACAGTCTGTCCCTGTCCCAGCTGGCTCTAGTGTCCCAGCTGATGAGGCAGGTGTGCTCTTCTCTGCTGCAGGGGAGAGGGATGGTCACCCTCCGCTGGGAGAAGAAGACCTACTCACACGGAGGAGCCAAGTGGAAGGCCAAACCTGTGAGATATGCTGACTACATCATCCAATCCATCATTTTAATTTATAATAGGAATCCCATACTAATTATGTTCCATATGTTCCTTTTCTCTCCTCCTGTTTCTCTCCAGGTATGGGAGTTCAGTCACCTCTTCACCTCAGTGGATTCGTGGCATATGGCCGACATCCCTCCAATATCTGCTCATCTAAAAGTCTGTCCTTACTACGAGACCTCTCTGCGCAGTGAGCCTGTTCCCCTCCCAAGCATGGGTGACAAACAGAAGTGCAGCCAAGAGAGGCTCAGCCTCGTCGACCAGTTTGCAAGAAACAGATGTCAACAATGAAAAATTAATTTTCCGTAACCTGCTTATCCAGTTAAGGGTCGCAGGGGTGCTGGAGCCGATCTCAGCTGTCAATGGGCGAAGGCAGGGTACACCCTGGACAGGTCGCCAGTCTGTCGCAGAACAGTGAAAAAGATCATTTTAATTCTACCTGCTGTTTCCGAATGTATTTTTGTATTATTGGCACGGCACATTACAATGCCCAAGTATAGGGATGATGTCTTATAGCCGGTATGTCACAAAGCTTTACACAGCAAATAAAATCAACCTGAACTTGTAGTTTTTATTTTTCTGTTCTCATATTCAATATTAATGGATTAATGGTTTATGTATACAGCTTTAAAAAAACAAAAAACAGAATTAGAGCTTGATTAATCAAAAAGTTGATAGACTGATGAAGATGTATAACTTCTTCTGCCAATGAAAATAAACAAAGGGCCTCATAAGATGTCTCCAATCTCCAAAGATTGACCAAAAAACATTCTAAACACACAAAACCAAAAGTGGGATAAGACTTAAGTTCTCTAACATCTTAAGGAATTAAAAAAAACATTATTCCTCTCTTGCTTGCAACAGCTGGTAGCATCACTTCCATGGAGCTCCTCCTCCTCCTCCTCCTCCTCCTGCTGCTGCCGCTGCTTCGCGGCACTGATCACCCCTCATACCGGACTGCTTTGTTGTGGGTACAGCCGCGGCACTGCAAGTACAAGCAGAAGGTTATGAGGAGGTTATTACGACTCAGACTGCAGCAGGATCCATACACGCTGTCGGGAAAGAACGACGGCCTGCTGCAGCAGTGGAACGGCGCACATTGGAGCACAAGAAACGCGTGAAGCGCCGCTTTGCACGCAGAACGTTTTTGCACGGGTCTTTTGTTTTCTCCGTCCGCATAAAGGACAGAGATAGACGGCGACACGAGGATCCATGAGAGACGCTTTGAACAGGATACCGCTTCAGTGTCACGGTAGGCCATGGTCAGATGAATATGAATGAATGCACAGTTACAGGTAGATGTGAGTGAGCAACGGTGCAGAAACGAGAAAGCTTTTATGTGCAAGAAATACAACTGAATGAGGTTAAATAAATAAGTGAGTGCATGCATTTAGCCTATAGATCTATAAGAGAATTACCTTATGAATCGATTGCATAAAATCTGAGTAAGATAGAATATCAAGCTGACTAAAGGATGGATTATCACTCTAGCTTGATAAATAAACGCGATTTTATTTGGAATAGACACTTAGTAGCCTATCTAAGCGTTGCTCTATCTAGGTGCTCAAATTGGACTCACAACATCTGTACTGGGAGATGCCTTATCCTAAGACATCCAGCTACCTGCATCTGTGTGCAGGTTGTGTAGGGGTGCAGCCATGGATGCTGGGAAGCTGGAGCAGCAGGTGGCCAGTGTGGAGAGAGGCATAGCCTTCCTGAAGCAGGAGCACCTGGCCATGCTGACGGGTCTGCAGCTGGAGATCACACACCTGAGGAGGCGCTGTCACGGTCAGTCCAACGGTGACCTGCTGCTCTGTGTCTCTTTATATGTCACCACCCAACCACTGGACTGTCTGTCTGTCACCCTGTCTTATCTTTTATCTGTCTGTCTGCCTGCCTGTTGTGCTTCTACTCCTCATGGCTGCAGAGCTAAGCTGTGAGCTGGACTCCAGGTTTCCTGACAGAAGCACAGAAGGTAAGACTTAACAATTCCTTGATGGCAAGTTGGGAATGATTTAAAGGAGTTATGGACAGGAAAACACAAAATCTGTGCAGAGGAGGAGAATTCACAAGGAAGTCATGATAGAAATTGCTACAATGACCAGACAAAATACAATATTATTACAATAAATTTAGATTGATCTTTTGGTGTATTTGCATTACTATAACATTGTATACATTACATTACAGTCATTTAGCAGACGCTTTTATCCAAAGCGACTTACAGTCAGTAGTATATTACATATCATTCACCCATTCACACACTGATGACAGGCTACCATGCAAGGTGCCACCATCAGACTCTAACTAACATTCATCATCCAGTCCACACCGATGGCAAGCCTTCAGGAGCAACTTGGGGTTAAGTGTCTTGCCCAAGGACACATCGACTGCCGAAGCCGGGTATCGAACCACCGACCCTCTGATTGGAGAACTACCTTGCTCTCCACTATGCCACAGCTGCCGCCGCCACATACTCATTTGTTTATATTTACTATGTTCTATCTTTATTTACATAATATTTAATTATATTTGTTAGGTATAGCAATGCACTGATACAATATGACAGATCGGTATTGACATTGATACTAACGTTTTGAAGGTTCAAGTAGCAATCTATCCACAATCAATACAGTTTCTTTGTAATTCAGTGTTTCTGCTATTGGCTACATTCAGTCAGTCACAGCAGACCCTCTGACTTTGTTTTTTAGTTTACCTAAAAATTGTCAGAAACGAGATCCAGTCAGTAAGGTACTCTGATTTAAAATTTGGGAAAAATATACCACTTGTATTGGATCGGTTCTTGGTATCGGCAGATGCCCTGATTTGAGGTGTTGGAATTGATATTGGGGGAAAAAAAGTTGGATGGAACAATGTCCTCTGTTTTTCCTGCAAGAAAAATCCATGTGACAGAAACAACATACTTTGTGCTCAGCATTAGATAGATTAGTTGAGAAAGAGAGAGACACATAAGGAAGTTATTTGTTGGACTTTAAAGGGCTGTTTCTTCCTACAATGCTGCATATATATTTGGTTTTGCATGTTTTTGCTCTGAGTGGTGTGTATTGCAAGCTGTATCGATTAATCCATGTCCATCAAGTGCTTTAGTCCAGTCTTGGTTTTATCATTCAACACATTCAAGCTAAAAGCTCAACTCACCTTAATCTGTAACAGATGAGTTAAAAATATATGTATGTGTGCAAATATATACATAAAATATATATGCATTTTTCACCAGACATTTATCTCCAGAGAGGGAAGTAATTATGTTCACTGATAGGGAAGTACTACAGTATATGTGTGTGTTATGTATTTATCTAGCCAGGTTGCACTGAGTGATGAACCAAGTGAAGGAGCACAGAAAGGCACAGTGAAAAGAAAAATGTAATATGAGAGAGATTGATCAAGTAGAAATAAAAAAAATAATATGACATGCTAATGGATACAGTAATCTCTGCAACATCTACAGTATTTCTGTATCTTTATTAGCTTCAGTCCATAATGTATTTGTTTATGTTTCTCAGAGGAGGAAGCAGAGCTGGCAGCACGCTGCGAGGCTGCACAGCGTCTCCTAGAGGAACAGCAGTGCATGATGGTCGCTGCACGTGGGGAGCTGCGGGCCGGCCGGGCACGGGCATCGGCGCTGGGCAGAAACCTGAGGGAAGAAGAGCGGCATTTCCTGGAGGAACTGAAACGTCGCAGCCACAAGATCACGCTGCTGAGTCGAGAGCTGCAACGCCAAAATGTCACCACGACAACCCTCTGCCACGAGCTCCACAGCGCACGCTTAAAACTGTTCCAGCAACGGCAGAGCACAGAGTCTGGTGCTGAAGGAGAGGAGGAACCCAGAGGACAGGAGGAGGAAGAGAATGATGATGATGATGAAGATGCAGGTGAGGAGGATGAAGACTATGAAGGGGAGGGCTCAGACTGGCTTCTGTCTCCACCTCCTCCAGCGTCTCCTAGCCAACCAGAAGCGAGACACAAGAGGCGTGTCAGCACGAGGGAGGAGAGGGTCCGAGCTTGCGTACCCATGGAGAGGGTGACATCACCGCAGAGGCCACAACCTATGCCCGACCCCGCCCTGTTCTTAGTTCCACTTAGATACCGCCTCCTTCGCTTGAACCAGCCAATCAGAACACAGAGTGGAGAGGGGGTGGAGGACGAGTGGGAGGATATCGAGGACAGCAGGGTGCACAGGAGGGTGGACATGGGAGCAGGAGAAGGAGAAACCGCTCTGTGATGGAGATAGAAGAGACAAAGTTGTCTTCCAGCAGGTCTCGGCCAAGATCAACCAACAACTGATGCAGTTAGTCTAGAAAAAAAGCTTAAGACAAGATGTAACCTTGTGATTGTCTGTAGATTTCAGGAAGTGAGTCAAATATTTAGAAGTTAGTTGCACAAGAGCGTGTGATCACAACGACGTATTAACCTAATCTGTCACATTGATGGTACAGCAGGTGCTTTGAAAATGTGAAGATAAGAGCTGGTCAACAAAAAAAAAAAGACTGAAGAGTGGTACCGTTTCATATGGATGCCTTTTGATTTTAACACTGTTGATCACGGCTTTTGCCTGTAATTAGTAGCCTTGCCATGGATACTGTGAACACAGTGTACTGTCGACGTACGTGGCAACCTGCTTCTTCACTGCACTATCTGCATTCCAGGTTTGAAAAGTCACTCTAGAAGGCTTAGGGACATTTTGTATGATTTGCACTTTATTAAATTAATTTAATGCAATGAGCCTAGTAATGGCAGAGAACTATTTCTGGTGTATTGTTGTCTTTTGTCTCAGTGTTTAAAAAGTTACAATCTGTCTGTGTCACAGCAATTCTTCATAAGCACAAATAACTTTAGTGATGGCTCTGTTCTCTCCAAGTGAGTAAGGCATGGCAGTTTGAAAGTCAGCCAGCATGATCAATACCTTGACCCTGACACAGCTAAATGGAATTCAGCCATTGATTTTATTTTTTGCACCTGTGCTTTTCCTACAATGACGTAAAAGTATCTGCTGCAAAACTGGACTGTGTGGCTGATATGACAAACTGCTTTCAAATCTATTATTTTTTTAAAACAATAATTCATTTTTAAACATTATTACTCAAATTGTACAATAGCTGAAACAATTAATCGAGTATTTAATCAACAGCAATCATTAAATCAATCATACATGTCAATATTCAAGAAAAAAACTCTAGACATTCTCCAATCACCTCTTTTCCAATGTGAGGTTTTGCTGTTTTTTGTTAGATAATTGTAAACTAAATATCTTTTGGGTTTGGATTGTCTGTCAAACAAAACAAGCCATTTTAAAACGTCACCTTTGGCTCAAGAAAATGATTACAGGAATTTTTTTATCAATTATTTTTACAAATTTCTGATGCTTTACAGGCCAAATAGTTTATCAACTAATCAAGATAATAATATGCCATAAATTGTACATAATACAAACATTCACCAGTATTAAATATCAGCATAATCCTGTCGGAACAGTTCACAGCCAACTTCTGGATCAGGAACAGTGTGCTGCGCATAATCTTTATGTCAAATCCTACACTGGGTGGCAGTACAACCAAACCCTGATAGGGATGAAAATATAGCCAGATCTGTCTGTTTTGTTGAAGTAAAAGGAGGAAAACACTTTCACATACAGTTCAACACACATGTATCACTGAATTTCCCAAGCCAAACATTAAAAGAGAGAGGCATGCTGGAAGATTGTGATGACTCACAGTCTGACTGTCCTTCATTTGCAATCTGCATCTTTTTCTACAATTCATATGTTTTTGCAACATGATATAGCAGCCCACTGAATGGTGCAGACATTTGTGCACACACACACAAGGCCAAAGAAAGCTGTTATTACTAGTTTTCCTAGATTGTGAGGTTGAACATTTCAATGATGCAGTTAACCAATAATAGAAACTTATCTAAACTAGCATGTGATTTGTTAAATAAACAGGAAATATATGGATGAATTGAGGAAATAATTACAAATAAAATTACTTTTGAGTAACATTTTTTTTTCAGTTATATTTCATGGAAGAAACATAAAGTGAAGTGAAACACACAAATCCATATCCACATTTTGGTATTTTTTGCTCGGCTCCCTCCCACTCAATCTTCACCTCTTGCCAATGCAAAAAGTTATAAGTTATAATAATTAGAAGATAAAAACATAAATACAAATAAAATAGGTTGGAGAGCTAGGTCGAAATAGTCAATGCTCTAAACAAGATGCAATCAGTCATCAATGTACCAAGCTCAGGGACATAAAGCACTATGTACAAATGCACTTAGTAGCCACGTCTGTTTCATAAGTCACACATTATGATGTTACACATTTAAGCAATTGGACAAAAAGTATAAAAGCATAAACACAAAGCATCCAACTTTAATTAACATAAAATACAAATTATACAAGGGAATAACTGTTATCCAGGTTCAGTAACATTTTTGATTGATTCATTTATTGACTACCATGGGGAGATATTGATTAATCCGACCAATACAGGACATGTGGTACGGTTAGTCGGTGTAACTTGTCTCCTAGCAAACGTCCCATTCTAGAATGTTCCCACAGTTGTCTTGGAGACTGTGCTCAGAATGTCAATTTTTTTTTTTTTTTGCTGCAGCGCTGCCATGACAACCGCAGAGCTGCGTTCGAGCGCTCGTGCCTGAAAGTGTGTTAAGAGGAGCTGAGACAAGATACTGATGGCTGGTTTCCAGGATGTTGGGTTTGTGGAGACATTTGCGTATAGTTTTCAAAATATAATGAGGAGCCAGACATCCTGGCACTGCTGGGCTATTTATACACCTCCTGCACACATTCAAGGTTGATAGAGAGAGCATGGGCCGGTCTGAAGACAGGAAGTTACATCATCGACGGCAGAGAGGTCGCCCTCTTCTGGACCTCAATGGGTAGGCAGCTAAGTGGGTGGATGTGTATGTGTGTGTGTGTGTGTAAGTAGAGGGCCTGCACGCTCTCTCACAGCTCCTCTCCACCCGTGAAGGGCAGACACACACACACACACACACACACACACACACACACACACACACACACACACACACACACACACACACACACACACACATGACACAGTTTGTGTAACATGGTTTTGCAGCAAGGACAGGGGAGCCTCCTGCTGTAGAGCAAAGACTGGGGAGCTCTCTGATTTCAGCAGGATGAACAGCAACAGAAGTCTGGATGAGATGACACAGACTGGCAGTCTCTCCTTCTGTCTTCACTGGCTGGTAGGATCCATAGATTGATTACACTAATGCCATTTTGATGCTGTTTTATTCTTCTATTGTTTGAGATACATGCACATTCTTTCTGCTTCCCCTTGGTGTTTATCATGAGCTTGAATAAGGTGTGTTACTTTAATAAAAACTCATTATGTGTATTATGCTGTTTGGATTAAGACACTTTTATGTAAATAAGTGTACCTGTATACTCTTAAGTTTTCGCTCAGAGTTCCCTCTCATCTGTGTCCCAGGATTCCCAAACATCCAGGATCATTCCAGAGTCCATCTGATGGGATTTAGTCCCCCAAGGGTTTCAAGTCCTTTCCTCTGTAAGGTGACACCACTGCAGGAGCACTTCATAATCTCCCTGTCATCAGCTGTTGTCTAAGGCTCTTAGCGGCTTGCATTTACACATGCCACACAAACAGTAACACATATGTGACAGTGAGAAAGCCTTTTTTATACTTAGCAGCATCTAAAATTTAACAAGTAAATTAACGCTACATTATAACCAATAGAAACGCTGGTTGAGCTGCTAAAATAAAACCACTTTTCATTCAACTTTTAAGTGTTTTTAATAATGTTGCTTATTATTACTGAACCTGTATAAACACTATGTTGTTGTCTCCCATAGGCCACCTGAACAGTTGTATTGCAGTTTCTTGCACAAAGGCACCATGGGAAACATAGTCCACTGCTGTCACGCACTGTCAAAATACTTAAAGTGTAAGGATGCACCGGCCCAGGGCGAGGCGGAAAGATCCCCTCTGCTATCCAGCGAAGAGAGTGAATGTGAATCTCCCAGCATGCCGGACGACTTTGAGGACGATCTGTTAACCATCTCCCCCGGCGGGAAAAACCCTTCCCTCGAACCGGAGCACTTCCTGTTTCCTGACATCATCCTAAGCAGCAACCCGGGAGGGGAAGTGACTCTGGTGGAGCCGATGGTGTGTCTGCTGGTGTCCGAGGAGGAGGAGGGAGTGAGGGTGGACGAGCCAAGAGATGAAGGACAAGAGAGGAGCAACAGGTGGAGAAGCAAGGGGTTTTCGGAGGTTGAGACACAGACTGAAGTGGAGACAATGATTGGTATGGGGGTGCATACTCAGACAGAGTCACAGGCAGAAGTTCAGGCACAGACAGAAATACTTATGTTCAATAATCAGACTCTGGAGAGAGAAGTAAACGCACTAAAAAATACTGGTATTTCAAAAGAGGTGGTTGTGGAAGAACGTGAAATACAGAGACAGGTGTGTGTGCTATTGGAGGCACAAACATCTCCAGACATTGTCACTAAAATGTCGCCAGAGAAACAAAAGAAAAGGTTGGACTCAACCTGGGCTGACATGGAAGTTTTCGAGAAACAGACAGAGAGAAACAAACTGGCCTTCAGAGATGTCGACAAGGAAGCTGAACAGAAAGAACCGATAGAGAATCAAATCCATGAGGAGCTGACCACCACTTCTACAAATCGTATATTTAAAACCAAACTAAATACAAAGGTAATAGAGGAGTTGAACACTGATGAAGGGAATGTCTTTAAGTTGCAACAAACAACTGTTGTCGCTCAGGAAAATACAGACTTTGTCCAGACAGAGCCGACACAGGAGAATGTAACAAAATCAGAGTTCACCTCAGTCATGCCAACTAAACAAAACAACAATATGGATGAGAACACTGAGTCACAGAAGGAAGTTCAGCCGACAACATGCAGCATCAACAGCACCGAAGCTGTGAAGAACTTTGACCCTGCTGAGTGTCGTGTAGACCTGACTCAACAGAGTCATCAGGATAATGAACAGATGGGACAGCAGACTGTGGTGATGGATCAGAATGTAAATGAAAAGGTCTGTCACGTTATCCACACTAAAACAAACATGGATCTGTCCGAGGACCAAACAGATCAGTCAGATTTAAATGCAGATCACATTCATCCATTGAAGAAAGAAGAGGACGAGAACGGCGAGACCGCTCCGCTACATGAGGAAGAGGCCGAGATGAAGCAAACCTTGTTTTTAGTTGACAGGATGTTTCTGGCTGCACCACATGTTAAAGGTGAGTGGTTTTATTTGGTTGTGTTTATCTTTGCTTTAATTTACACTGCAGCGCTTTGGAGGATAATTTTATTCTGACTTAAAATATCTCAAGTCATATTTACTTTTATTATATATATATATATAAGTAGCCTACCCACATATTCGGGCCATAATTAAATGTTACTAAGCAAAAAGTAAATTGAAATGGTAGATTGATATTGCGAAATGGCAATTTGATAAAGTATAAAGCCAAATGACAAATTTTGAATACCTTACGAACATGGGCATACACAAAATAGAGGCTGGAAAAAAGGTAAAAAAAAAGCGTAATCTATTTTCCTCTTCAATTACATGTTTAATTCAGACTTGCATTTCAGGTATCGATTTGAGTATTTACATTTAAAGCTTTTGTTTTCTGTTTAAGGGATGGAAATTTCACTTTTCTTTTCAAATATGCCGTAATATCCATCATTTCAGTTCATGATTTCCTTTTTCCTTTATTTTTTTTATTTATTTTCACTTTATTTTTTCAATCCGCACATTTTTATTTTGTCTATTCCGCCAACAGCGCCTCCACATCAAAGTCTTGAGGATGATCGCCAACAGCAGTGTGACGCCGATAAAGGGAAACTCAGCCTCAGGGACTTAGTTGCTCTCCAAGTGACAGACTTTACGGTCCGAATTCAACCTCCTGGAAAAGAAAGTTTTGAGCTTCAGGTTCTGTGTACCTCTTTCTCATTTCTTCTTTTAAAGATACCTTTTTTAAAGATGAATGTTCACGTCTTTCTGAACCACTCAATTCCAACTCTCCTCCATTCCCAGGTGTCGGGACAGATGTTGGTAGCCGAGTTGCACCAGGTGCTGATGGAGCACGAGATGAGCTGCCATTGCACATGCTTCTCCCTGCAGCTGGGAGGCATCGCGCTCGACAGCCTCACAGAGCTGAGCTCCATCCAGGGCATCCAGGACGGAGCGCTGATCAAGGTGGTGGAGGGTAACTGCCTCATCCTTTTCTTTCTTCTTGACAAGTTGTGTTTTTGTGATAACTAAGTGTGTCGTTCACTTTGGAGTGCAACACTGTCAGCATCTGACTTCAGTCTTGTTTTATTAGACCTCGCATCATGTGGACCCATAACATGTTATCACAGGGAGGCCCTTTCTTTAGTATGAACTTTGTTGACCTCTCATCAGACAGATGCTCTCTCTGCTTGTCCCAAAACGTTACACTCTCATCAGGCTGTGCAAACTTGATGAAAATGGCCACCTAAATTTACCGAGGAAGGTTTACAACATCATTTGTGACTCCACACAACAAAACCACAGTATGATTTAGCTTTAATAAACTTCACCACTACTTATTTCTATCTAATGCATCACTCACTTTAAACATAAACTATAAATGTTTATTTTGTTAAGAATTCAATACTTGAAGCTACTTCTAGGAACTTTCACTTTGTGTTGATTTGTCGGTCCCTGTGGACGAAAGGGGTAATGGATTCTAGCATCGTATTTCCTTTAGAAAACCACATTTTTACAGCAATAGTGGTCTGACAATCTGCCCCGCTGAGTCCTGGTTCTCCAGGAGACTGCAGGTTGAAGGCAGCAGCGAAGCCAGACCTAAGTCGGTCAGAGGTGGGCTGGTTTCTGTCAGAGGCCCCTCTGTAGTCTGAGCTAAAGCAGTTTCTGCTGAACCTCCATGATTTCATCTGATTTCACGCGGAATCTAACCCGGTGGCACCGATGACAAGCAATAAGCATAACTGTATCAACAAAGCCAATCTTCTTGCTGATGATCTCAGTTACTTTTGTTAGTCATGTAGAGCTATAAGTATTAAATTAAGACTGTTTGATGACCAGTTGAAAGTTCCTTACAGTAACTTTGAATAATGTTTATTTTAATTCATTAATTAGAATTCACGCTTTGTAAAATCACATTGAATGAACAATGCTCACGCTGGATTGAGAGTTCATATATGCATGGTCCACTGATTTTGATGATTTGGGTATCATATGATCTTATGATCACACAAGTTCTTCTCCACTTGAGTCATTTTATACTGCACTGTTTTGTCTCGTATTGTTAATATATGTTTCTGCACTGATTTGTTTATCTTCTTCCCGGAAATTGCAACACAACAATGATTTCTACCCATTTAAAAGCATATTTTCTGGTCTTGTTGCAGATTCTTACACAGTGCGTGATGCTCGTCTTCATCTCAGACATGTTCGTGACCTTCTGAGGAGCCTTGACCCAGCAGATGCATACAACGGAGTGAACTGCAGCTCACTCTCTTACCTCGCCTTTTACACCAGAGGTGACAAGGATAATATTATTTTCTTATTACCTTCTCTCTTCAGGTTTAGTCTGACCATTTCTGCCTGTAATCATTCAACGTTTCACCTCCATATTCATCCCTTCAGACAGCGACAGCGTGGGGAACAGGCGAGCTTCTGAAAAGGAGTCTACTGACTGCAGCCCTCCAGAATACATCCTCCCTGGATGTAAGGACCGACCACTAACTCCACTGCAGCCACTCAGAGATGACTGGAAGGTGAGAGATCACATTTTGCAATCGCAAACACAATTTGTTAGATATATAAGATGCAATGAAACGTGTACTAAGTTGTAGTGAAGCAACAATTGGACTTTATGAAAGTATCATTACAGCCACTACAGTGCCTGCGGGTTCTAACCATGAGCAGCTGGAACCCTCCTCCAGGAAACAGGAAGATGCATGGGGACCTAATGTACCTCAATGTCCTGACTATGGAGGACAAAGAACTCAACATAACATCATCTACACGAGGCTTTTACCTTAACCAGTGAGTGTTAAACTGATGAGACATTTATTTGCTAAGCTATGAAAAATTAAAGAGTTTTTAGCGATTCTAGCTTCGTGTCTCGAGGAATGGCAATGTCGGGCAGTCCACTACTTTTGTCCAGACTGAAATATCTTAACAACTATTGTCTTCTCTCATCCTGAGAAATATCTTGATTTCTCTCAAGATTTTGTACAGACAGTCATGGTTTCCAGACGATGTATCTGATCTTAACTACTGGATGAATAATCATGAAATTTGGATCAGACGTTCATGTCATGAATAAATGTAATCACTTTTCAGCAAGCGGTATCATCAGGTCAAAGTTGCAATTTGTCCAACACTTTGACTGTTAAAGTCAGCATGTTAGCTTTGTCATAGTGAGGATGTTAGATGCTAGCATTTAGCTCAAGGGACCACTGTGCTGAAGTACGGCCCCACAGAGCTGTCAGTATGACTGTAGAGCCTTAGTCTCACTCTCATGTTGTATTTCTTCCAAGTTCCACAACTAAGCAAGTGTTTATTAGAGCAACAGCGACCACAGAGCAGTTAACCAACAATAAATATATACGATGAGGACAGTAGAAACTTAGTGAATTCAACTTGTGCTATGCTCTTTACCGCTCCAGGTCAACCACCTTCAACTTCAACCCTAAACCTGCACTTCCAAAAATCCTTTGCCACTCTCTAGTTGAGCTGCTGAGTCAAGTCAGCCCTGCTTTCAGGAAAACCTTCAGTGCCCTGCAGAAGAAGAGGTGAGCTGTCTGTAATCAAGCTGGAACTACATGCTAAAACAATATCAAGAGACATGTAACACTGTTAATATCAATCTGATATGTGGATGAAATACAGTAATAGCAGTCGTCTACATTTCTAGAGTTAAGGCTTTGTGATATAAGACAGTAACACGTGTTAAATAAAACAGAAATCCTAACTTCCAGAATAGCTTTACTTATAAAAGATTCTTCTCTGTCACTTGCTGTGAACCAGAGTCCAGCAACACCCTTTTGAGCGGATCGCAGCACCTTTCCAGGTGTTCACCTGGATCGCCCGTCATGGAGACCACACCCTCGACTGCGTCAGAGCGGAGGAGACGCACACCAGTCGCATGGGCCAGGACGAGCAGACAGCTGGGCAGGTTGCAGACATTAAAATGTGCACTTTTGCACATACAGGTTTCATGGAGCATGTAAGGCTAGGTGATGGTGATGCTGATATGTAAGCTGTGTGTTATGACCACAGAGTCGGGACTGGAACGAGGAGCTGCAGGGATGCAGGGAACTCCCCAGGAACTCCCTTCAGGAGCGCCTGCAAAGAGAGAGGAGCATATTCAAGGTGAAGCCACAGGATTTTAAACATCTCCTCTCCATTTGATTAATGATAAGAGAAGCAAACTTGTGAATGTGAGGTCATCTCTGAAGCAGTGACCAGGCGTACAGATGTTTAAAATCTCTTGTCCTCTGTTACTTCCTCTACACTGTTCCATGTTTTAATGAAATCACTGTTAGATACTTCCTTCCTCTTCCTGCTCTCGCATCGGATTGTGTTGCTCTTCATTATAATCAAAGAAGAGAAAATGTTAACCAAGATTTGAATCCCTCAATCCAGACAAACAGTGACTTTGTTGCCGCTGCAACACGAGGAGCTGTAGCTGTCATCGACGGTAACGTCATGCCGTTAAACCCTGGGGAGGAGCCTCATATGCAGATGTTCATCTGGAACAACCTGTTCTTCAGCCTCGGGTTCGACGTATCTGAGCACTACAGCCCACTAGGGGGCAACACTGCTGCTCATGCTGCTGCCATCTGTGACCTGAGGGGAACACAGGTAGGTCCTCACAGCAAAACCTGCATGAGTTGTGATGCGTTTGGGATGCATTTACTGTTTAAACCATACCATTTATAAGTATATTTGTTCCCGAAAGGACAGAGTCATATTCATTAGTTCTGTAAGGGTACAAATACCTGGATTTTAATGGGGAAAACAATATTCAAAAGTCAAAAATTGTCCTGTACCACTGTACTTCTAATGTTTTCCCTTTCAAATATACTGATTAAAACCTAATCCATTCACTCCTAAACACTGGGTCACAACCAACAGGTGTGTCGCTGGAGATTTTATTAAGGTTGCCAAATTAATTTGACAAATTTCTTCCATAGTTTTTTATTCAAAGATCATATCTGCATTAAACCTTTGAGCCACATGAGGAAGCCTGAATGTTCGTGTTGTTCTGATAATTGTAGCCTACTTTTAACATTGAATCTAATATCAAAGGCATGCATACAATCTGCTTGTTTAACGTATGAGAGAAAAAAAAGATTTAAGCCTGTTCACTCAGCCTAAATTAATATATTTAGTCTAATTTACATCGTATTTAATATGTGAATATGCTTTCAATAACACATGCATAAAACAAAGTTGTGATTTATTAAACATATATCTCTTCAAAATCACTTTTTTTTCCTACTCAAAATAAGGGGATGTGAAAATGGCAATAAAAATGGTCAGGAACATTCATTTATGCACAAATTATTCTTATAGATAGGGCCAGTTGTTAATTGTGTTTCAATGGTTTGTCCCAATAAAGTTTGGGAAACAATGATTTATCCCATGTTCTTGCCATTAAAACAAAAATACTTATGTTTCTCTGCTACAGGCTTATGCATCTGTAGACGTAGAGGGTCTTCACATACTTGGGACAGCTGTGGTAGATTATCGGGGCATCCGTGTTATCGCTCAGACAATCGTTCCTGGGATACTGGAGAAAAATCAGGAGCAGAGTGTTGTCTATGGCTCTAATGACTATGGAAAAACTGTTTTTACTCACCCCAGGTAACACAAACATACTCACAAAAACCACAAAGGGTTATATTTACAAGTATTTAAAGAATAATAAAGTGTACATTAAACATGCAACCCTTTTGTTTCTCAACATTACTCCAGGTTTCTGGAGCTTCTGGATAAAACCAGTGAACCACTAAGAATCCAACGTCACCAGGTGCTCGACCACAACAACAGCCCAGTGGAGCTTTGCTCTGGCATCGAGACCAAAGGCATCATGGGTAATGACGGAAGACCCTACATCTTGGACCTCCTCCGGACCTTCCCCCCTGACCTCAACTTCCAGTTCTCAGAGACAGAGGAGAGGAGGGAGGTGCCGAAGGAGTGCCAGATCTTTGGTTACCCACGGCGACACCATCACAGTCTGGCCAGCCTGAGATCAGAACTGATCGAGGCCTTCGTCCAGCACAGGTGAGGAAGAGGAGATGTGGACACAAGTGCAGATACCATGCAACTGTTAAACCAGCAGGATGAACTGAGCATCTCATCCCTCTAATCTTGTGTTTCCTTTTGCAGGTATGAAATTTATGTCAAGATGGCGTCCCGGGATCTCATCCAAACAGAAGAACAAGATAAAGCCATGGAGCAAAGCAAAGAGCCTGCCAATGAGCCGAGAACTGGGGATACAGCCACATCCGGTGCTGATATTGGTGAATAAGACCAGCTAAATGAAGTGAAATGATAAACCAGGAGAAATTCTGTTACCACAAACAGAAATCAAGCTGAGAAACTCAGAGTGAGAAGGTACTAAATTAGCCAAACAAAGGATGTAGAGTAATAAGACATGAAAGTCCGTAAATTCATGACTCTGGGCACAACAGTTGGTAAAACAATGGCATCATAAGGTCCATTTAGTTGTTGTTCTGGTGCTTTCAGACACAAATATGAATGTTGAAATTTTCAGTTTTCTAAGGAATTCTCATCCATGTTGGCTTAGAAGCTGAGTTCAGATGTTCATCCCCAGGGTTGGAATGTAACTTAGTATATTGGCTCAAGTACTTTATTACTGTAAGTATGATTTTGTGTGTATATATTTTCTTCTTCTTTATACTTTTGCCTCGCTACGTTTTCCTGATAGATATAGTTGCTATTTTTTTGCAAATTAAGATTTTACTGAGTTCTTAATATGGGATGCTTACATTTTTATGCATCAGAAATAATGACCTTGTGATATAATATATAACCGTTCAGCTGCAAAAATTACTTTTCATACTTTAAGTACATTTTGCTTTTAATAATAATTATATTGTTGTTGTTTTTAAGTTAGTTGTTTGAATGCAGTGCTATTACCTATAATTGAATGTTCTTATTGTGTGATTTTCCTACTTTTACTTAAGTAAGACCTCACAGTCATAGATCTTCAAAACCTGAAAATATTTATTGTTAACTAAAGATTGAGGCCAAAGAAAGTGGTGAGGATAGTTTGATTGTGTGTCGATTAATAAAGCACTCATGTGTTACTTTTGCAGAATTTGAGAGAAGAAATGTGATCATGAAAGCTTGCGAGGCTGTCGGATCAGTGAGTGAGTCCTGCTTCGACATCCGCTTCAACCCTGATGTTTGCTCACCGGGTATTAAACAAACTTGTGTGCATACACATACGGTCATGTTTATAAAGTTTAAAAAACAATCTGATTGAAAAGTGTGTGTTTGCTGCAGGTGTTCGTTTCTCCTCTGAGTGTGTTGAGGAGGTTCAGAGGCAGACGCAGTTGTTATGGGACGTGGCTGCTTTCCTACTGTCCAATCAGATTCCAGCAGTGGTGAGCCGCGTGTGGAGCAAAAACATTCAGATGTATCATGTGCATGAAGACGTAATATCAATAACACTACTGCTGCTTCCTGTGTTTCTGTTTGTGTGTGTGTGTGTGTGTGTGTGGTAGCTGAGGGACTGTCTTGACCACTCAGCAGTGCTGATGGATGGAGCGACCCTGACCTCTGTGCTACATCAGCGGGGTGTGAATGTGCGATACCTGGGCACTCTACTGAAGGAGCTGGACAAGGTGGAGGACAGAGAGAGACTCAGCCACATAAAGGTACTTGCTTCAGCTATTGTCACCCTTAACACCTGTACGTAAAGTGATCATAGCTGCTCTTGAGTTTACTTTTGCATTGACTTCCAGTCCATCATTTGAATCACATTTTTCTTAAATAAATGTGGCCTGACATGAGCGGCAGATCTGTACGTTTTGTTCCAGGCAGCAGATGAGGATTTACTTAAGATATTATTATTACTATTATTATTATTGTTATTATTATTATCAAATGCACAATTGTTTCTCTGTCCTTGACTCTCGAGGTACACAGCTATAAAGACTCATGTGTGGTCTCATCTTTCCATCTCAACTCAATCTTAGACTTAGTCAAGATAATAGTTTTTATTTCCAATGTTCTTGGTCAAGGCCTAAAGTCATCTCTGATCGCTGTCTTTTGTCATATGATAGAATAGATTTCAACTTTATGTTTTATAGAACATGAAACAAACACTAGGAAATAAAGGATGCCAACTGTCTGTCAGGATGCTAAAATCCTCCTGATCACATAACTGATAAAATGTTCCCTCACAGAGAATTTCTATCAGTGAAGTCATCATCAGAAGTGCAAAACACATCTTCAGGACCTATCTACAGGTGGAGTGCTCTAATCATAATATTAACATTATGCAACCTCTCATACATTTTCTAATATTCACATATACTGTATCTTATTTTCTCTGCAGGACGTGGAACCTGCAGCTTTCTCTGCTGCTGTCAGTCACTTCTTAAACTGCCTCCTGAGCTCCTCCTCCTGCTTCCCCGACTCCTGCTCAGATGAGCTACTCTCTCGCCGCAGGAGCCGACGGCGGCGGAGCCACGGGGGTCGAGTCGCTTTGTTGAAGGACAGTGTGTGGGCCAGACTGACCCCCAGTGAGCTCTGGGGCCGGATCAGGACTGAGGCTGGAGATTATTACAACCACACGATAGACAGGTGTGTGTGCGTGCATATGTGTGTGTGTGTGTGTGTGTGGTTGGATATGTGCAACAGGATTTACCCTGCCATCCTCTCTTTGTCCAGTGAAAATATAGATGAAGAAATAAAAAAGCACAGCCTTCAGAGGATCTCACTGCTGAGAGAGCTTGCCATCAAGACGGGCATCCAGGTCAGACATCTACCATGCTCCTCTTCAAAATACATTTACCTATGAAATAAATAAATTATGTCTGTCTTCAGGGGAGACACACCAGGTCAATATGGTAGTTAGTTGATTACTTACATTAAGTCAATCATTTTTGTTGTAAACAATGAATTCACACCTTTTGTATAATTTAGAATCATCTCAGGTGATTCAATAGATCAAAGTTGAGCAATAAGGACCAAATAAAAACAGCAAGTTCTCCTTTGATTGAAAACTGGGCTCATCAATAGTTGTGGTAATTGTTGAATCTGCTCAAATTCTGATATGATATTTAGATTTTTTTGGCCACACCACCATCTTGTCAAGCTAACAGAGAAACAAATATCTTCTCATATGTGATGCTTAATAAGACAGGTGTCGTAACATAAGTTAAGGACTTTCATTATGTTACTGTGGTTGCTGAAGTCCAATAAGCCCTAAAGAAAAATTTAATTATCTCCAGCATTGACTTGGTGCAGCCAAAATGCAACGTTAGCTAATGAAGCTTTAAAATGCAGCTGTTTTCATTCTTCCCTTTTCTCTGTATTTAGGTGCAGCTGAGGGAGTATGTGTTTGAGACTCGACACAGGCCAGTGTTTGGTGAGGAAGATGTTGTCAACATGTTCCCTGTGGTCAAACATCTCAAACCTACATCAACAGACGCCACACGGCTGGTGCAACACGCACAGGTGGCGGTGCAGCAGGGTGAGAGACGCGGACACAAAAACATACGCTTAAGATAAAGTGTATATGTTTACACTTAATAAAAGTCATGAGGTAATGTTTCTGATGCAGGAGGTAGGGTTAACAACATATTTTACATTTAAGTGGTCTAAGCCTTAAAAGTCACTGTTGGTACACAACTAACAACATACATGGACATTTTGTTGTCCCCATTTGGAATAACTGTGAATTATTTTGTCATTTTTTGTCATGTTTAGGAATGAGAAGGAAATTATTTTAAAATACCGTAGTAACTATTTAAATTTCTTCAGACTCTGACAAACTTCAGGATTTGCTGTACTTCATGTTTTTGTGCATTCAAAGCTCATCAGTAGTGTTTTATGTTGGCTCTCAGGGCTTCTCAGAGATGGACATGAATTGATCAGCCAGGCCCTGACTCTGTTCAGCAGCGTATGTGGTGTCCTGCATGAGGACGTGTCCATGTGCCTGCGTCTCCTGGGACGGATCTGCTACATCCTGGGGGAGTATGCAGATGTACGTGCGCATTAAAATGTGTTTCTACCATGAACTTTAACCTAGCGTGGTTCCAGACTTATGAATCATCAACCTACAACAATTTGTGAGCTTTCATAAACGTTCCTCATTTCTCCATGTCTCACAGGCCCTCAGCCACCAGGAAAAGGCAGTTATGAGTAGTGAGAGAATACAAGGTATAGACCATCCACAGACCATACAGGACTATGTGAGTCCCTTTACCTTTACATTGATCCACATACAGATTGTTGGACCATAACATGTTAACCCTGTTGTTATTTTACAAACACCGTACTTAACATTCTTAATGTCATATTTAGTATTTATTATTCTCTTATCTGTGATTCAGACTTACCTGGCCCTGTACTGCTTTGCTGGCGGCCGGCATTCGACCTCCCTTCAGCTGCTGTATCGTGCTCGGTACCTCACCCTGCTTGTGAGCGGAGAGGACCATCCACAGGTCGCACTGCTGGATGTAAGTGGGACCTCACCTGCAAAGTGTTGCTCTATATCATTCTACTTTTTTTTGCACAAAAATCTATTTCTATGTTATCTACCTGCTTCAGACATTAAAGATAGTTTGTAACGTTCTATAATATGTGCTTTATGGTATGTTGGGGATCTGGTTAGTTAAAAAATCATAATAACCCAAGATAAAGAGTTAACAACGACTACTCAAATCCTTATAATAAAAAAATACAACAAATTAGGTAGGAAGGATGAAAAAAAAGCTAACTTTTAAGATTTTTCTTAAGTTCATGTTGCACCTGTCAACCAAACAAGCCTTTTTTATCCTTTTACTGCAAACTCTCCCTCCAGAGATACACTGACATCAATATATACAAAAAACAATCCATTTTATAACAAAATAACACAATTACTGACAAAAGTGACAAATAAAGAAAAGGCTTCTGTTTATGTCCCTGTTGTGCTCCACTACAATAGAGTATGCTGGGTCTAGTTCTTCATGGCCTGATGGAGTATGAACTTTCCCTGAAGTTCCTACAGAATGCCTTAATGTCAACTTCAAAATACCACGGTGCTGCATCCCTGAAGCATGCACAAAGGTAAGACGGGTTGTTGTTCCCCTCTGTCGTCTGTTATCTTACTTCAGAAGCTGACGGAAAGATTGCAACACATTAAAATGACAGACAATCTGAGAAAATTAGAGACATGCTTTGTAATACAGGTTTCTTCTATTGTCCTATTCATATACTGTTACCCTCCTTAATTTCCTTTATATAAAAGTTTTCATTACTTTACTGCCTGTCTGTGTCTATCTTCCCTGCAGTCATCATCTGCTTGCCACTGTGTATGAGAGTAAAGGAGAGTTTCGATCAGCTCTGCAACACGAGAAAGAGGCTTTTTCAATATATAAGAGCCAGGTATGCTTTAAAATGCTGGAATGCCATGGTTTCTGTCGTTATATTGAAGTCATGTACTCATAATTTTAACTGAGAGACTTAATTGTTGGACACGTGAAGGTTGGGGAGAACCATGACAGTACAAAGGAAAGCTCAGAGTACCTGAAGAGCCTCACTCAGCAGGCTGTGGTCCTTCAGAGAGCCATCAACCACATCTACAGTAACACACCTGCCTGTATTCAACCTCCGAAGGTTTGTACGGTTTTGTAGCACACAAACACATGCATGCAAGCATATCCGGTAGTGTGATACTTTAATTTCATCTATGTTTTTCTCTAGTTGTCCACACCAAGCTTTCACACAATCCTTCAGCAGCTCAACCTGACATGTGGAATCATTCTTATTAACCTCAGATGAACAGTGAAAAAGTAAACTTATGGAATCAAAAATAACCACTTATGTGTTGGTTGTAATGTTCATCTCACCTATTACGTCTTTCTCTGCAGTGAAAAAGATTTTGCAGACCTGAGGACTGAAATTCAAGGAAAGGATGTTCAATGGGAGAGAAAGACTTAAGAACTGCAGACAACAACCCTGAACTATGGACCAAAGGGACCGTTACAATAGAGAATCTTTGTATTCTGTCAAACTCCTGAAAATGCCTACGGACAATGAGCAACAATTGCAAATGAAAGCCTGGCAAATTGATGGTGTTAACAAGTAGGTTAGTCTACTTTGAACAACAATTCAAAGACACAAACAGATACAGCAGTGTCCTTTTGGAAGGAGGAGTTTGTTCTGCCGTTGTCTGTGGAGTATTATACGTTGAGAAGAGCCTTATCTAATAAACAGCTCTTGAAATATATATTGGATCCATGAATGAACTCTGCAGTTTGTAACTATGATGGCAAATATGTTCACTTTTCCTTTTATTAGATAAATGTATAACCTCTACACACTAAATCAAATTATACTGCTAGATGAATAGACAAGGACACTAAATTAGGCCTACTTCTACTGAGAAAACCCCCAGCAACAGTGTACTCAAATTTCTTGGATTTTTAAATGTCATCTTGCAGTCCCCTGTGTGTCCACTGGGCTTCACAAGTGTGCCATGGACACTTCTCACAACATGATATTCTTAAATTAATATCTAATCGTTTTGAATGTGTACTAGCTGTCCATTATTGTTTAATCCATGTTGTTGTCATTAATATCCAGGTGAATGTAGAAAAATAAACATCTTAGAATCTTATGTCTTCATTCTACAAGAACAAGTCATGTACGTGTTATCTTAATGGCTTTATAAACTGGAAATGAGAGCATTACACTTTGAATGTATTGTTGTCAAGTTAAATTTTGTTGAGTTGGCACCAAATTACTGACTAATCCTGCAATTTGTGAGGTTTATTTTTAGATATCAACCCAAATATCTGTTATTTTGCTGAATGGCTTACAATTGCTCATCTTTAAATGTACCCTTATAGTAAATTTAAAACGTGTTGGAGGTTTTGTTAAATTCTACTGGGAGCAATTCAAATATTTACCATCAATAGAGCTCAATGCTTTGTCTCAAACTAGTGACATCTTCACTACAGTCTGTCCCTCTGCTGCTCATAGCAGTGAGAATCTTGTTTACAATTAAAATTGCTCAAGTTAAAACTTGGCTGTACATACAGTACCAGTCAAAAGTTTGGACACACCTTCTCATTCAATGTTTTTTCTTTATTTTTATTTTTTTTACATTGTAGATTAATATTGAAGACATCCAAACTATGAAGAAACACATATGGAATGATGTGGTAAACAAAGAAATGCTCAACAAACCAGAATATGTTTTATATTTTATATTCTTCAAAGTAGTTGAATGAGAAGGTGTGTCCAAACTTTTGACTGGTACTGTAACAATAAATAAATAAAAAATAACATCTTGTAAAGCTAATTGACGGTGTATTTTCCCTTTAATTCCAAGAGCGAACGAAGTGCACGCTGCGCGCCGCCGCTCAACTCAACGTGCGCGCAGCCGATATCCAATCGCGACCGTTAGCTGGGGCCGGGCGGATGCGGTGTGGTACCAAAGAGGAGAAAAAATCTGACCGACCGGGCCGGGTGATGTGAAAAGTCACAATATCACATCAAAACCAGTGACTCCAGTCGCACGCTTGGACCTGCCAATGGGATATAAGAATGACCAGTTGTCAAAGGG